>NC_134888.1:6890791-6933291 GCF_041734735.1 Babylonia areolata | reverse complement strand
GTGGAGAGGGAGGAAGGGGGAGAGAGAAGGAGGGGGTAGGGAGGAAGGGGGAGAGTGGAGGAGGGAGAGAGAGGGGGGAGGGAGGAAGGGGGAGAGAGGAGGAGGGGGAGAGAGGAGGAGAGAGAGAGAGGGGGGGGAGGGAGGAAGGGGAAGAGAGGGGGAGGAAGGGAGGGGGGGAGAGGAGGAGGGAGAGAGAGAGGGGTGGGGAGGGAGGGGGAGAGAGGAGGAGGGAGAGAGAGGAGGAGAGAGTGAGGGGGTTGGGGAGGGAGGAAGGGGGAGAGAGGAGGAGAGAGAGAGGGGGTTGGGGAGGGAGGAAGGGAGAGAGAGGAGGAGGGAGAGAGAGAGGGGGGAGGGAGGAAGGGGGAGAGAGGAGGAGGGAGAGAGAGAGGGAGGGGGAGGGAGGGGGAGAGAGGAGGAGAGAGAAGGAGAGAGAGAGAGGGGGGAGGGAGGAAGGGGGAGAGAGGAGGAGGGAGAGAGAGAGGGGGGAGGAAGGAAGGGAGAGAGAGGAGGAGGGAGAGAGGGGTGGGGAGGGAGGAAGGGGGAGAGAGGAGGGGGAGAGAGAGGGGGGGAGGGAGGAAGGGGGAGAGAGGAGGAGGGAGAGAGAGAGGGGTGGGGAGGGAGGGGAAGAGAGGAGGAGGGAGAGAGAGAGGGGGGAGGGAGGAAGGGGGAGAGAGGAGGAGAGAGGGGGGAGGGCGGAAGGGGGAGAGAGGAGGAGGGAGAGAGAGAGGGGTGGGGAGGGAGGGGAAGAGAGGAGGAGGGAGAGAGAGAGGGGGGAGGGAGGAAGGGGGAGAGAGGAGGAGGGAGAGAGAGAGAGGGAGGGAGGAAGGGGGAGAGAGGAGGAGGGAGAGAGAGAGGGGTGGGGAGGGAGGGGAAGAGAGGAGGAGGGAGAGAGAGAGTGGGGAGGGAGGAAGGGGGAGAGAGGAGGAGGGAGAGAGAGAGAGGGGTGGGGAGGGAGGGGGAGAGAGGAGGAGGGAGAGAGAGAGAGGGGTGGGGAGGGAGGGGGAGAGAGGAGGAGGAGGGAGAGAAAGGGTTGGGAGGGAGGGGGAGAGAGGAGGAGGGAGAGAGAGAGGGGTGGGGAGAGAGGAAGGGGGAGAGAGGAGGAGGGAGAGAGAGATGGGGGAGGGAGGAAGAGGGAGAGAGGAGGAGAGAGAGAGAGAGGTGGGGAGGGAGGAAGAGGGAGAGTGGAGGAGGGACAGAAGAGGGGGGAGGGAGAGACAGAGAGGTGGGAGAACAGAGAGAGGGGTGGAGGGATAGCCTCAAGACTCAAGATGCTTTATTCAGTCCAGGTAATAGCCCCAGAGGCAGGCAGGCAGGCAGGCAGGTAGCCATGCAGGCAGCCATGCAGGCAGCCATGCAGTGAGGGACAGTGTGCTAATGAGACAGACAGACAGACAGACATAGTGAAAGACAGAGGGATAGTGAATGAATGAATTTTTATTCAGGCCATAGGCCTCATTACACAGAGACAGAGAAGAGGAGGGAGAGACAGACGAACAGGTACAGGTACAGAGAGACAGAGAGGAGAGAGACAGACAGACAGTGTCAGAGGTAGAAAGGTCTTCTCGTTTAGAAAATAATGTAAAAAAAAAAAAATAATAATAATAATAATAATAACAATGATGATGATGATGATAAAGCTTGATTTCTTGCAACACGGCTAATCGTTATCCTGTGCAGTAATCAATCCTGAGGGATTAGAAACAGCTAATTACACGACATGGAAGGGGGAGAGAGAGAGGGGGGGGGGGAGAGATGGAACCAGAGTTATCTCTAACCCCTCCGTTTCCAATTCCCTCTTTCTTCTCCTCTGCTTCTACATTTGTGCAGTGACCATTCACGATAGATAGATAGATAGATAGATAGATAGATAGATAGAGATGAGTTTAACTCTCTCCATACGAACGGCGAAAGAGACGACGTTAACAGCGTTTCACCCCAATTACCATCATCAAAATATTGCAAGCGGAAGGCTCTTATACTGAAGACGTGAATGTTGACAAAGAATACCACAATTCTGACGACGGAAGCTAAAGGCTGGGTCATTCAGACACCCACTGGACATCCGAGGGGTCTGTGTAGAGGAGAAGAGAGGACTGGCCGTACTGAGTGAGTTAAAAGCCCCATATTCATATCCACTGTGTCCAAGGATCCGCATAGGAAGACGGGACCCAGGCCTCTCATTCACTTACTCTGTGTGTGTGTGTGTGTGTGTGTGTGTGTGTGTGTGTGTGTGTGTGTGTGTGTGTGTCTGTGTGTGTGTCTGTGTGTGTGTGTGTCTGTGTGTGTGTGTGTGTGTGTGTCTGTGTGTACTTATATGTGGGGGGCGGGGGGGTGCGCGGGGTTGCTGTGTGTGTGTGTGTGTGTGTGTGTGTGTGTGCATGTGTATGTGCGCTTGTGTGCGCGTGGTGGGGGGGTTGTTGTGTGTGTGTGTGTGTGTGTGTGTGTGTGTGTGTGTGTGTGTGTTTCTGAATGTGTGTTTCTGTGTGTGTGTGTGTGTGTGTGTGTGTGTGTGTGTGTGTGTGTGTGTGTGTGTGTGTGTGTGTTCAGAACTTCTGGTCTCCTGATCTCAACTTCCGAAGAGCTTTTAAAATGTAAATTGCTTACAAAGATGGTCAGTGTTTGTTTAAGGGGAGTTGTTTTTTTTCTTCAGGATACGAAAAGTTCATTAATTTGCAAGGCAAATGTCGGTTATTACGAAGAGAGTAACATACTCCAGGAAAATAGTTTTACTTACGTTGTTGCTGTTTGTTTTGTTTTTTAATATAATTATATCATCCTTTTGCGTACATGATCACGTAGCGGTTTTGTTGTTGTTGTTGTCGTCGTCGTCGTTGTTGCTGTTGTTATCGTTGTTGTTGTTGTTGTTGCTGTTGTTGTCGCTGTTGTTGTGAGTGTCACTGTTCCACGCACACGTGTCTTTGTCAGTTTGTCTTGCTTTTTCCAAGAGGGTTTTTACTTGCAACATCTTTTTGTTGTCGTTTTCTTCCCGCCGTGGCTGCAGCCATATTGGGTTCAGTTTGTGGGTCGATGCTTTTTTTTTTTTTTTTTTTTTTTTTTTTTTTTTTTTTTGCTGGGGGTGGGGGTGGGGTAGAAGGGGGCTGGGGATGAAGAGGGAGAAGGGGAGGGAGAAATGAGAGAAAGATAGGGGGAGAGAGATAGAGAGAGTGACAAGGAGGGAGAGAAAGAAAAAGAAGTGAAGAGAGATAATTCGAGAAAGAGAGAGCGGAGAGAGAGACAGACAGACAGACGTGAGAGAGAAAGAGAGACGTGAGAGAGAAAGAGAGAAATAGACGTGAGAGAGAGAGAGAGAGAGAGAGAGAGAGAGAGAGAGAGAGACGTGAGAGAGAGAAAGACGTGAGAGAGAAAGAGAGAGAGACGTGAGAGAGAGAGAAAAAGAGAGAGAGACGTGAGAGAGAGAAAAAGAGAGAAAGAGAGAGAGACGTGAGAGAAAGAGCGAGAGAGAGAGACGTGAGAGAGCGAGAAAGAGAGAGAGAGAGGTGAGAGAGAGAAAGTGAGAGAGAGAGAGAGAGAGAGAGAGACGTGAGAGAGAAAGAGAGAGATGTGAGAGAACGAGAGAGAGAGAGAGAGAAAGGGGGAGCGAGGCAGAAAGAGATAGGGGGGATATAAAGAGAGAGAGCGGGGAGAGAAAGAGAGAGAGAGACCGAGGGTTGGAGTTCGGAGAAGTGGATTTAATCAGTCCATGTTAGCTGTGGTTGCTGTGGTGTAAAGCACTGGATGCTCATTATGGATGCAGGACATTCAAAGCAGCTGAGTTTCAAGTCTTCTTCAATGTACAACTACCACCACTACCAACCATCATCTTTGTTGACAATGATTCCCACACCACATATTGTAACTGCGCAAAAGGTTTCTGCCACCACCTCTGATATGGAGATAAAAGCGCTGATGAGAAAGCTTTTCGTCGAGAAATCAAACTATGGTTTTGGGATCTGAGTGATGGATGGTCATGCAATACAAAACGAATAATAGAATCTAAGTGATTACTGTCGAGAGACGGGGGGATGGAGAGGAAGGTTAGAGGAGGGGGGGGGGGGTCATCGCTCACTAGGTGGCGTCCTGCGCGATTTGTTGACGTCAGAACAGCGCAGTATTGACGTGACGCAACATCAGGCGGGATCTCCTCTGTTCCGTGACTCAGAGGCGACCGTCTTGACTTTGATAGTTCTCTATCATTATCATTACTATTATTATCTGTTGTAGTAGTAGTAGTAGTAGTAGTAGTAGTAGTAGTGGTGGTGGTGGTGGTGGTGGTGGTGGTATGGCTGTGTAAAGAATTCAGTTTAGTTCAGTAACTCAGGGAGGCGACACAGCGTTCGGATAATATCCATTTACGCTTCTCCACATCTGCTTAGCAGATGCCTGACCAGCAGCGTAACCCAACGCACTTAGTCAGGTTTTGACGGGAAAAAAAAGAACAGCAAAAAATGGATACATAAACAAGTGAATAGAAAAGTCATCAAATTAAAGAATAGATAAATTGAAATCAATCAATCAATCAATCAATCTAGAAAATAAACCAAAATTTTAAAAAAAGTAAGCAAACAGATAAAGAAATAAAATCAAATATAAAAAAAAACTAAACGATGACAATGATAATAAATGAAGAGATACACAAATAAATGTGCAAAGAAAGACAAAAAAAAAAGAAAAAAAAAAAAGAACAGTTTGATGGCAATACCAGAAGCGACCGCGCGGAAGATGCAACAGAATTTTTTTTTTTTTTTTTTTTTTTTTTTTTAAATAAAAAAAAAATCCGAACGACCAAAACGCAGAACAAAGTAAAGAAAGAAACAGGAAGCGGTGAAGGGTGAAGGATATCCTGCCCAATTAGCAGCAGGCTTCCTGCTTGCCCACAAACTCTTGATTAAACACTCAAGGGAATGCAAATGAAGGCCGTCAACATTCAGGACATTAAGACGAATGTCCTGGGACCATCTGTTTTTTTAAATTATTATTTTATTTCAATGATGAATGTGTCAGGAAAGACAATGAAGTTGACAGGCAAGTTGGGGTGTGTTCGTTCTTTAGTTTAGCGTCTTTTCACTATCAGTGATATTAGACGTTAAAAAAAATAATAAAAAGGGGGGGCGGGGGGGGGGGGCATGGGGTATAACTAACATGCAATTACATTTAACAGTAACAATTCAATAATAATAATTATAATAATCAGAAACCATTAACACAATGTAGAAATAGGGCTATGAACTAATGCCTGTGAAAGTTCGACCATAAGAACCTCGTCAGAAATAACTTTACAAAAATCATCTGCAGATTAATATTCTCTTTGAAATACTTGGGCAAGAAGGTACGTAACTGCTGGCAGTGAAACAAACAATGATGCAAGCTGAACTGCTTATGGGTGTGTGTGTGTGTGTGTGTGTGTGTGTGTGTGTGTGTGTGTGTGTGTGTGTGTGTGTGTGTGTGTGTGTGTGTGTGTGTGTGTGTGTGTGTGTGTGTGTGTGTGTGTGTGTGCTATTGCGTTGGCGGGTGATGACAAAGTCGATGAGATGCCATTGTTTAGACCCGGGGTGTATCCACGTCGTTCTGTACAAATCAGCCTGCCTGAACGTTGTGTGAGTTATCAGCAGGACCGTTGTGTTAGTTATCAGCAGGACCATTGTGTTAGTTATCAACAGGACCATTATGTTAGTTATCAACAGGACCATTATGTTAGTTATCAGCAGGACCATTGTGTTAGTTATCAGCAGGACCATTGTGTTAGTTATCAACAGGACCATTATGTTAGTTATCAGGACCATTGTGTTAGTTATCAACAGGACCATTGTGTTAGTTATCAGCAGGACCATTGTGTTAGTTATCAGCAGGACCATTGTGTTAGTTATCAACAGGACCATTGTGTTAGTTATCAGCAGGACCATTGTGTTAGTTATCAGCAGGACCATTATGTTAGTTATCAGGACCATTGTGTTAGTTATCAACAGGACCATTATGTTAGTTATCAGGACCATTGTGTTAGTTATCAACAGGTCCATTATGTTAGTTATCAACAGGACCATTATGTTAGTTATCAGGACCATTGTGTTAGTTATCAACAGGACCATTATGTTAGTTATCAGGACCATTGTGTTAGTTATCAACAGGACCATTATGTTAGTTATCAGGACCATTGTGTTAGTTATCAACAGGTCCATTATGTTAGTTATCAACAGGACCATTATGTTAGTTATCAGGACCATTGTGTTAGTTATCAACAGGACCATTATGTTAGTTATCAGGACCATTGTGTTAGTTATCAGCAGGTCCATTGAATAGAATAGAATATCTTTTATTGTCATGAAACCGTAAGGTTTATAAGACACAAGTGCAATGGTAAATGAATGAACGAATGAAAAACACACATTTAATCAATCAGTTAATGCAGTAAATTGCAGCAGCATTCATAAACAAATTTTCCCAATCTTGTTTGTATATATTCATCATCTGTTAGCATCACCTGACTGGGAATATGTCCTGTGTTATTCGAATTTTGAATATCCTTTAAAAAAAATTGTTGCCTTAAGGTTTTATATTTAATACAATGATCAAGAAGATGGATTTCGTCTTTCAGGATGTTACACTTGTTGCACAATCTGTCTTCTTGTGGAATATTTAAATATCTACCTTTCTCAATCTTTAGGTCATGCGCGCTTATTCTGAGTTTTGTTAAAGCTTGTCTGTGTTTTGTATCTGATATATTTAAAAGATAGGTTTCAGTTTTGTACTCTGCTGCAATCGTATTGTAAAATTTTAGCTTTAATGTTTTTTTCTCTTTTATCTTTCCAGTATTTGATATATTCATTTTCTAATTTTTTATACACGACGTATTTCAGTCTATGTACGCTGAATGTGAATTGATTTTTCCAAATGTGATCAAGGCCTATAATTTCGAGTATCTTTTTAACAAAAAATCAACCATGGGGAAGTTGTATTTTCTTGTTGGTACATGGACTTATATATTTTGTTGATGAGGGAAGTTTCTGGTAATTGAATAATGTGAATCCAATATGTAATAATTTGGTACATTATCTTTAAACTTATTGGGAATCTGCCCAGTTCACCTAACACAGGAAGCACCATAGCTTTTTTGTGTACTCCAAGTAATTGTTTACAGAATTTAATGTGTAATTTTTCATGTGGAAACTTATTCGATAAGCAGTCGTCAAAAAGATGTGCTAAATCGAAAGAATCATCCGGTTTGACTTGGTAAGGTAACCATGCCTCCGCCCCATAAATCGATATTGGCGTTATCAAAGTATTATATAGTTTAGATATGGTACCTGGATTGATGTTGATAGTTTTGAATGTTCTTCGTAAAGTATGCAATGCTTTGTTTGCTTGTTTAGTTATGTGTTCCCGTGCTCTTATCAGACTTCCACTTTTGTGGAATATAACTCCTAAATATTTATATTCTTCTGCTGTTTGTATTATATCTTCCCCACAGTAGAAATATATTGGTACTTTTGGGTCAGATCTTGTAAAGATTACCACTTTCGTTTTTTCTCTATTAATTTTTAATCCCCAATTATGGCAATATGTGTTCAAATTATGTAATTTTTGTTGCAATCCTTTTCTTGTTAAAGACAGAATAACCAGATCATCAGCATAAAGTAAACATGGTACATTGCTGGGTGAAACAGCATTGAATTTTGGAGAATCGTTACTTTCCATAGATTTTACAATATCATCTATGAAAATATTAAATAAAGTTGGGCTTAGTGTATTGCCCTGTTGTACACCCTTCTGTACAGTTATTTCTGTGCTGAGACCTCCGTATGAATTTATTTGAATTTTGGAATTATCATACATGTCTTTAATTATATCAAAGCATTTTCCAGTTATGCCCATTCTTTTCAACTTTAGGAACAGGGCATCGTGCCAAACATTATCAAAGGCTTTTTTTCAAAATCTACAAAACAACCGTATAATCTACCATTTTTTACTTTTATTACTTCATTAATGATCTTTTTTAGAATGAAGATTTGATCAGTTGTTCTGTAGTGTTTCCGAAATCCAATTTGTTCCTTTGTTAGGCGTTCACCGTACTCAGTTATTTGATTATTTAATATTGTGCAGAATACTTTTCCCAAGGTATTGGTTAAGGTTATTCCCCGATAATTATTTGGATCTCCCGGGTTCCCATTTTTATACAATGGAATGTTTAAAAAAAATTTCCAACATTCTGGATACATACCTTGAGTGAAAATAATGTTAAACATTTTTTGAAAAATATGGATAGTTATTGGAAGACTTGTTTTGACCATTTCGTTTGTAATGCCGTCCAATCCTGGTGATTTATTATTTTTTGATGCTTGCACGCTTTCTTGATTTCTTTGTTTGATATTGTTAAGTTGATATTTGAAAGCAGACTCTCATCTGTTTGACTCTTTTTAAGTTCGTTTCTGATTTTTTGCCTTTGTTTTTCTTCTACATTCACCTCTTTGCCAATGAGCTTTTCCAGATGTGAAATCCATATGGATGTATTCAACTGATATTTGCGTGTGGCATTCTCGCCTGCAGTTTGTAAACTTTTTAATGTTTTCCAAGTGGTGTTTGGATCTTTATAAAGGACGTCGCTGATTTTATTCGCAAGATCATTTGTGTACATTCTTTTCTTTCGTCTTAACAGTCTATTATAGATCTTACGTTTGGAAAAATATTTTTTGCATAGGGATTTATTATATGGATGCCTATTTATGGCATTCAGTATTGATCTAAGATCTTTCCTGTGTTCATAACATTCATAATCAAACCATTTTTTAATGTTTTTTTCTTTTGCGCTTACGAACGTTTGTTTTCTTTCTAAGACTTACATTAGCCGCAAATTTCATCATTTGTGTAAAATCATTAATAGTATTGTTTAGTGCAAGTTTAGAAATACCGGTATCATTTTCAATATACGTATCTAATCTTTGTTCTATTTGAACAAGTTGGGTTTTTATCCATGGCATTTTGAAAGCTCTTAAATATTTCTTGTCTGAGAAGGCATCCCATAAGTATTGGTGTGTGACGTCTTCAGCTTTAAATGTTTCTTTTCGTGACGTTTTAACTGATACTGAATTCCTTTCTGATTTTGTCGAAAATCCAGTTACGAAAAAACTTAATTCCATCGGACAGTGATCTGAAAAAGATTTAAGGGGATGAACTTTCATATGTAAGATGTCTTTTTTCATAGTGGTAGAACAAATAAAATAATCAACAACACTACAGCCATTTGGACTATAGCATGTAAAGTGTCCATCTAAATCACCCAGTGTTCTTCCATTGAGGATACACAAATTATTGTCAATGCATATGGACGCCAGTCTTCTACCAGCTTTTTGTACATAGCCATCCATTGAATTTCTGTTGTATATCAAATCACAATGATCATTATAAGGTAAGTTACATCTGTTGTTTTCATGTTCCATTTGAATTAAATCTGGTATCCCAGCTGTTCGTGCATTGAAATCTCCACAAAGTATGATGTTTCCCATTTCGTTGATTTCTTCGACGTTTTCTTCTAACTTATCCCAGATGTCCGTGGTATTATCTTTTCCAAAAGAGGATGTTTCTGGAGGAATGTAGACACATCCCACAAAAGTGTCGTCGTTGTCATTGGTGCTTGGTATCTTTATTCACACAATGTCGCTGTTACTGCTTGGCAGTATTTTGATGTTCTTTCTTAAATCTTCTTTAATGTAAATTGATATCCCCCCTGATGAACTTACTGCTTTTTTACGTTTTTGACGTACATAATGAATTCCAGGTGCAAAATTTGGAATAAAGATGTTACTTGCAGTGTCTTTATCTAGATGGGTTTCTTGTAAAAAGATAATATCATATTTACTGAAGTGTTTTATTACCCAATCATGTGCTAATTTATTTGTCGTAAGTCCATCTATTGTCTCTTTGTACCCTTTGAGGTTCCATGAAAGTATGTTCAATGACTTTTTTAACATAACAATTAGATTTTTTTTTTTTAAGATATACAAAAGAAAAGAAAAATTAACACTAACGAGTGGTTATAACACCAACAAAAAAAGAGAAGAAATATATGTGAATGTTTTTGTTTTTGTTGTCTTTAAGGAACTTTTTGATGAGCAATCGTCATTGCCTAAATCTCCTTGCCAGTCAAACATTGTTATGATCAATAATCAAAATGGTAGTTGTTCTGTTCCGTACTGTTGAACCAGCTGTCTCTGAACCGTTGTCCCTGTTTGTAGCCACTGTATGTCGTTGTGTCTCTGTTGTAGGGGATGAAGTCGTATCGCCGTTGATAACTGAAGTGGTGTTGTGCTGCGTGGTCGTACGGCTGGACGGGGCGGTGTGTCCTCGTACCTCTGTAGGGCCTTCTGCTGTGATTGTAGTTGCCTTGCGTGTTGAAATGTGGTATGTTGTCCTGTCTGTTGGTACCTTCTGTAGCCCACCGTGTAGTCGTTGTTGTTGCGTCTTGGTGCATCTCTCACGTAGCGTCTTGAATCTTGTCTTACAATAAATCTGCGTCGGCTTGGTTGGTATTCCTTGCGGCTCTCTGGATTGTTTTCTGTTCGTCTTTTCCAATAGTTTTGACGAAGTTTCTTTTTTGGCCTTTCCCAGAACATGTGGTCAAAGTACCGGCCAATGTTCGCCGCCAGCAAGCTTGCTCCTTTTCTGCTGGGATGGATATCATCTTGTAGATGCAGATCTGCCCTTACGTTTTCATGACCGAGGAACGAGATGTTTGCGTTGTCATGTAGCCTGGTGTAAATTAAGGCGTTCAGCAAATTGGCTTTGTGTGTGAGTTCTTCTGATTTTGTTTCTGTCATTTTGCTGATTATGATCTTAGAATCCGGGTAGTTGTCCTGCAGTTTGGAGACGGTTGTTTCGAGTTCGGCTGTCACTGTTTCTGCGCTTTTCTTCTTCAGATCATTGATACCAGTGTGCAGTAGTACTGCATCAGGTGACGTTGTTTCACTGATGATGTCTAGTGTGCGGTAACTAGTGTTATACGCTTTCTTCTTCTGTATTTTCAAGCCGTATGATCGCCCGAGTCTGATGGCATCAACGTCCCTGAGGACGGAATCATGGTATATGATGATTCGTGGGAGCTGGTGGTGGTCTTGTTCTTTCTCTTCGTGCAAAAAATCATCTTCCTTCTCACTGTTTATTGCCTCACTTTCAGAGTCACTACTTGAGACAGTTTCACTCTTGTCACAACTCGCATCTTCTCTTCCAGCGTTGTTCTTTATCTCATTTGATTTTCTGTTGTGTTCAGGATATTTGGCGTGGTGTAGACTTTTATTTTGAATTTTGTGTTTGGCTGTTTTCTGTGTTTGATAATTTGTTTTGTAACAATTAGAATCACTGGTTTCGACAACTGGGGTTGTAGCTGTGAGCTTGTCGTTAGAGGCAAGTGGTGTGTTTCTGTCCTTGCTGGTAGCCGCAAAAGGAGTTGACGGGTCACTGGCAGTCATGAGAACTGACTTCTCGTTGAAATCCGTGTGTCGCCAGTAAGGGGCGGAGCTGTCACTCGGTGTTGATGTAATGTGCTCAGCTTTGTCTTTGCAGGAAGGTGGTGTACCAGAGTCCTGTTTGTTTTTAGATGTTTCTGCTGGTCTTGGTGTGGTCTTTCTGCCAAATAACGACTTAAATGAAGACTTCAGTGATGGTACCTTTTCATTTTCTTCTGTCTGAGTGGAAACACCTTTTGTTGGTTTTTGACTTTCTTTGGCACCACGATGTGCACTTTCGTTTTTCCCATTAAAACCTATTCTTCTGAGACCTTCCACAATCTGAGCAACTAGTGCTTGATTTTGTTGGGGGTGTTGCAGGTCTGCCATTGATGTTACTAAGTTTTGAATGGATGACTCTAGGTTTCGAAGAACTGAAGTCGTGGTTTGGTGTTGTGATTTCAGTATCTGTTCCAGAATAGTTTGGTCAACAATTCTCACGTCATCTTTCGCGACGTCATTGTTCTGTGTTTGACGCGTTTCTTTCCATTCATGTTGCATGCTGTCGGCTACTGATTCATCATGAAATATTTCGCTGCATGTTTTGCAGGTGAATTTTCTCTGTGATCGTTTGAAGATACATACTTGATAGATTGGAAGTTCGGTACATGTGTAATGGATATGTTTGGAACAGTCTGAGCATTTTAAACTTTTGTCTTCCATTTTGGCATTGCCACAGATACAAATGTTATTTTCGTCTGGTTCAGAATTTTGTCTTTCCTCTTGATCACTGTTCATTGTATTGTCTTTCGTGTTTGAGTCACTGTCATATTCATTGTCGTACTCACCGATATCATAAATCGGTGGGTTCTCATGTCCTGCCTGTTTCATTGCCGTCAACGCTTCTTCTATTGTGTCGTAGGCCTTGTGTGTTGCCTTGGAGAAACCGGTCATGGATCTTGATGCATCGTTCCAGTTCTTAAAAATTCCGATCTTCCGTCCATTGCTAACTGCATACAGTTTTTGATCTTTCGGGTTCGCTTTTCTTGATGCCATCTTCTCTTTTTCTTATTTTCTAGTTATTTCTAGTTTTCTGGCAAGTGTGATTCAGGTTGACTTTGTCTCAGAACCGAGGAATTTCAGTGTATGTCGCCATTTCAACCGGAAGTGTATGTCCATTGTGTGAGTTATCAGGTCCATTGTGTTAGTTATCAGCAGGACCATTGTGCTAATTATCATCGCCATTTCAAGCGGAAGTGTATGTCCATTGTGTGAGTTATCAGGTCCATTGTGTTAGTTATCAGCAGGACCATTGTGCTAATTATCAGGACCATTGTGTTAATTATCAGCAGGTCCATTGTCTTAGTTATCAGCAGGACCATTGTGTTAGTTATCAGTTAGTTATCAGGAGGACCATTGTATTAGTTATCAGCAGGACCATTGTGTTAGTTATCAGGTCCATTGTGTTAGTTATCAAGACCATTGTGTTAGTTATCATCAGGACCACTGTGTGAGTCAGCAGGTCCATTGTGTTAGTTATCAGTTAGTTATCAGGAGGACCATTGTGTTACTTATCAGCAGGACCATTGTGTTAGTTATCAGTTAGTTATCAGCAGGTCCACTGTGTTAGTTATCAGCAGGACCATTGTGTTAGTTATCAGTTCGTTATCAGGACCATTGTGTTAGTTATCAGAAGGTCCATGGTGTTAGTTATCAGGTCCATTGTGTTAGTTATCAGGACCATTGTGTTAGTTATCAGGACCATTGTGTTAGTTAACAGCAGGACCATTGTGTTAGTTATCAGATCCATTTTGTTGGTTATCATCAGGACCATTGTGTGACTTATCAGCAGGTCCATTGTGTTAGTTAACAGGTCCATTGTGTTAGTTATCAGCAGGTCCATTGTGTTAGTTATCATCAGGACCATTGTGTGAGTTATCAGGTCCATTGTGTGAGTTATCAGGACCATTGTGTTAGTTATCAGGTCCATTGTGTTAGTTATGAGCAGGACCATTGTGTGAGTTATCAGGTCCATTGTGTTAGTTATCAGCAGGTCCATCAGCAGGTCCATTGTGTTAGTTATCAACAGGTCCATTGTGCTAGTTATCAGCATGCCGTGCTCTGCACATTTGCTCAGTAGGAGGCCGTTGCTGTTCATCTTCCCAACTCCATGCTTCATTCCTTTCCACTGATCATAGTCTCTGCCAACTCTGGTGTTGAAGTCGCCTAACACTATGAGTTTGTTGACCTGCCTAGAGAGAGAGAGAGAGAGAGAGAGGACGGGGGGGGGGGGGGGGGGCAGTTTTTTTTTTTCAGATTTCAAAGAATCGTGGATTCTTTTGGGCAATAGCCTACTGGTATGCCTCACTTGAAAAGCATACTTTCTTTCAGGTACATTCCAGTTTCAAATCTCTAAAAGTCTTCTTGTATCAGCCTAAAGATGTAAATTTTTGAAGGCGTCTTCATCAGTTAAGAATTGGTATGTCCCCCATAGAGTATAATATGATGGGGATTTTGTTGAGGGGGGGGGGGGGGGGGGGTTCTGGGAGGGAGGGGAGCGGGGGCGGGGGCTTCATCGATACAGACCACATTTAGGTACCAATGGTAGTTAGTGTCCTTTCTGTCGAAATTCAATGGAAAAAGAGGCGCACTTTATTTTCGTCTGTCACAAATTCCAGGGTGTGACAGAGGAATAAATACCCTCTAAGTTTTACATATATATATATATATATATAATATATATGTTTTTAGTTACAGAGAAACTGACAACTGGAATGGACTAACCCCAGAAATCAAACGTGCACCAAACATGGATGCCTTTAAAAAGCGTATTGATGACCACGATATCATAAAGAAAACAATGTTGGACTTTGATGGTCAAAGGTGAGCCTGGGCTTAGGAGTACCTGACCAAAAAAAAAAAAACAAACAAACAAAAATTACAAAAACCGATGGGGCGTATAAAGCCGCAAGGCTACGATGTTTGGCATCTCCCCAAATTTGAACCTGATCCTGAACCTTAATCTACGGACGTTGTGCATAAGTATTATGATTCTTTCCAGTCAAGGTTCTTCAAGGTTATGGCCTCTTGGATGATGTTGATGTCGGGCTCCTGAGTTTGTTACTTGTCATGTGCCTTGTGAACACCTTCACTTCCGAAAGTTGAAGCGTTGTGCTTTGTGTGGGTTGTGGGGGTTCTTGTGGAGTGTTGGCGGGACGTGGACTGATGTGCTGTGGTCCCGGTGACCAGGAGAGGTCTGTGCTTTACTTTTGTTCTGTGCTGGTTGTGACCTCAGAACGCTGAACTGAGAAGTCATTTAGGTCGTGACCTCACCTGCTTAATAATTTTAATAGTTTTGGAAAGCCAGAGTTTGGAATATTTTGTGAGGGAGGGCAGTGGTTCCCTGAAATGAATCGGAATCGATGTTTGGATATTAGTAACCTAAGAATATTTTTAGTGAAGCACGGGGACGTGCTGATGTGGATCTAAAATATGAATTGAATATAAAAGGTTTTTGAGCATTGGGTGGCGTTGTACACAGTTATGCAACAGTGTGATGATAAAGCACACTGTATAAACGTGATTGTTCGACTGCTTGGTGCAGTGAACTGATATTAGCTTCGCTAAGTGAAGGTGTCTAAAGTCACCTGAATAACTTCCCATTGTGAACATGACTGAGGAAAATGCTTGGTGAAGTGAAGTGATATTAGCTTCGCTAAGTGAAGGTGTGAGAAATCACCTGAATGACTTCCCATTGTGGAAAGGACTGAGGAAATTGCTTTGTTTCTTTCCTTTTCTCTGTAAGGTAGTAAGGTGTGTGAGCACCTTTTCTCTGTGACGTAGTAAGGTGTGTGATCACCTTTTCTCTGTGACGTAGTAAGTTGTGTGATCACCTTTTCTCTGAGACGTAGTACGTTGTGTAATCACCTTCTCTCTGAGACGTAGTAAGTTGTGTAATCACCTTTTCTCTGAGACGTAGTAAATTGGGTGATCACCTTTCCTCAGTGAGGTAGTATGGTGTGTGATCACCTTTTCTCTGTGAGGTAGTAAGGTGTGTGATCACCGTTTCCCTGTGAGGTAGTAAGGTGTGTGATCACCTTTTGTCTGTGAGGTAGTAAGGTGTGTGATCACCTTTTCTCTCTGACGTAGTAAGTTGGGTGATCACCTTTTCTCTGTGACGTAGTAAGTTGGGTGATCACCTTTTCTCTCTGAGGTAGTAAGTTGGGTGATCACCTTTTCTCAGTGACGTAGTAAGTTGGGTGATCACCTTTGCTCTGTGACGTAGTAAGTTGGGTGATCACCTTTTCTCAGTGACGTAGTAAGGTGGGTGATCACCTTTTCTCTGTGACGTAGTAAGTTGGGTGATCACCTTTTCTCTCTGAGGTAGTAAGTTGGGTGATCACTTTTTCTCTCTGAGGTAGTAAGTTGGGTGATCACTTTTTCTCTCTGAGGTAGTAAGTTGGGTGATCACCTTTTCTCTGTGACGTGGTAAGTTGGGTGATCACCTTTTCTCTGTGACGTAGTAAGTTGGGTGATCACCTTTTCTCTGTGACGTAGTAAGTTGGGTGATCACCTTTTCTCTCTGAGGTAGTAAGTTGGGTGATCACCTTTTCTCTGTGACGTAGTAAGGTGGGTGATTACCTTTTCTCTGTGACGTAGTAAGTTGTGTAATCACCTTCTCTCTGAGACGTGTTAAGTTGTGTAATCACCTTTTCTCTGAGACGTAGTAAATTGGGTGATCACCTTTTCTCAGTGAGGTAGTATGGTGTGTGATCACCTTTTCTCTGTGAGGTAGTAAGGTGTGTGATCACCGTTTCCCTGTGAGGTAGTAAGGTGTGTGATCACCTTTTGTCTGTGAGGTAGTAAGGTGTGTGATCACCTTTTCTCAGTGACGTAGTAAGGTGTGTGATCACCTTTTCTCTGTGACGTAGTAAATTGGGTGATCACCTTTTCTCAGTGAGGTAGTAAGGTGTGTGATCACCTTTTCTCTCTGACGTAGTAAGGTGTGTGATCACCTTTTCTCTGTGAGGTAGTAAGGTGTGTGATCACCTTTTCTCAGTGAGGTAGTATGGTGTGTGATCACCTTTTCTCTGTGAGGTAGTAAGGTGTGTGATCACCGTTTCCCTGTGAGGTAGTAAGGTGTGTGATCACCTTTTGTCTGTGAGGTAGTAAGGTGTGTGATCACCTTTTGTCTGTGAGGTAGTAAGGTGTGTGATCACCTTTTGTCTGTGAGGTAGTAAGGTGTGTGATCACCTTTTCTCTGTGAGGTAGTAAGGTGTGTGATCACCTTTTCTGAGTGACGTAGTAAGGTGTGTGATCACCTTTTCTCTGTGACGTAGTAAATTGGGTGATCACCTTTTCTCAGTGAGGTAGTAAGGTGTGTGATCACCTTTTCTCTCTGACGTAGTAAGGTGTGTGATCACCTTTTCTCTCTGAGGTAGTAAGTTGGGTGATCACTTTTTCTCTCTGAGGTAGTAAGTTGGGTGATCACCTTTTCTCTCTGAGGTAGTAAGTTGGGTGATCACCTTTTCTCTCTGAGGCAGTAAGTTGGGTGATCACCTTTTCTCTGTGAGGTAGTAAGGTGGGTGATCACCTTTTCTCTGTGAGGTAGTAAGGTGGGTGATCACCTTTTCTCTGTAAGGTAGTAAGATGTGTGATCACCTTTTCTCTGTGAGGTAGTAAGGTGGGTGATCACCTTTTCTCTGTGAGGTAGTAAGGTGGGTGATCACCTTTTCTCTGTAAGGTAGTAAGTTGTGTAATCACCTTTTCTCTGTGAGGTAGTAAGGTGGGTGATCACCTTTTCTCTGTAAGGTAGTAAGATGTGTGATCACCTTTTCTCTGTGAGGTAGTAAGGTGGGTGATCACCTTTTCTCTGTAAGGTAGTAAGGTGGGTGATCACCTTTTCTCTGTGACGTAGTAAGGTGGGTGATTACCTTTTCTCTGTGACGTAGTAAGTTGTGTAATCACCTTCTCTCTGAGACGTGTTAAGTTGTGTAATCACCTTTTCTCTGAGACGTAGTAAATTGGGTGATCACCTTTTCTCAGTGAGGTAGTATGGTGTGTGATCACCTTTTCTCTGTGAGGTAGTAAGGTGTGTGATCACCGTTTCCCTGTGAGGTAGTAAGGTGTGTGATCACCTTTTGTCTGTGAGGTAGTAAGGTGTGTGATCACCTTTTCTCAGTGACGTAGTAAGGTGTGTGATCACCTTTTCTCTGTGACGTAGTAAATTGGGTGATCACCTTTTCTCAGTGAGGTAGTAAGGTGTGTGATCACCTTTTCTCTCTGACGTAGTAAGGTGTGTGATCACCTTTTCTCTGTGAGGTAGTAAGGTGTGTGATCACCTTTTCTCAGTGAGGTAGTATGGTGTGTGATCACCTTTTCTCTGTGAGGTAGTAAGGTGTGTGATCACCGTTTCCCTGTGAGGTAGTAAGTTGGGTGATCACCTTTTCTCTGTGAGGCAGTAAGGTGTGTGATCACCGTTTCCCTGTGAGGTAGTAAGATGTGTGATCACCTTTTCTCTGTAAGGTAGTAAGGTGGGTGATCACCTTTTCTCTGTGAGGTAGTAAGGTGTGTGATCACCTTTTCTCTGTGAGGTAGTAAGGTGGGTGATCACCTTTTCTCTGTGAGGTAGTAAGGTGGGTGATCACCTTTTCTCTCTGAGGTATTAAGTTGGGTGATCACCTTTTCTCTGTGAGGTAGTAAGGTGTGTGATCACCTTTTCTCTCTGAGGTAGTAAGGTGTGTGATCACCTTTTCTCAGTGACGTAATAAGTTGGGTGATCACCTTTTCTCTGTGACGTAGTAAGTTGGGTGATCACCTTTTCTCTCTGAGGTAGTAAGTTGGGTGATCACCTTTTCTCTGTGACGTAGTAAGTTGAGTGATCACCTTTTCTCTCTGAGGTAGTAAGTTGGGTGATCACCTTTTCTCTGTGACGTGGTAAGTTGGGTGATCACCTTTTCTCTCTGAGGTAGTAAGTTGGGTGATCACCTTTTCTCTGTGATGTAGTAAGGTGTGTGATCACCTTTTCTCTGTGACGTAGTAAGGTGTGTGATCACCTTTTCTCTGTGACGTAGTAAGGTGTGTGATAACTTTTTCTCTGTGACGTAGTAAGTTGGGTGATCACCTTTTCTCTGTGATGTAGTAAGTTGGGTGATCACCTTTTCTCTGTGACGTAGTAAGTTGGGTGATCACCTTTTCTATGTGACGTAGTAAGTTGGGTGATCACCTTTTCTCTGTGATGTAGTAAGTTGGGTGATCACTTTTTCTATGTGACGTAGTAAGGTGTGTGATCATTTTTTTCTGTGACGTAGTAAGGTGTGTGATCACCTACACGGTCCCTAGTGGGGATGTAATTGATAAAACAAGAATTGAAAAGTTGTGAATATTGTATAAAATTGAATCAGTTAGATATATTTTTAAAAAAATTAAAAAGAGGGAATTTCTAAGTTTGTTAGGACTGAGGACTGAAATAGTGAAAATGTGTATGCATGTTTGAATGTTATTGGTGAATCAGTGTGAATCGAACACGGGAGCTGTTGACACCAGGGTTGGTTCTCCTGCTTGAAAGAGTCACCAAGTTCCCGTTTCGTGTTTGACAAATGGATTATCCTTTCCTCAAAACAAGTCAGTACAGCATTCACCTGCCGTGTACAGGTGTTCTAAATACTTTGTCGTTGTTTATGGTGTGTGTTTTGAGCAGGTTCACCAGTTTATAGCTGTCACCAATCGTGCGTGAAACTTCCATGTCAGTATCATCAATGATCTCAGGAGAGATTTCATATTAAAAGATATATTTTTAAAAATACAGTTCTTGCAAACAAACCGTAGAGACAGGGTGGAAATACTCAGAGAGAATGAGAAGGGGGGAGGGAGATTTTGACAGAACCCAACTAAATACATAACATTATGCACTAGACTGTCAAACCGACCTAGTTCCGACATTCACACGAATAAAACTGTGGAATTCAATAACCAAAAGTTAGTGCAATGGCTACGACATGGCCTGTCTGATTTGTTATCAATGATCTGTTATAACCTGTGAAATTGGCAAAAGGATAAAAACAGATTAGCTCTGAATGAACCAGATCTGGAGCATACACAAAACTGTTCAGGCTTATTTTCAGTTGAAGAATAGATTGATATTCATTGAACGGACCTGCACCGGCAACGTCATTTGCACGAAATTTGTACTGGCGCTCACATGAAATATTTGCCCAGGTTTCATTTTTTGATTTAAAGTATTCAGGAGTTTACTTCGTGGTTTCACGAACAACGCCGCGTATCATTTCATATAGGTGTATAGTTATTACTAATTCACTACGCAGCAGAGACGATGAAATAACTAACATTTGAGTGTCCTTTTCTTTCAGTGGGTAGGTGGCAAACTGAAACACCGCTCGCGTTATGTACTTATCTACAGCAACCCAAACGAGTCAAAACTGCACTGTTCAGAAATATTGCAAAACTTTGTAGTCTACCATGTCTCCCACAGGCCAAGGATTCAGTGTTTCCCACGCGTATTCGAAAGTGTTTGTGTGCAAACCGGCAAACTTTCTCTCCTCATGACAAGGTTTTTAAGCCTTACAGCTTTTTCTGAAAATGACAATTAATCCAACTCATGCATAGTAACGACGTTACGACAGCCAGTCGCTGCAGAGCAAAGAGTGACGTCACGAGGCTTATTCTCGATCGCGCAGTGGAAGCAGACGATATCTGCCAAGCAGACGACTTCACCTCTGCATGTTATCCTTGAATTTTCCCTGTAAACATCTTGTGAACAGAAACACCTGGTCCTGTCATTGCTTCTGTTGTGGGTGAATGGTGTGGTTTCGTGAAAGGTGAATTCTGAACGGCCAGTTTGTGGCGAAGGTAAGCCAGCTTTGCTTTGTTGTTCAGTTCTCTTGGCCTGTCAGTGACTGTTGGCTGCATTGTGCTTTGTGTGCAGACTTTTTGTTTTGTTCCTCATGAAATATTTGGCATGAAAAATATGTTGGTGTTACTGTGTTTGTGTCATAAACGATACAATCTCAGTCAACATCATACCACCAAATTTAACGTGGTGTTTTGCCCCAAAGAGAAAAGAGCTGAGAGTCCAGAATCCAACAATCGAAAAATCGACAATTTTCTAATAATAACTTCAGCAACAGAATGCACTCAAAAAAGAGCTGATAACTGTATAAACCATTTTTCATACATGTTCTACGTAGTTTAAGGCAACTTGATGATTACGAATGTGAGGTTTTGCTGTGAAAGAACTGGACCCATATCATTTCATGTTGTGTAGCAGCAAAGAAGGCAGAGCAAGCTACACACTATAAAATGAGTCATGGAGCTGAACCGGTCGGGTACTGAATATTAATGACTACGCCCAGACAGTCAGAGTAACAAAGAAGTATCCCTTTAACAAGAAAATAAGCAAAGAAATATATTTTTCTGTTGCTGATAGGTCCGAAAGGAAGACCTCAGAAAAGGTGTCATTGTTGAGGTGTAAGACATGGGATGTTTGACGTTAGACAAATTCTTACCCTGGTCTGTTACGGGTTGTGAGTCTGGCATGTTAATGATATGTTCATCTCATTATTGGGTTTACAGTAAAATTGCTAGCACGAACGGCTGCTGCGTGCAACGCACGCGCAGGGCAATGGCGCTTCCGTGTATTGCTCCCAGTGTAGTTCTCGCTGTGAGCACAAGCGAAGAACAGAGTATTCTGTTTTTATATCGGCGATTGTTTGTTTGTGAGGTCTACCTGGATGTGTGTGTGTGTGTGTGTGTGTGTTGTAATCAGACACTTTGTGCATTGAAAACTAGATCATATCTGTAACAGGAAATGCATAGACATGCCATGCAGTTACCGGTTACTGTGTGGTTTTGACGCCAGGCTTTATGAGAGTGGTGAGGTGTGTGTGTCACACACACAGAGACAGAGACACAGAGAGAGAGAGAGAGAGAAATTTAATCAGATTATGGCAAATTCAGGCATTATCAAACAGGATAAAACTGAACGCTTTTATGTTATAACAAAGTTCAGCAGAGATGTTAAATGCATATGTGGAGAATCTATTTCTGGCAAACACACACTCTTTGAATGTCAAAGTCTGAAATCGTTTTTACCAAACTTCTCGGAAAATTCTTGCGAATGTATTTTTGACAATTTCAAGATGTCATCTGCTGTTGCAGAAGGTTTGCTGCATAGTCCAATGGAACATTTGTTATAGTTGTTTGATGTTAGCGTTTCTTTCTATATGCCTGTCTCCCCTTTTAATGTTTTATTTTTTCCAGTGCTCTGTATCTTTCCCCAACACACACACACCATTCTTCACCCTCTGCCCAATATTGTCCCCACCATCACGCCCCGCCCTCCATCCGCCCCACCCTTTTTTCCGTCTAATATCACTTAAAGTGGAAGACGTTAAACTGAAGACTACTACTACTACTACTACTACTACTACTACTACTACACACTACACTGCACAACACAACACAACACACTACATATACTTACTCACTCACATCTGCAAACAGTTTTCCCCCATCCTCATCAGTATCCCCGTGTGTATAAGTCATATACCTTTAGAATTTTACATTACAAAGACATTGTTTGATCTGCATGGTTTAGTAAGAGAGACAAAGAGAGGGAGACACACACACAGAGCTTTTCAACAAAATGACCACAGTGCTGACTGACTTGTCACACACACACCCTTTCCCTGTTGAACCTGTGATCCTCTTCAACCCATCTCGTCCTTCACAGCCCGTCCTTTCCCCAGCTCTCAAACCTCGCCCCCTGGTGCGGCACTCACGGATGTTGTAATGTAATAGTTGTTCTTTTCATTATCTTGTTATTGTTCGTGGAATAATCCAGTAATTCTTCTTCTCCGTTTATTTTCTTTCTTTCTTTCTTTCTTCTTCCGTGTTTGTTTCGTTAAATCTGTAGAACTATAGACAGGCTTTCATAGTGCCTAATCCTTTAACCATTAAAGATTTAATCAATCAGTCTTCTACTACTACTACTGCTGCTGCTGCTGCTGCTGCTGCTGCTGCTGCTGCTACTACTACTACTACTACTACTACTTCATTTCCACATCCTCTTCTTATTCTTCCTCATCTCACTTACACCCCCACTGATCCGCCAATCTTCTTCAGCTTTTTGCCTAGTGAAACACCCATCTAAATAAACCCAAACAGACGTGCAGGAATTGCTTGCCTAAAACTGAGCTGTGGAAACTGGATTTTTTTTATGTCGCTGCATTCACTAGAAACGGCAATAATAACACAAAAAGGACCAATCAGGTGGTCTGTGATGGACTACGAGTTACCAGAAGAACAAAGGTAGCACCTCTCTGATTTAGTAGATGGGTATTTTGTTACCCGAAATTTTGACCTGAACACATGGAAAGCTGAAGCCTCAGAACGATCAGTTTTGAGGCAGTGGGTGTTAAGGCCCTTCCAAATCCGAACAGACTCTTGTCCAGCGTTCCGATGCTAAGAGACTAAGGAGAAAGACCCAAAGCTAGACAAACCAGCGTCAGACTTCACCTGTGCGCAGTGTGGGAGAAACGGTCACTCCCGTACTGACCTGTCCAGCCACACCTGACACTGTATCAGTCACCACCTAGAGCACAATTCTAGACCTGTCCAGCCACACCTGACACTGTATCAATCACCACCTAGAGCACAGTTCTAGACCTGTCCAGCCACACCTGACACTGTATCAGTCACCACCTAGAGCACAATTCCAGACCTGTCCAACCACACCTGACACTATCAGTCACCACCTAGAGCACAATTCTAGACCTGTCCAGCCACACCTGACACTATCAGTCACCACCTAGAGCACAGTTCTAGACCTGTCCAGCCACACCTGACACTGTATCAGTCACCACCTACAGCACAATTCTAGACCTGTCCAGCCACACCTGACACTATCAGTCACCACCTAGAGCACAGTTCTACACCTGTCCAGCCACACCTGACACTGTATCAGTCACCACCTAGAGCACAATTCTAGACCTGTCCAGCCACACCTGACACTGTATCACTCACCACCTAGAGCACAGTTCTAGACCTGTCCAGCCACACCTGACACTATCAGTCACCACCTAGAGCACAGTTCTAGACCTGTCCAACCACACCTGACACTATCAGTCACCACCTAGAGCACAGTTCTAGACCTGTCCAGCCACACCTGATACTGTATCAGTCACCACCTAGAGCACAATTCCAGACCTGTCCAGCCGCACCTGACACTATCAGTCACCACCTAGAGCACAATTCTAGACCTGTCCAGCCACACCTGACACTATCAGTCACCACCTAGAGCACAGTTCTAGACCTGTCCAGCCACACCTGACACTGTATCAGTCACCACCTAGAGCACAATTCTAGACCTGTCCAGCCACACCTGACACTGTATCACTCACCACCTAGAGCACAGTTCTAGACCTGTCCAGCCACACCTGACACTATCAGTCACCACCTAGAGCACAGTTCTAGACCTGTCCAACCACACCTGACACTATCAGTCACCACCTAGAGCACAGTTCTAGACCTGTCCAGCCACACCTGATACTGTATCAGTCACCACCTAGAGCACAATTCCAGACCTGTCCAGCCGCACCTGACACTATCAGTCACCACCTAGAGCACAATTCTAGACCTGTCCAGCCACACCTGACACTATCAGTCACCACCTAGAGCACAGTTCTAGACCTGTCCAGCCACACCTGATACTGTATCAGTCACCACCTAGAGCACAATTCCAGACCTGTCCAGCCGCACCTGACACTATCAGTCACCACCTAGAGCACAGTTCTAGACCTGTCCAGCCACACCTGACACTGTATCAGTCACCACCTAGAGCACAATTCTACACCTGTCCAGCCACACCTGACACTGTATCAGTCACCACCTAGAGCACAATTCTACACCTGTCCAGCCACACCTGACACTGTATCCGTCACCACCTACAGCGCAATTCCATGATCGCCTGAGACAGGTGGATGTCCATTTTGATACGGACAGATAGGACACGTCAGGAAATTCAGTATGTACGATGATCCCCATCTTTGCATATCTGTCCTTCAGGAATCGTTTTCAATGGTTGCACCCATGTCGCATGGAATGGACCTAAAATTTACCCCCACACTCCCACACACACCCTCTCTGTCTGTCTGTTTGTCTGTCTCAGTCTCTCTTTCCCCCCTCTCGCTCTGTCTCTTTCTGGCGTTTAGTCTCTGTCTCCCTCTCCCTCTGCATCTCTCTGTCTCCATCTGTCGATCTCTCTCTGGTCTCTCTGTCTCTGTCTGTCTCTGTCTCTCTGTCTCTCTCTCTCTGTCTGTCTCACTCTCTCTCTCTCCAGAGTGTCATTCCATAGACTTTCATATAAACCCATCAGTGTTTACCTCACATATACCTATCATACTGACCCGTTTTTTGCCTTTCGCCCAGTGGTAAACAATCTTTGTAAAAATCGTCTCCAACGTCTACATGAATAATTCTTGGCACGTTGCCCGAAATTTCAGGAAAATCCGTCCACACGTTTTATAATAATAATGATAATAATAATAATAAAATAATAATGATAAAATAATAATAATAATGATAATAATAATGATAGTTTAATGCAGTTTGATTTAGTACATGCTCGATTGCGCAGTACAATGTAAAACCCAGCATTTAAAACATGCATTCAAACACGAAAAAAAAAAAAACATTACATGCATAGCCCTGTTACTGAAAGCCAACCAAAACACTCAAGCGCTCATTTATATTCATTCATACATACAATCATCACAGACTACACAAAACACATCACTCATATCATACATCACAGTACCAGAAAATGCACATATGTTTCACAATATTTAATCAGTATCGCGATACATAAAACCTATATCACAACACTTCATAAACTATTATCAGTATCAAAATACATAACAATCATGTCACAATACTTTAAAATCTACGTCTTGCTCCATTCTACTGTCAGACAGACCGGAATGTTTACTACCTCACTGGTTGACACACAAGGATAGATAAAAACTTCGTATTGTATTGATTGCATTGTATCGTATCGTATCGTATCGTATTAATTTTTGTAACAACAGGTCGTGTTGAATTCAGGCTGCTATCCCCGTGGAGAGTACGTCGCCACAGTGCAGTGCCACCTCAAACTGTCTGCAGGTGTATTTGTTTTACTGTCAAAGTGGATTTTTCTATGGAAATATTTCATGCCAGGATAATTATAACCCTTTGGTTCCCGTAGGACTTAGCCTTATCGTCTCATCCGAAAGACTAGCGTCTAAACCACCACTCGAGGTCTAGTGGAGGAGAGAAGATTCTGGTGAGTGTGGAATTAAAACCGCTCCCTCTCGCTTCCTTCAGTTGGTGGACGCGTTACCACCAAGCTGAACCCCACCCCCCACTTTGCTGGAAGCGCTGCCTTGTCATGTTCAGTGCTGATGATTCTTTGCGGTCTGCCAGACCCCGTGCAAAGCTCGGTCAGTGAGTAGTGCCTGGTAACATTTTTGTGTTGTTTTATCGTGTTCCGTTACATAATGGAAGTTCTGTTACCTTTCACACTATCCCTTGATGAGCGATCAAGACCTCTATTGAGTAAGTCATCCGATTCCGAATCTTCCAGACTACGTTTAAAACAAATACGCAAAACACAAAAACCCGCACACACTACATACTCATTTCGCTCATGTATGGTATCCGTCATGGTATGTACGTTGATTTGCTTTTGTTTTCCATCTTCTAGGTCTA
Organism: Babylonia areolata; assembly: GCF_041734735.1. Classification (NCBI taxonomy): domain Eukaryota; kingdom Metazoa; phylum Mollusca; class Gastropoda; order Neogastropoda; family Buccinidae; genus Babylonia; species Babylonia areolata. Next base: position 6,907,096 of record NC_134888.1, on the reverse strand, counting down.
TGTGTCACTCTCGTTTTAGGTCCAGGAAATTCCTCCGATTAGAGCATCTTTAAAGGTGGTGGTTTTTGTTTTGTGTTTTGTTTTTTCTAGAGAAAGAGGGGGAGAGAGAGAGAGAGGCATAGCCTCCCATGCTTTGCATTCTTCCTCATGCTCCCCTTCACCATACTGCTCCCCCCCCCTCCCCCCTCCCACACACACACACATACAGCATTGTGGATTCTCCCTCTTGTTGTTGTTTTTGTTTGTTTTTCTCCTTCCCTCCCTCCCTCCCTCCTCCCTCTCTCTCTCTCTCTCTCTCTCTCTCTCTCTCCCAAAAAAAATTATTTTCAGTACAAAATATTTTGTTCTATATACGCAATATTAAATACTGGCACTGACCAGGGAGAATGGTATGTGTTTTTCTCCTTGGAAAACAACACAACTCCGTCAGTATTGGGTCTTTTCCCTGCAGTGCTTTTTTTTTTTTTTTTTTTTCCCAGCGGCACCGGTGAGAGGTAACAGGATGGGGGCGTGCCTCAGCTTTCAGAAGAGAGAGGACAGTAACCCGCACATCATCGACATTGAGGACACGGTGGCAGACGCCGCCTGGTGCATGTTCTACGACTCCTTGAGCAGGTACGCCTACAGTCTGTCGCGTAGGAGTGAAAGTACAGTAAGTCTTCAACCTTCTTGCAAGCCCCGTGGTTTCCGAACATTTGCGTACTGGTTTTTGCACCTTGGTTTTGGAAATCTCTTCAACAGAATATCAAACACTGTGCAGTTTGTAGTGCCTGTCGCAATACTGGTGGAAGTAAAGTAGATCTTGAATCTTAAATCTTGAATATTGCATGCGCGATGGTTTCTACATTTGCACACCAGGGATCTTGGTTTTGGAAATCTCTACCAGAAAATCTCAGACACTGTTCCCACTGTAAAATCTTTCAAATCTAATCTTAAAGCACCAGACGCTGTTCCATTGTTGAATTTTCAAACCTGTTATTAAAACATTTGTTCAAACAATATATTAAACTGTACCACACCCTTCCCTGACAGTCTTTGTGCGTGTTTGTGCGTTGATGTGGGGGGCGGGGGAGGGGAGGGGGGCGGAGCGGGGAGGAGGTGGGAGAGGTGTGAGAGTTGTGAATGTTGCTGCACTGTTTTTGAAACATATTTTTAAAATCTAATCTTAACATTTTTCTTATATTCCTGTATTATTATTTCTTACTGATACTACTACCCTGCAAGTAGTAGTGGTGGTAGTAATAATAACGATAATTATAACAATGATGATAACAATGGTGTTTATAATAATGATGCTTGTGATGGTAGTGGTGATTTCATAATTTAACAACAACAACGACTATATTGATGATGGTGGTGGTGGTGACAACATAATCACAAAACCAACACCACCACCACCACTAAAAACAAGACCACCGGACCCCCACCCCACCCCACCCCACCCCCAGGTGGCAGAGGCTGTGCCTGAGGAGGAAGGACTTCACGGTGGAGGTGCCCATGAACTACTTTCACTTTCAAGTCACCGACGAGAAGCTGTTCCGGGTGGAGAACGACAAGAAAGACAACAAGAAACCCGACGACAAGAACGGCAACCGCGGGGCAGAGCAGAAAGCACGGGTAACTTAGGCGGGAGGGGTGCAAACTATTTCTTTCTTTCTGTCTTTGTTTCTTTGTTGGTTTGGTTTGTATCTTAATAGCACACATATATCTGGCATCATTTTCTGCGTCCAGATATCTTTTCTCCTCTTCTTCTTCTGTGTCGTCGTCATCGTCCTCTGCTTCTTCTTCTCCTCCTCCTCCTACTCCTCCTCTTCCTTTAACTCTGTGAAGAGTCATTTCGGCGCCACAAAGAAGAACTGTTCACCAGATTCCTCTAGGTCTGAAGGTTGTGTTTCAAACCTTGAGTCTCTGCAAATAGTTTTCCTGTCCATTCTGCAATGTTGTCAGTCCATGGGTTTTTTTCTGCTTTTGTCCCCGTCTCCTTCCCTCAACAGTTCCTTGGAGAATTGCTTTTGCAAGAGCAAAACCAATGGAACCAACGGCCTTGCTCAAAACATGAAGAGCAGCAGTTGAATATCAATCCATAATTAAGTTGGTTTATTTGAAGACAAAAGGCGTGAGTAGGAAACTGTTTTTATAATGGCACACTCTTATCACATACATTATGATTGTGTCGTAACATGGAGGGCAGCAACTGAATAAATATATGCATGCTGATTTTAGACTTTTTGGCTGTTTCGCTTCTCCGATTGGTTAGTTATCTGTCGGTTTGATTGGTTGATTAGATGGTTGGTTATGGTTTTAGGTTGTTGTTGGTTGACTAGCTGGTTGGTTAAGGTTAGGTTTAGGGTTGTCGTTGGTTGACTAGTTGTTTGCTTAAGGTTAGGTTTAAGGTTGTTGTTGGTTGGTTAAGGTTAGGTTGAGGGTTGTCGTTGGTTGACTAATTGGTTGGTTAAGGTTAGGTTTAGGGTTGTTGTTGGTTGGTTAAGGTTAGGTTTAGGGTTGTTGTCGGTTGACTAGTTGGTTGGTTAAGGTTAGGTTTAGGGTTGTTGTTTTTGACTAGTTGGTTGGTTAAGGTTAGGTTTAGGGTTGTTGTTGGTTGACTAGCTGGTTGGTTAAGGTTAGGTTTAGGGTTGTTGTTGGCTGACTAGTTGGTTGACTGATTGGGTGGTTGGTTGGTTGGTTGGTTTGGTTGTTGGGTGGCTGGTTGACCAAAGAGCATGACTTTTTCGTAGGTAAGTTGTTGGTTGGGTGGATAGGCCCAGGTAACTTAGGTACCTGATTTGTTGGTTGGTAGTGGCTGGTGGAAGTTATCGTAGCAGCAGGATGAGTGGTAGTAGTGGTGGTAGGAGTAGTTAGTAGTTGTAGTGGTAGTTGTGTAGTGGTAGTAAGAGCAGCAACAGCAGTAGTAGTAATAGTAGTAGTAGTTGTGGTAAGAGAAGCAGGGGTTGTAATAACTGTATTATTGGTAATAGCAAAAGCAGTGGTTGTAGTAGCAGTTGTAGGAGTGGTAGTACTGTAACCTACCTTGTAATCGCCCACCCACAATTTTAACCTTGGGGTCGGGGTTGGGAGTGAGAACAGAACACTGGCTACTGGAACAAAACACTGCGTCATGGAGTGACGTCACGTTCTCACTTGGGTATTCCAATGACGTGTCGACATCTCATGCAGGCGTTCTATTCTTCATCTCCAGGTCTAAATTTGAACTGCCATGTGAAGCATCACGATCACAGATTGCAGACTGAATTATCTTTCGTTCAAGATAATTTTCTTCTTTTTTTCTTTTTTTTTAAGTGAGGTGGTTGGGCGTTCAGAAGTAATTTACCATTTTCACAGTTTTTACCCGAAATGGGGCGTGGGCATTTACTAGGTATTGGGCGTGTATGCTACAGGGCAGTTTACAGTGCTTGTGGCAATGGCAGCAGGAGTAGTAGTAGTGGTAGTGGTGACAGTAGCAGCATGGGTAGTGGTGGTAGTAGTGGTTGTGTAGCGGAAGTAGTAGCAGAAGCAGTAAACAGACACAATAGGGCCTAGTTGAAATATCATCAATGTTGCAGTTGAAGTAGTGGAAATAGTAGAAGCTCAGTGGCGTTTTTTCCTTCCTGCCTTCCTTCCTTCGTACCTTGCTTCCTTCCCGTCTTCATTCGTTCTTTCATTCGCTCGTTCACTCACACCAGTAGCCACTCTATCTATCTCTTTCCAGAGCGACCTAGAACGGCGAGAGCTCGCGCACAAGACGGAGACCTCCCCAGAGCACGTGGGCTTGGAGGTAGAGTTCAAAAACAGCACGAGTGAGAAACAGACCTATAACTTCAAGTGAGTACCTTTATTACTGTAGTTCAAATTCCATTCACCCATATTCTCTCTCCTCCTCAGTTTTTAACTACATTTAAAAAATGTCTGGGAGAATTGATGAAAAAAGGAGGGTGGGGGGGGAAGACATTAAGGAGGCACCGTGTCAGAATCGGTTAGGCGTTGGACAGACGGACGAGGTGGATTGAGAAAGCCGGTAAGAAAGATTGACACTGGACAGACAGGTTCTTGTTTTTGATCAGTCGCGATGTTCGAAATCTGTACTTTTATCACTACTTATCCAGACGACTCAGATGCGCGCGCGTGTGTGTGTGTGTGTGTGTGTGTTTTGTATGTGTGTGTGTGAGAGAGAGTGTGAGTGTGTGTGTGTGTGTGAAAGAGTGTGTGTGTGTGTGTGTGCACGCGCGCGCGCACTGTGATCAGAGGATTACTAATGAAAAGGGGTATCAAGATTGAATCATGAATTGCACACGCCTGACCTATCTTACCACGGCGACTCTGTGTTGACTTCAGACCGAAGACCTCGTGTCTGTGTGTTGATTCCTTCAGATGCGAGAAGACCCGCAAGTCGACCATGACGGTGAGTTTCCAGAAAGGATTCACGGTGGGCGGCAAGGCCAACTTCAGTCTGGGGCTGCCCAAAATGCTGCCTGACGGCAAGGCCAGCACTGAGATTGACATGAGGGTGTCGGTATGTGTCCTGTGTGTGTGTGTGTGTGTGCGCGCACGCGCGCGTGTCTGTGTGTGTGTGTAGGAGTCTTCCTGTGTCTGTGTTAATGAAGATGATGTTAGAGACTCTTCTTTCTTTCTGTTTTTTCTTTTCTTCTTTCTTTTCTTTTGTTTTCTCCTTTTTCAATGGTAAAGATCGCATTAGGATACAGTATCATGATATGTTAGTCTCTGTGTGTCTGTGTTTATGTATACAACATGACAACATTAAAAAAAATATTTCATATTTTTCCTTTACTTTCACTATATGAGAAACATTTTCTGTCTTTCTTCCTTCCTTTCTTCTCTATGGCAAAGACAACAGGAGAGACGTTTTATTTCATTTTTTCTTTCATTCTTTCTTTTGTCTTTTCCTTTCATGACAGGAGAGATAAAGTTTTTGCTATCTTCCTTTCTTTCTTTCCTTTTCTTTTCTTTTCTTTCTTTCCTCCTTTATTTCTTTCTTCCTTCCCTTCTTTTCTTTCTTTTCTTTCCTTTCCAAGGTGATGAATACGACATGATATACAGTTTCTTTCTTTCCATCCTTCTTTTCTTTCATTCATTATTTTCTTTCTTTCTTCTTTCTTTCTCTCCTTTCCTTTCATGACAGGAGACATGTTCGTTTATTTATAGCCTGTTCATCTAAGATGATGATATTAGACTGAAACAGGAGACATGTTTTTTAAAATAATTATTTCGTTGTTGTTGTTGTTTTTTGTTGTTGTTTTTTTGTTGTTTTTCGTCCATTCTTTCTTTTATTTCTACTATTTTCTATCTTTGCCAAGGTAACGATATGACAGGGACACGTTTTCTTTCTTTGCTTCCTTTCCTTCTTCCCTTCTTTTATTTCATTTTATTTAATCTTATTTCATTTTATTTCCTGTGGTTGCCAAGGTGACGAAGACGACAGGGGAGACGTTTGAACAGACGCTGACCACGTCAGCCACCAGTGACATCACTGTGGCCGCTCACAGCCACTACACTGCTACTGTGGACATGGAGGAACGACAACTCTTGGCTGACTTCAAGGTTAGTGTAATGATGATGATGATGATGACATTACTACACGGCTACTGTGGACATGGAGGAACGACAACTCCTGGCTGACTTCAAGGTTAGTGTGAAGATGATGATGGTGATGATGATGATGGTGATGAAGGTGGTGATGACATCACTACACGGCTACTGTGGACATGGAGGAACGACAACTCCTGGCTGACCTCAAGGTATCACACACTCATTTCCCATTTTGTGACCTTTCTTTCCAAATATGATATCAAAATAAATACAACAAAGGAAGGAAAAGTTAACCTTTCCCACACGTCGCCTAAAATTTTGCTTAACCTTACGTTGTGGGTGTACATTCAGCCATGGTTTTTATGAAGGAAAAATCCCTTGTACATCGTGGGTGTACAGTCACCCACGTTTGTTTCTTTGTTTTTTATGAAGGAAAAATCCATTGTCGTACATTATGGCTGTGCATTCACCCATTATTTTTTTATGAAGGAAAAATCCCTTGTCGTACATTATGGCTGTGCTTTCACCCATTATTTTTTTATGAAGGAAAAATCCCTTGTCGTACATTATGGTTGTGCATTCACCCATTATTTTTTATGAAGGAAAAATCCCTTGTCGTCACCCGTGGTTTTTTTATGAAGGAGTCTAGAAACTTATATAAACTTTTAACTTTTTTTCTGCCCCACCATCTGCACCATCTCAATGGCACTCCCACGCCACTCATTCCAAGTCCCCCATACACAGCCACACCCGGATTCGTCCGTCGCAGTCCCAGTGCCAGCAGTCCACAGGGAACCATCAGTGTTAGGTTGCCAGGCGGCCACACACCACAGGAGACCCTGCACTGCTGCTGAGTCACTTCGGTGGTGTTTGGTAGTGCCTGGTCTGATTTAACGTACTTAGGACACCGCCTATTAAGCCCCCTACTGACGACAATAATGGCTTACTCGCAGAGCCAGGCTGAGTGAGCGTCCCCCTCCCCAACCCCAACCCCCCCACCCCCTCGCCCAGAGTGGACACCGCAACCATGTCCCTCCAGCAACAGTCCACCATTAATCCGCCGACACTGAAGACCTTGACATGACTCACCCCAAGCACGGAAGTGTAGAGGTATTGAAACTGAGGTCACCATGAGAGCAGGGCATGAAAGGCCACAAAATTTGGGACTTATTTTTTTTATATTGATGATGAAGAGGGGGGAGGATGACACTAAAGATGATGATGATGATGACAATGCTGTTATGGAGGTCCATTTAGATTTGGAACTACGTGACAAGGCTGTACTCTACGCTTCCTGTCAAGTGTGCGTGCGTGCATGTGTGTGTGTATGTATGCAGTGTGTGCATGTGTAAGTATGCACAAGTTTTTATTTTGATATGCACTTGTATGTATCCTAATTTCTACTGTATTTGTGTTTGTGTATGATTTTCGCTTTATGTTCGTACCTCGTTATGTACTATTCCCCCCCACCCCACCCCCCCAGTATTCCTTGTGACCCTGGTATACTTGGTAATAAAGACATTTTCTATTCTATAATGATATCCCGGCATCAACCAGGCCCCAGAGATGCAGACACCTGCAGTATTGGTCAGGAAATTTGTGCAAGACACCTGAAGATGCATCCGTGAAGTGGTTGATACTTGACTGTGTGGTCCCAGTCTCCCCATTCAAGCCCATAGCACACTCAACTCTGGGTAAGAGCCGGCCACGGGCAAAAAAACCCACCTCCACTGGGTTTCGAACCAGCATTCTCCCAGCCATCAGTCTGCAACACTAACCACTTCGTGACAGCGGCTGGTATCTATAACAGTATTGACTTTCCACAATTTCCTTTCCTTCATTCAGGTGTGGGTGAGGGTGTCACTGCCGGTGGAAGAAGCGCGCGCCTTCATCAAGAACAAAGCGGGCGACACCATCTACTTCTTCACCCACCGCCACCTGCCTGACCTTTTCCCCAACAGCACACACCTTGAAGACGAGAATGGCGACACCCGCTCCGACGCTGTGGAGTTTGTGATTGAGGGTCGGGTGAACGGCATGCAGATGTCCAGCCATCGCATCAACCTGGTGGACCACAAGGCAGACAGTCACGCCCAGACTCAAACCCAGAGTCAGGGCAGCAGTGGTGGTGCTGGTGGTGGTTCGGAAGGTCAAAAAAGTTAACATGTATGTGTGTGTGTGTGTTAGTGTGTGTGTGTGATCTGTGTGCTCACGACAAATCAAAAAGCTGTCTGGAGATGGCTGGTGGCCAGTGTGAACAATACACATACCGCCGGCATTCATGGCGAGAAAGCGGAAAATAATGTGCACACAACTCTGCTATAAGCTGCTGACAGCAATGGACTGGGCTGAGAGTGAACGTAGCCTTACTCTTTTACAATCGAGAACAAAAGAAGGGACAGACAAAGATGTGTTGACTGATCCTGGTCCAGTTGAATTTAAAGATTTAAAAAGTGCTAAATACTGGTCTGTAAATAATGTTGCCAAAATGTTTTGGGTGGTGTTGTTTTTGAAACATGACTGTCGATTCAGATCAATAATGTTGATGCATTTATTTCTCACCAGTGATTTTGATAATTCACATACCTCATACATATATGATCATCGTAAACTGATTTCACTGATGATGCACAATGCTCGATTATAACCGCTTGTGAACAGACTAGTTTCTGTTTGACACATTTTATTTCACATGCCGTTGAAAGACAATTTTACAATATTTGGTTTAATCAAGCTGTGAGTTAATCTTTTATGTTCCTCTGGATATATTCTTTTATTCTTGAATTGGGTCATTCAAGTTCTTATCATTTAAAAAAAAAAAAATGACATGCTGACTGAACTGTGAAAGAAGAAAGTGGTGAATGGGTGGAATGGTACTTTTCAGTATTGAGTTCTGAGTTCTACAGTGATGTACACTTTAAGTCAATTTTTAACCAAGGTATGTTGTAGATTTGTGTGCGTGTGTGTGTGTGTGATTTCTGTTGCAGCCTCATTTTACCAAGAAATGTAGGAAGACTTTGACATCAGTGATTGTATTCTTGTATTGAAAGGTGATGTTAAGAACACTGATTACAGCCATATTTATAATATACAATCTGTGTCTGTCTGTCTGTCTGTCTGAGTATGTGTCTGTGTCTGTCTGAGTATGTGTCTGTGCGAATGTGTATGTGTGTTTGTGAGTGTGTGTGTGTGTGTGTGTGTGTCTGCATGTGTCTGAATATGTGTGTCTGTGTGAATGTGTGTGCATGTTTGTGTGCATGTACATGCATGCATGGGAAGGAGTATTCCTTTATTGTACAAATTTCCATATTAATATCTTTATTGTACATGTGTCAGACTGAGACAGACAGCAAAAGGGAATATGAGTGATACAAACAAAAATTATTCTCTCAATGTTTAAAAGAGAGTTTTATTGTAAATCAATAAAAGATATTATCAATCAATACAAGGTACTGAACACATACTGACTATATTCAAAACAAAAAGGTATATGAATATGCCACCTCATAATCACATCCATTCACTAGAGATTACAAATTGTTCATCAAATACCTGTACACAGGAAATGAGTGGGAAAACATCTTTCTTCAACCTTTCAAAACAACAACAAGACACCCATCTCTGATGGTTTCAGTCCAAACCACTTCAGCATATTCCAATGCATGCCTTCACATATGTAAGCATGTCAACTCCCCACTTTGTAGTTTTTGCAGTCAAGGAATGCAAACAATACAGCACCTCTTTTGGAACTATCGGATAGTACAGCAGTTGTGGAGGGATTTTGTATCCTTGTTGCACGACAGATGTTGCCATGGGGAGAGCAGCTCATTTCTTTAGGTTGTGCACATAAAACCTTAGACTCCATATAATTAAGTGCCAAAATATTTATTTATGAGTGTAAACAACAAGGAACAATACCTACACTAGACCATTTTATGGATCCTTTGAAAATCAGATTCAGGCGAGATGATTATTTGTTTTTATCACTTTTGGAAATCTAACCAGATGCATTTAGCATGGCAGTTACACATGGCCTTGGTTACTTAACTAATCAGATGATACTTTGGTAGTGAAAAACAAAAAGTGATCTTCCACCTGTTTGCATTGCAGCATGTAGTGGCATGTTTCTATCGCATGGTAATAAATGTACCATGAATTGTATTTGTCATATACGGCATGATTCAGCCAGTTTGAAACAAAAACAAACATAACTGAATTGTGACTTCAGTTCTGCATAATGCTTAACAACACGCATTTGTAAATGATTATGTAAGTTCTGTTTCAGTTGGTACAAATGCAATTGATGTTATTCTATATATTCATGATGTTATCTGTGTATTCTTGATGATGTTATCTATGTATTCATGTGAAATTTTATCAGGTGCAGCAAAAACAAACATAGACATTACTCATTACAAAAACTTTAGACATGACTCTAGAAAAAAAAAGAAAGAAAATAATAAACATGCAAGGCATTCAATTAAAAGTGCAACATACATTCACTTTAAAAATGTCGCAATTAAATAATCATAATAAACTATATCAAAAGACACTAACAATATTGCACAGTTATAATACACGTCACATTTGCATCATGCAATGATTTTTGATAAAGTTTACATTTAACAGGAATTCAAAGTCCCAAATCTTTAACAAACAACTGTTACAAATTCATTGGCGCATGCACACACAGTCTTGGTTGATGTTCACATCACAGTTTGAGGCAGATTATTGTGAAGGCCTCAGTGAACCTGAAAACAATGTATACATGTGTGTAAGGGGTGGAGGAGAGAGGGGGTGAGAGGGGAGTTGTGGACGGCACAGGGTATGTGCATAGTGTCTGTGACTGATCTGTATCATCACATATTATGCTGAAATTTCAAAAAAATGTATTAGTATATGACTGTGTGTATGTAAATGTGTATACAAGCATAAGAGTGTATGAACATGTCAAAATGATTGTGGGAAGGCATGGGGGACAGATCTCTCTGCATGCAAGTGATTTACTTTCACACAGTGAACAAAAACTTCTTTTTGATGTGTATTTCTGCATAGACTGATGAATCAAGAGTCACGATATGGTTGACACATTCTAATAAAAACTCACGCAGACTCACGCATGCATGCATGTGCACACAGAGTTCACATCAGAATGCCAAGGAAATCCTTCCAAGCTTCATCAGAAGTACTTTCCAATGCTGACCTCGTCTTTTCTGGGGATGGTCACCTTGTAGTTCATGGTGGATCGTGACTTGCCTATCTACACATATACACAAATATCAAATAAATTTAAAACAATAATAAATACACAGGCAAAGAATTTTGAACTAATCTCATGCACTATTCTTCAGTACACAATGTATATATACAAGGACAAACTATTGACAACAGCTTTTGAAAGTGTGGAAAGTGATGCCTTATCACTGAATTATCAAATTAATAGGAAAGGTTGTTTTTTTTTCCTAAAATAACTTTTAATCTAACAATCATACCGTGACCCACTGGTGAAGGAGCCAGCAGAGGTCTGATTCCATGTCCTGTGCAAACTACTAGTCAGCCTCTGTGTGTGTGTGTGTGTGTGTGTGAAGTTTGACTGTGGACATACTGTTAACAGACATGCACTGTCATGCTCTGGGCTGAAATCTATTTTTGTGAGTGAAACTTTAACTAAGTTTCTGTACTTCAATATTCATTACTTGTGTATAGGTTCTGTCTTCTTTTTATGCTCTTGATTGGGTACTTGATCACATGTGTATACATTCTGTTTGTAAATGTAATATACATAGAGAGAGAGAGCAAGAGAAAGAGATTCTTCATTGTAAAATCACTAGTTCTATGTCAGGGAGACTGAGTGTCAGTGTCTACCGTATTACAAAACATCATGTTGGACAGTTCGTACTCATAATTGACAGCCATTCCTGATAAACCAACTAGAGATCTTTTTTTGTTTTGATTCCTTAGTAAAGACAATTATTTCAGGTTGGGTTAAAAAAAATGTACATCTCAAACAAACTTAATGCCCGGATATTGTAATTCATCTGACTACCATTTCCTGATCTGGGTTTTTCCTAACGTAACAACACCCTGTTTATGAGAAAAGAGGAAAACTTGTTTCTCACCTTTGATCCTAGTTTCTGAAAGTCTTGGTCAGGTATGGGTTTGGATTTGTGGCCTCGTTTGCTGTCCCAGGCAACCATGTGGGCCACATGAGTCGTCTGGCCACTGGAACAAAAAGTGAGTAAGTAGATAAATCAAACATTAAGTTGTTTTTTGACCACGTCATTTCCATTAATCTTCTACTACATATCTTTCACTTTATGTTAGTGTAGTTTGTTTCTTTTCCTAATGTTTTATTTCATTTTATTATAATGTTTTAAAGCACAAATGCTAGGTGGGCTCTGGCTTTATGCAAAGGTCAGCCATCTACTATTTCTATAATTTTAGTGAGGTTTTTTTATCATTACACAGCAGATGTGGTGTAGTGTGTATATCGCTGTATATAAATGGATTATTCCACATATGACACCTCCTTCAAACTGAAAATGTAATATTTCTCTATGACTCTCATGGTCACAATGAAATTCTGGGCCATGTGAGTGCTTGTGTCAGTGGCATCAAAGTTGATTTTTTAACCTTATCATTATGATTATTATCAATCTCAATGTCACAGAGAAGTATTATCAAATCAAATGTTAATTGTTTCTTCAACCATGTCATTCTCATCATATAGCAATACTTATTATGACAATAACATTTTATTTCTAAACAGCCATTTCATCTTTATCTTGTTTGAAACAGATCAACATACCCAGTTATCAAACGCAATGTGCAAAATGTCAAAAATAAAAAATAGAAAATAAAAAAAAACCTAAGAAACAAAAACAACAACAAAAAAATATGGTTCAATTTTTTTTAAACCATACTGTACATGCAGTAAGATAATATACTGATTTGCATATATCATGTTAAATGTGTGTAATAAAATTTATATTCAGCATTTCTGTTACTGAGTGTCATTAATTTGAAAATTTAAGCACACATAACCTGAAATGACTCTTGACAGGAAAAAAACCCACATGGCAATCATCCTCAAAACACTGTGAAAAAAAATTGCTCATAAGTCTGTAATATGATAGTAACATGATTTAATCCAGCACAGTATATAAGAAAAGCTTGTTTACATGTCAAGATGCAACAGTACCTGTAACTAACAACAGAAAAAGTATAACACACAGTTTCAGTCAACAATTCATAATTTACAATCAGATAGGACAACATCTGTAACTGAAGTGTATAATACTTTTATGTCCAGCACACAGACGGTTACACTGGGTAACTCTAAGTTCTAATGGAACTTACTCTTCAGACAGTTGGTGAATCCAGTCCCAATCTATACGATCAGGAGGGTCAGGAATGGTGTAACTCAGAATGATTTTCTTGTCATTGAGTTCATTCACTCCCACGGTCACTGCAAGTGGGGAAAAAAAAATCTTTGACACATGTTTTGTTCTCCGACTTTGGGTAGTATTCAACAAAAAGAATAATGGCTGATTTGATTAATTGCATTGGTTGTGTTTTATGGTATTTCACGTTTAGTTCAATCCAGCTTCAAGTTCAGTCAAGAGATCTATGTGTGTGTGTGTGTGTGTGTGAGTGTATGATATCAGATTTGTGTGTGTGTGTATGATATCAGATTTTACTGGTTTACTCATTAAAGGCCATGGCCTTAAATGAAGGGGTCTGCGAACACTTCATAATATACACAACATAAATTGTGAAGAACATATATAATAATTAAACTGCAGTATAAAAAAAAAAAGTTTTTTAAACACAACAACAATAAAACACTGATTGAAAGTAATAGAGCAGTTTAGAAAGTAGCAATTTCTCTAAAACTTGGAAGCCTTGACAAGTGCTGAGATAAATTACAGACAACAGTTATGTCATTGCTTGACAACAATAAATTCAACTTAACAGGCATGGCTGTTTACAGTCAAAACTTAAGGTGGAGAAAAGTAGGCAATTTTTGTGTGTCGCCATCTCATTTCAAATGTGTATGTCACAATCAAATTTCAATCATATTTCATCCAGACAAAGTGCAACAAGCCCCCCGCCCCCTCCCCCCACCTACATCAAAAGACTGCGCCCAGCCTTCCGCCCCGATCAGTTTGCTGTCTGTTGAACTGCAACAGTTCAGTTCAGTTACTCAAGGAGGCGTTACTGCGCTCGAACAAATCCATATGCGCTACACCACATTTGCTAAGCAGATGTCTACTCAGCAGCGTAACCCAACGCGCTTGGTGAACTGAACAGTGCAACAAATAGTTATTTCGTTTAAAATGTTATTCTGGAACTAAACAGTAAACTATCTGCGCGATCGTTCTCTCTCTCTCTCTCTCTCTCTCTCTCTCTCACACACACACACACACACACACGCGCGCGCGCGCGCGCGCGGAAACGCAGTGCACACACACACACACACACATGCTCGAGCGCGCAAACAAAATTCAGTAATGCTCACCATTGTACTTGATGTCTGCTGATGTCGCCATTCCAGGATTTCAGCGTCTGCAAAGAAGAGAAATCTGTATCATCTGTAGGCCTTAAGGAAGCGGCAGACCTAATGCAGCCATTGTTTTCACTGACGAACAGAGTTGTCTCCACTGACATATACAGGCCAATAGTTCTCTCCCATTTAACAAGTGTCCGTCCTGTAAAACTATTGACCTGTATGTGTTGCACCGGTAATTTTCTTTTCAGGTGGCGTTTAACTTATCAAATTTAGAATACCAGCATTTTTACTCCATATGCTGAGAAATGTGATTGCATGATACTGTGCCTCAAATATGATTAAGATACATAGTGAATGAATAGTGTTAGACCCAAATGATAATGATTGTACCAATTATATAAACAATAATAATAATAATGGATACTTATATAGCACACTATCCAGAAATCTGCTCAAGGTGCTATACAAAAGCGCTTTCGTTAACATAAAACATTATATCTATGTTACATATACACACCAAATGTAACTACACACACACACACACACGCACTGCATACATACATTTTAACATACATTTTAACATACATGTGTATCTACAGCTACCCTAACACATACGCACACATAGGCAGGCACAAACTTACATAAACACACGCACACACAATACACATTCATATACATGCATGTAGTTATGTACACATACATATGTATACACACATAGTCAAGCACAGCTAACGAAAAGGAAGTGGACCTGCCACAATTGAACTTATTGCTGAGGGGAAAAGGTAAGTTTTGAGACGAGATAACGAATAACAAACTACGAGAGTTGACATCTAACTCCGCAGTTCAAGACAGATTTCTCAGCGCGATATAAACGGGTTGTGGCTCCCGATAGAGGTAAAAGCGTTCTCGAGGCCATGCACTTTTTAATTATTTATTCAGTGTTAATTTCAGAGGCTATATAAATTGTATTATCGTGTTTGCCTAGCCCGGCATATCACGTTAGCTAAAACGTACCCTGCTGAATGGGCGTAATACTACCGTTTTTTGTTGCTGTTGTGTGTGTGTGTTTAGCGACAGAAATTTCATAATTATGGTAATTATTAGTGATCTGGCGAGCATCATTCAAAAATAAGTAAAAATCGTCGGATAGGAGGTCAATCGGATAAAAAATAAAAATAAAAAAAACAGCACATTTGTAACTTCTTTTTTTCCACTTTTTCTTTTTTATTTGCCTTTATACCTACCTCTGCAAGTCGGCAGAAACCATTTTGTGCACACACGGCACATAAGTTCACCCCTGACCTCAATTAAAGCCACTCAGTGTTGACTGGTTTGTGAAACTCACGGTTCACTGTACAGCACGAAACCGTCCGACGGACCACAAGCACCACTTAGAACTGTCGACTATCAGGAAGTTGCCTGTCTTATCTTGATCATGGGGGCTGAAAATCAAGTCAGCATGCACCACTGTGACGGCCGGCTGATACATAATACGTACCGTCAGCAAGTTACGGGATGTTCCGGCTGCTGGGATGACAGAGGCCGGAGGGAGAGAGACAGACGACTCAGCACTGCGGTACAGGTTACAGAGAGACAGAGAGGAGAGACAGACTGACGAAAAGGTACAGAGAGACAGAGAGGAGAGAGAGACAGACTGATGGTGTGAGAGGAAGAAAGAAGGTCTTCTCGTTTAGAAAATAATGTAAAAAAAAAAAAGTAATAATAACAATAATGACGATGATAATAGAGCTTGATTTCTTGCAATACGGCTAAGCATTTCCTTGTGCAGTAAGTCAATCCTGAGGGATTAGAGACAGCCACTTAGACCAAAGGCGGGAGAGCCGGGGGAGAGAGAGAGATGGAGACTGAGGGGGGGGGGGGTGGAACCATCATGGTTATCTCCACCCCCTCCGTTTCCATTTCTCTCTTTCTTCTCCTCTTCTTCTTATCCTCTTCTTCATCATTTGTACAGTGACTATATATCGGTGCAATCCGTGAACCACAGAAGCTTGCAGTTCTGGAATTCACTCTGGCAATAAGCCGCTGGACAGATAGCAGCCAACTGACAATTGATGGCTAAAATCTGGAAGGACAGAATTGTTGCTTCTGGGCAAGTTTTCTTACTTTTTTTTTTTTTTTTTTTCAAGTGCTTTGAGTGTCTAACTTCAATAACATTTTTATCGTGTGCCACGGTGTGTGTGTGTGTGTCCGTGTGTGTGTGTAGTGTGCCAGTGCGTGTGTGCGTGCGTGCG
>NC_134888.1:6878291-6885791 GCF_041734735.1 Babylonia areolata | reverse complement strand
CCTCTATGTAGTATAGTATTCGCATTCTATCACTTTAAGTGGCATTGTGTAGTGCATGCAATGACATATATAATGTAGTATTGTGCAGTGTAGACCCTGTTTCAGGGCGGGGACTGGATGAAAAAAAGCGTGCCAGTGCTTATCTATTATCCTCGATAATAAAGAATTTGTCTTGTGTCCTGCCCTCCAGTTATGAATACGTTTTGTCGTGTGCCGTGTGTTGGACAAGGGAATGTCCCTCCATTCATTCAGTTCTGACCACAAAACGCGAGCGGTGGCCGAGTGGTCAGAGCGCTGGATACTTCCCTGAGTGTCCTGAGTTCGATCCCTGGTAGCGTCTGGTAGACTAAGGGTGGAGATTCTCCCATCTCCCACTGAGGTCAACAGATGTGCAGACCTGCTAGTGGTTGCATCCCCTTCGTGTGTACATGCATTCAAGAGATCAAATACGCACGTTAAAGATCCTGTAATCCATGTCAGCGTTCGGTGGTTTATGGAAACACAAAAAGTACTCAAAATGCATCAACCACGACAGTTTCATCAACGAGTTGATGTTGGTCGTGTAATGAAAAAAAGAAGAAAGGTTCCATGTTACAAAACCATTCATATTGAATACTATGTCTACCCCCGAAAACGGAGTATGGCTGCCTACATGGTGGGGTAAAACCGATCATACACGTAAAAGCCCACTCGTGTACATACAAATTGCAGCCCACGAACGAAGAAGAAGACAATGCAGGGATTTTTTTTTTTTTTTTTTTTTCCATTGAACTGCTGTGTCCCAAAAACCGTGGCTGTCTCTAAAATAGATGTGTGACCTGTCGCTATTCGGAAGTCATATGAAAGGCAACCACACACGAAAGATGTGAATGCCTCATTCCCCCCCCCCCCCCCCCCCCCCCCCCTCCCCCGTGTTCGACAGTGTCGATGACTGGCAGGGCTCCTGAATGTGTGATGGAGGTGTGGTTTGACCTTGACCTTGCTTGAGCTGCGCGAGACAGCTAAAAATACTTGAGTGGAGCGGTGCGTCTGACCATAGAGACTAAGTTCTAGTGTCTATGGTCTGGCTTGGAGTAGGAGGCAGAGTGCCGGCACAGGTTCGAATCTCATATCCAGTCCGGGATTTTTAACTTCCCATCCACTAGACCTTGAGTGGTGGTGTAGGTGACAGCCATTCGGATGAGACAATAAACCGTAGTCACGTGCCGGGCCCAACATAAGATAAGATAAGAATAACTTTATTATCTCCAACTGGAGAAATTTGGTCAGGTGCATTATCACAACATAGACAAGTAAACAACATAGGGACCATAACTGTAAAAGACAACAACAGCTTTTACGAATATTACGAAGATACAAATGTAGAAAATATCACATACATCGTTTCATACATACATCCACACACTGCAGGTAATAACTAGTATTCTTAATGTAAAAACAGAAAAAATTAAGAAACATTATTTGAATATAATTATAAACATAGCCTACTATACTGCACATTGATTATAATAGACAGATAAGATAAGAATAAAGATGAATTGCGGAAAACCACAACCAGATAATCAGCACACACCCGCATCCCCCAACCCCACACACGCGGATTACTTGATTAAACAAGAGTAATAAACATATGTTCTCAAATAAAAGCATTTCACACTCAGCGTACGAAAAAGAACCCATGGCAACAACAGGGTTGTTCTAGGCAAAATTATGTTGAAAAATCCATTTTGATAGTAAAACAAATTCATCAGCAGATACGACAAAATGTCAAAAATGGTGGCACTGCACTGCGGCGACATGCTCTGCTCCTCGGCGAGAGCAGCCCGAATTTCACACAGAGACATCGATCTGTTGTGACAAATACAATACAATACAATACAATACAATACAATACAATACAGTACAATACAATGCAATACAATGCAATGCAATGCAATGCAATGCAATACAATGCAATACAATACAGTACAATGCAATACAATACAATGCAATACAATACAGTACAATACAATACAATACAATGCAATGCAATACAATACAATGCAATACAATGCAATACAATGCAATGCAATGCAATACAATGCAATACAATACAATGCAATACAATACAATACAGTTTCAGTTTCACTTTCAGTAGCTCAAGGAGGCGTCACTGCGTTCGGACAAAACCATATACGCTACACCACATCTGCCAAGCAGATGCCTGACCAGCAGCGTAACCCAACGCGCTTAGTCAGGCCTTGGAAGAAAAAAAGAAAAAAAACAACAAAAAAACCGGGGGAATAAATAATAGATAAGCTTACATAAATAAATAAATGAATAAATAATAATTATAATATAGAAAAAGGTAGTAGTAATAATAATAGTAATACTAATAAAATGATAATAATAAAAAATAAATAAATAAGACAACAATGGTGATAAATAAGCGAATAAATGTAAAACATGAAGACACACATTCACACATACACCCACCCACACATGCATAACAGAAATGCACCAAACATGCAGTTTCACAGATACAATACAATACAATACAATACTTGGGGCTAGTTTTGTTATCGGTCTGCTGATAAATCGTCTTCTATGTATGTGAACTGTACTATGTGAGCAATATCTGGGGGAAATACCGTAGGTTTTTTGTGTGTGGTTTTTTTTTTTTGGGGGGGGGGTTATTTTTTTGTGTTTGTTTGTTGTTGTTGTTGTTGTTTTTTGGGGGGGTGTTTTGTTTTTTCTTTCATTCTAAAGAAACAGAATAAAAACAAAATGAACCACGAGTATACTTGTTCTGCGTCGGACTGAGTTTTGTTTGTTTGTTTGTATATATGTTTCTGTATGTCTGTATCAGTGTGTGTGTGTGTGTGTGTGTGTGTGTGTGTGTGTGTGTGTGTGTGTGTGTGTGTGTGTGTGTGTGTGTGTGTGTGTGTGTGTGTGTGTGTGTATTCGTTCTTGTGCTTAACGTCTGTCCACATTTGTGATTTTAGACGAAAATCGGTAATATCCCCCGCACCGCGACCATGCCTTAAAGCATCACTACTTTCCCTGTTCGTCTACGCGCGCGCGCGCGTGTGTGTGTGTGTGCGTGTGAGCGTGCGTGCGTGTGTGTGTGTGTGTGTGACCCAGTGTTCACCAGTGATCACGGTTCGAGTCCCCGTTTCGGCATGGTGTTGTGTCCCGGCTTTGGAAGGGCACTTTACTCCGAATTTCCTCACTCCACCCAGGTGTAAACGGGTACCTGACTTCGGTCGGGGAAGGTTCTAGCAGCCGGAGGGAGAGGACTGGGCCTCGCCTTCCTGTGCTGAGCCCTGGACACAGTGGGTAGGAATTTAATGCTATAATTATGGCAGTGGAGGCTACCTGACCTTTCGTGTGTTTTTTGTTGGTGGTGTTTTTTTTTTGTGTGTGTGTGTGTTTTTTTGTGTGTTTTTTGTGGGTTTTTTTGTTTTGTTTTTTGTTTTTGGGTTGTTGTTTTTTTGTTTTTTTGTTTTTTGGTGTGTTTTTTTTTGGGGGGGGGCGGGGGGGGGGGGTAATGTGTGTGTGGGGGGGGGGGAGGTGGGGGAGGGGGTTTCAGTATTTTTCATTTCCTTTCAACGTCACATTAAAAACCGACACCTAAGTGAACTACGGAAACCAGGAAAACATGTAACATCAAGTGCAAAATCAGAGTCAGTAAAAAACCATCAGTAGAATCACATCAGTCATCATCAAATGAAATCATGATGATAACAACAACTGCAACAAAAACAACAATAATAATCATAATCGTCATCATCGTAATGGTGATGATGATGAAGATGATGATGAATGAATAAAGAAATGCGTAAATGGAGAAAAGAAAGAAAGACAGAAAGAGAATTTTTAAATAAGGCGTGTGCCATCAAACTCTAAAACCGGCGACTTGGCAGGCTTCGAAATCCTACAGAAAGACACATTTTTACAACTGATAACTCAAAACAATCGGCTGCTCAATTCTGATCCCATGAATTAGCCTACAACTAACTCCTACGGATAAAGTAAAGTTTGTTTGTTTTGTTTTTTTTGTTTTTTTTTTGGAGGGGGGCTGGGGGGGGGCGGGGGGGGGGGGGGGGGCATGGGGTAGGGGGTTTTTTTTTGTTTGGTTGTGTTTTTGTTTTGTTTTGTTTTTTTCTTCTTTTGTTTTTTTCTTTTCTTTATAGTTTCTTTGTTTGTTTCAGCGTCTTATAGACAAACGGTAGATGCTTTTTAAAACGAAATGACATCTGCTTGAAACTGAAACTGACACAGAAAATCACCATGTTTGCATTTTTCAAATGGGCACATTTAATTTGTTGGGTTTTTTTGTTGTTGCTACTGCTCGTGTACAGAGAGAGAGAGAGTGAGAGAGAGAGAGAGTTATATTTATTATTATAATCAATGTGCAATATATTAGGCTATGCTCATGATTATATTCAAAATAATGTTTATTAATTCTTTGTTTTTACATATAAAATATTCTGCAATGTGTGGAATGAATGTATGAAACGGTGTATGTGATATTTTTACATTTGTGTCTTCGTTATATTCCTAATCGCTGGTTGTTTTGCTTTGTTGTTTTTTTTTGTTTGTTTGTTTGTTTTTTACAGTTCTGGTCTCCGTGTTGTTTACTTGTCTGTGTTGTGATAATGCACCTGACCAAATTTCTCTAATTGGAGATAAAAAGTTATTCTTATCTTATCTCATGCTTAAAAATAATAATGAGTGCATAAAATATACCACTGGCAAACTGTCATGAGCATGTGTTCGCTTGACAGAGGAATTCAGATCCAAATCATGATCAGAAGACAATCTACTATTTTTCTCTTTTTTTGTGTGCCAACAAATACCCAGAAATAGCCACACACCTATCATTTCCGAATCATTTGTTTCTTCTGAGAATTAATGTGTCCAACTCATGCATAATAACGACATGACGACAGCCAATCGCTGCAGGGCAGAGAATGACGTCACGAGGGGCCACATGATCGCGCAGTGGAAGCAGACGATCTCTGGCAAGCAGACGACTTCACCTCAGCCTGTGCACGATAGTTCTCTCAGGAATTTCCCTGTAAACAGCTTGAGAACTGAAAGACCTGGCCCTGTGATTTACCTGTTGGGAGTGAACGGTGTGGTTTCGTGAAAGGTGAATTCTGAACGGCCAGTTTGTGTCGAAGGTAAGCCAGCTTTGCTTTGTTGTTCAGTTCTCTTGGCCTGTCAGTGACTGTTGTTGGTGAGCTGCATTGTGCTTTGTGTGCAGACTTTTTGTTTTGTTCCTTTCATTATGAACTGTTTATCGTGAAAAATATGTTGGTGCTGCTATGTTTGTGGCATAAACCATGCAGTCCCAGTGAACACCCTGCCGCCAAGATTAACGTGGTGTTTTGCCCCAAAGAGAAAAGAGCTGAGTCAAGAACGGAACGCAACTGAAAATCGACATGTTTTCTAATAATAACTCCACTGACAGAATGCACTCAAAAAAGAGCTCATAACTCTATAAACCATTTCTCATGCATGTTCTGTGCAGTTTAAGGAAACTTGATGATTAAGAATGTGAGGTTTTGCTGTGAAAGAACTGGACCCATGTCATTTCATGTTGTGTAGCAGCAAAGAAGGCAGAGCAAGCTACACACTATAAATTGAGTCACTGAGCTGAACCGGTCGGCTACTGAATATTAATGACTACGCCCAGACAGTCAGAGTAACAAAGAATTATCCCTTTCACAAGAAAATAAGCAAAGAAATATATTTTTCTGTTGCTGATAGGTCCGAAAGGAAGACCTCAGAAAAGGTGTCATTGTTGAGGTGTAAGACATGGGATGTTGACGTAGACAAATTCTTACCCTGGTCTGTTACGGGTTGTGAGTCTGGCATGTTAATGATATGTTCATCTCATTATTGGGTTTACATTGTTCGCACGAGCGGCTGCTCCGTACAACGCACGCGCAGGGCAATGGCGCTTCTGTGTGTTGTTTCAGAGCGTGGTTCTCGCTGTGAGCACAAGTGAAGTACAGAGTATTCTGTTTATTTATCGGCAGTTTTTTGTTTATGAGGTCTAACTGGATGTGTGCTGTAATTCAGATACTTTTTGCTGTCAAAACGAGATCAGCCGTGTGGTAGAAAACGCTCCATACATATCATCCCCGTGTTGTTGCCTTGGGTGTGGGCTCTGACGCCAGGCTTTGTGTGGGTGGTGTGGGCGGGTCAGTGTCACACACATATATATGCACGCACGCACACACACACACACACACACACACACACGTGATTTTTACCCCTCCCAACAGTTTTCCTACTCTCCATGTTTACCACTCACAGTAAAAAGAACACTACGATAAACAACGAACAAAGAGATTGAAATTGAGATGGTTTATTCATTATAGCCACAGCCCCATAAAAGGATGATATACAGTAAGATGCTGAAGTACATTAATTTTTTTTATTATTATGTAACATATACACTTCTCCATTTGAGTGCTTAATACAGATAAGAGCGAACTGCTTGACAGTCTTTTCATTCGTTGATGACATTAACATGTTAAGTCTAAACAGGCAAGTGTATCGATAGTATTTAACTAGAATCAGCTGTTCTCTAAGATGTTTTAATACTGGCCAACACCATCAACGAAGACAGAGAGAGAGAGATTTCCTGCATAATTATGTAAACAGTTCAACATTTGAGATTATTAGTTAACATTAGACCCCATGCTATGATGTGGAAGATTTCAAACACGAGGTGAACATAATCATAACTTGACTTTACACTCACCTCAGTGAATGTAACATGCGTTTGATAAACGTGAAATGAATTGTATTGTATTGTTGTAGTACTCTTTTGAGATTTCTCTGTGTGAATTCCAGGCTGCTCTCCCAAGGAAGAGCGCGTCGCTATAATTAGAGCCTGACCCCATCAGTTTTACTTCTGCCTGGAAGTGTATTTGTTTTCCTATCAAAGTGGATTTTCTTCGGAATTTTGTCAGGGACAGCCCTTTTGTTCACCACATTGCGGGATTTGATAAGTTTACTCACAGTAAACACATTTTCTTTATTGGTGGGAAACCAGTTAGAAAAACAAGAACACTATTCTTTTGATGTACATCTTCAGGAACGCTGGAATTCAGAAAATGTGGGAAATTCCTCTGCAAAATTTAGTTTATCACCAACATCACACTGTTTGAAAACGCGGAAACTGCGTGAAATTCTATCAGTCTGCAATATTTCAGTGAGCTTATCATGTTTAGTTACCCCTTGAAATGAATAACGAAACTATGTTCGCATAAGGCAGGTGACCAGTATAAAAGTTGTCGCTTATTTTTCTTTCTTTCTGTTTTGATGCAGAAACGAAAGCGTACCGGCAAAACTCCAAAATCCAGGGACCAAATCGTTTCATTCACTTTTATAAATTGTTTGTAAACCGTGCATGAAGATAAGAACGACTCACCTAACGAGTCATTTTGCGTGGTATGGCTATTACGCCGGTAACTCAGCATTAGCACTAACATCTACACA
>NC_134888.1:6845791-6870791 GCF_041734735.1 Babylonia areolata | reverse complement strand
AATTCAGAGGAAATTAATGTTCCATTTAGTCTCCAACCGATGACGGTTTTAGATGTTAGTAAGAGTTTATCACTGTTAAAAGTCTGGCACTCGTGACTTGGACGGGTTGGATGGAAGAATATTAAAGCTTTCTTCTCCTTTTATTGTTGATTCACTGACATATCTTTAGAATTTGTGTATTCATGAGAAGTATTTTCCTTTAAGATTCAATTTCAAGCAAGCTAGAGTTATTCCTCCCTACAAATCAGGTGATTCTTCTGATCCATCAAACTATTGACCAATATCTGTTTTGTCTGTTCAATCAAAACCTATAGAAAAACACTTGCAAAAAGTTTTGTATAGTTATCTTGTCAATAGTAATCTAATCCACTGACAGCATTTTGCATAACATTAATGAAAATAATTTCACATGTCTTCTTTTTATAGATTTTGAAAAAAGCCTTTGATGTAATCAGTCATCCGTTGTTAATTCGTAAATTAGAAGTGTATAACTTAACACCAGATTTTACTCATCTTATAGAATCTTTTCTTTCGGAGAGGAAACAGTAGCAGTAAATAATCAAACCTCAAAATTAAATCAAACACGGAGTACCACAGGGATCCATCTTAGGGCCAATATTATTTTCTGTTTATGTTAATGACTTGCCTTGTTCTATGACATGTAAATGTGAAATGTTCGCAGATGACACTTCCCAGTATTCAAGCAATTCAGATGCCTGTAAACTCACAGATGATCTTCAAGACAACATTCAGAGACTTAGTAATTGGACACAATTAAATCATATGCCTTTAAACACACAGAAAACTAAATGTATGTATGTAGCAGCACGACAAAAAAGACAAAGGATGAAACACATATTCAAACCACTTTTCCTAAGAGTAAACAGAATTGAAGAGGAAGAATCACATAAAATTTTGGTGTTTTTATTAACAAAGATCTCTCTTGGACTGACCATATAACTTACTTAGGAAAACGTCTCTCTAGCAAAACACGTCAGTTAGCAAAAATAAAAAAAAAAGATCCTTGATGTTCATTCACGAAAGTTTTTTTTCTGTGCTCATGTTCTGCCAATCATCGATTATGCATCAACTTTATGGGACAACTGCAGCAATACAAACTTAAAATTTATTCATCGTATGTATAAAGGAGCATTAAAATTAGTATTGTTGAAGTCAAGCTCCTTGACCCATATGGATTATAAACTACTTAATGTATTATCTTTCCACAACAGGCTGTTCTTCAACAAGGCTGTTTGCATGCAAAATGTGATATATGGAAATGCTCCCCAAAAGATTACAGAAACTTTTAAAACTAATGACCGCAGACACAACCATATGTTATGTATACCTAGACTTAGAAACAACCTTTATAAATCCAGCTTCCTATACTCTGGTGGAAATATATGGAATAACCTTCCACTCGTTTTAAAAGATATAACTTATAAAAATGTGTTTAAGAAAATCATGAAAAATCATCTTATTAACTGTCTAAAAGATTAATAATAATACAAATCTATATCTGTTAGTTACCAAATTCATGAATTGTGAAATTTTTGTATATGCCTTTGGTGTTGTAAGAGGGTGTATGTGTATGCGAAATGGGATGTGCTGTAGATGTGTTGTAAATGCTAATGTGTATTTCATTTTCACACGATTCGTGTATGCACGTAACAATATTTCTGGTACTTTTGTGTGCTTTGTTCTATGTATCTCACCACTTCTTCTCTTCTTTTTCTTTTTTCTTTTTTTCTCTTTTTTCATTTTTCTTTTTTTTCAGATGGCTTGATGTAAAAAAAAAATTTTT
Source organism: Babylonia areolata (assembly GCF_041734735.1). Lineage (NCBI taxonomy): Eukaryota > Metazoa > Mollusca > Gastropoda > Neogastropoda > Buccinidae > Babylonia > Babylonia areolata. The sequence continues at coordinate 6,868,987 of NC_134888.1, read as the reverse complement.
TTAAACCTGTCGTTACTTATTCAATTTCCATCTTGAAATAAAAAATTTTGACTTTGACTTTCACACACACACACACACACACACACAGAGAGAGAGAGAGAGAGAGAGACAAAAGAGAGACAAGTGTATCATGTGTAATTAGTCTTACGGATGATATTAATTCTTTTGTTCTGGATGTCGTATTGCGTGATTTAGATTGTCTGAACGCGCCATCGGCTATTCTTGCTAACATATGTGATGTATAATTATTGTACCGACATCAAAGTTTATCTAATACAGTCATATGCCCGTTAAATGTTCGCTTTTCTGCTGCATCGTGCTGGCATCCTACTTAGTTACATTAGTGTCAAACGCTGCCCCTAATGTTGCTTTTACATACGTATTGTATAAAAACGGATTTTGTTTTCTGGGACAAATTCCTATTTCAAACCACGCTTAGTTTTCTTGGTTAAATTCCAGTCGCCTTGATACCACACTGAAACCTATCCATTGCTCCTTTTTTTTTTCTTTTTTGCTGTGCAGAAGAATGCGAGTTGTCTTTCCCTGTTTTATTCCACCCCATTCCACTCCCACCCACCCCTTTTCTTTCTATTCCTGTCTCCGAAGAAATCATTTTCAGTAAAATAAAGAAATAATCATTCTGTACACAATTGTACTTCCGTGTAAGCACATGTGATTTTAGACACTGACCACTGAGGTGAGTTGTTTGTTTGTTTTTTTTCTCCGTGGAAAAAGACACTCCAGTCATTTTCAACAGAAATCATTTTGTATACAATTGTACTTCCGTGAAATCAACTATGATTTCTGACACTGACAAGGGTGGGGTGCATGAGCGGACTAAGCAGCGCTAAGTCTGTCTATCGTTGAGGATGTTTCCAACTCCACGGTAAATTTCATATACTGAGGAACATTCTTAACCTCTAGCGCTGCACAGATCGCCTCGTGCAGCCCGGAACAGGAGAGGGGATGAGGGGAAAACGACACTCCCACATCACTGTTGTCTGTGGGTTTTTCCCCAAAACGACACTCCCACATCACTGTTGTATCTGGGTTTTCCCCCAAAGAACACTCCGACATCACTGTTGTATCTGGGGGACATCACTGTTGTTTCTGGGGTTTTCCTCAAAACGACACTCCCATATCACTGTTGTATCTGGGTTTCCCCCCAAAGAACACTCCTACACCACTGTTGCATCTGGGGGGGTTCTCCAAAACAACACTCCCACATCACTGTTGTGTGTGGGGTTTTCCCCAAAACGACACTCCCACATCACTGTTGTATCAGTTGTTGTTCCCCCAAACCACTCTCACATCACTGTTGTTTCTGGGGGTTTCCCCAAAACGACACTCCCACATCACTGTTGTATCTGGATTTTTCCACAAAACAACACTCCCATATCACTATTGTATCTGGGGTTTATCCCCAAAACGACACTCTCATATCACTATTGTAACTGGGAGTTATCCCCAAAACGACACTCCCACATCACTGTTGTATCAGTTATTTTCCCCAAACGACACTCCCACATCACGGTTGCATCTGGGGGGGGGGGGGGGTCTTCAAAACAACACTCCCACATCACTGTTTTATCTGGGGTTTTCCACAAAACAACACTCCCACATCACAGTTGTATCAGTTATTCCCCCAAACGACACTTCCACATCACAGTTGTATCAGTTATTTCCCCAAACGACACTCCCACATCACAGTTGTATCAGTTATTTCCCCAAACGACACTTCCACATCACAGTTGTATCAGTTATTTCACCAAACGACACTCCCACATCACTGGTGTATCTGGGGTTATCCCCAAAACGACATTCCCACATCACTGTTGTATCTGGGGGTTATCCCCAAAACGACACTCCCACATCACTGTTGTATCAGTTATTTCCCCAAACGACACTCCCACATCACTGTTGTATCAGTTATTTCCCCAAAACGACATTCCTACATCACTGTTGTATTAGTTATTTCCCCAAAACGACACTCCCACATCACTGTTGTATCAGTTATATCCCCAAAACGACACTCACACATCACTGTTGTATCAGTAGTTCCCCAAAACGACACTCCCACATCACTGTTGTATCAGTTATTTCCCCAAAACGACATTCCCACATCACTGTTGTATCTGGGGGTTATCCCCAAAACGACACTCCCACATCACAGTTGTATCAGTTATTTCCCCAAACGAAACTCCCACATCACTGTTGTATCAGTTATATCCCCAAAACGACACTCCCACATCACTGTTGTATCAGTAGTTCCCCAAAACGACACTCCCACATCACAGTTGTATCAGTAGTTCCCCAAAACGACACTCCCACATCACAGTTCTATTAGTTATTTCCCCCAAACGACACTGCCACATCACAGTTGTATTAGTTATTTCCCCAAAACGACACTCCCACATCACAGTTGTATCAGTTATTTCCCCAAATGACACTCCCACATCACTGTTGTATCAGTTATTTCCCCAAACGACACTCCCACATCACTGTTGTATTAGTTATTTCCACAAAACGACACTCCCACATCACTGTTGTATTAGTTATTTCCCCAAAACGACACTCCCACATAGCTGTTGTATTAGTTATTTCCCCAAACGACACTCACACATCACTGTTGTATCAGTTATTTCCCCCAAAACGACACTCCCTAATCACAGTTGCATCAGTTATTCCCCCCCAAACGACACTCACACATCACAGTTGTATTAGTTATTTCCCCAAAACGACACTCCCACATCAATGTTGTATTAGTTATTTCCCCAAAACGACATTTCCACATCACTGTTCTTTCTGGGGTTTTCCCCCAAACGACACTCCAACATGGCTGTTGTATCTGGGCTTTTCTCCAAAACGACACTCCCACATCACTGTTGTATCTGGGCTTTTCTCCAAAACGACACTCCCACATCACTGTTGTATCAGTTATATCCCCAAAACGACACTCCCTAATCACAGTTGCATCAGTTATTTCCCCAAAACGACACTACCACATCACTGTTGTATCAGTTATATCCCCAAAACGACACTCCCACATCACTGTTGTATCAGTTATATCCCCAAAACGACACTCCCACATAGCTGTTGTATCTGGGTTTTCCCCAAACAACACTCCCACATCACTGTTGTGTCTGGGCTTTTTTCCAGAACAGTACTCTCACATCACTGTTGTATCAGTTATATTTCCCCAAACGACACTCCCACATCACTGTTGTATCAGTTATATTTCCCCAAACGACACTCCCACATCACAGTTGTATCAGTTATTTCCCCAAACGACACTTCCACATCACAGTTGTATCAGTTATTTCCCCAAACGACACTCCCACATCACTGGTGTATCTGGGGTTATCCCCAAAACGACATTCCCACATCACTGTTGTATCTGGGGGTTATCCCCAAAACGACACTCCCACATCACTGTTGTATCAGTTATTTCCCTAAACGACACTCCCACATCACTGTTGTATCAGTTATTTCCCCAAAACGACATTCCTACATCACTGTTGTATTAGTTATTTCCCCAAAACGACACTCCCACATCACAGTTGTATTAGTCATTTCCCCAAAATGACACTCCCACATCACTGTTGTATCAGTTATTTCCCCAAAACGACACTCCCACATCACTGTTGTATCAGTTATTTCCCCAAAACGACACTCCCACATCACTGTTGTATCAGTTATTTCCCCAAAACGACACTCCCACATCACAGTTGTATTAGTCATTTCCCCAAACGACACTCCCACATCACTGTTTATTAGTTATTTCCCCAAAACGACACTCCCACATCACAGTTGTATTAGTTATTTCCCCAAAACGACACTCCCACATCACAGTTGTATTAGTTATTTCCCCAAAACGACACTCCCACATCACAGTTGTATTAGTTATTTCCCCAAACGACACTCCCACATCACTGTTTATTAGTTATTTCCCCAAAACGACACTCCCACATCACAGTTGTATTAGTTATTTCCCCAAAACGACACTCCCACATAGCTGTTGTATCTGGTCTTTTCCTCCCCAGCAGTGTCATTGTCCTGCGGACACCGGTGAGGCGTGACGGGATGGGGGCGTGCTCCAGCAGTCAGAGGGCCGTGGACCGGAACCCCCTCATCATCGATGTTGAACAGAACGTGGCGGACGCTGCCTGGCACATGTTCTACCACTCCAAGAGCAGGTACGGTCTGTCGAGAAAGGGGTGAAAGGGCAGTAGGTCGTCAGTCTCCTTGTAAGTCCCGTGATTTCCCAACATTTGCATACTGTTTTTTTCTCTCTCTCTCTCTTTTTTTTTTTTTTTTTTTTTTTTTCGCACCTTGGTTTTGTAAGTCTTCAGTCTTCTTGCATGTCCCCTGGTTTCCGAACATTTGCACACTGGTTTTTTGCACCTTAGTTTTGGTAATCTCTACGAAACTGGTGAAAGGAAAGTAAATGTTAAATATTGAATCTCGAATCTGCGCCTTGGTTATGGTACTCTCGACTACAGATTATCAAACACTGTTCCGCTTGTAGAGTTTGTCGCAAAACTGGTGAAAGGAAAGTAAATATTACATCTCGAATCTTGCAAGTCCCATGGTTTCCAAACATTTGCACACTACGGGCCTTCGTTTCGGAAATCTCTACCACAAACTATCAGACACTGTTCAGCTGGTATAGTCCGTCGTAATTGTCATGGTTTCTAAACATTTGAACACTACGGGCCTTCGTTTCGGAAATCTCTACCACAAACTATCAGACACTGTTCCGCTGGTATAGTCTGTCGTTAGTCCCCTGGTTTCCAAACAATTTTCACAAAGGACCTTGGATTGGGAAATCTCTGCCATCAAGTGTAAGGCACTGTTCCGCTGTTTAATCTTTCAGACCTAATCTTAAAGCATATTTCTCCACACTTCCGCTGTTTAATCTTTCAAACCTAATGTTAAAGCATATTTGTTCACACTGTTCTGCTGTTTAATCTTTCACACCTAATCTTAAAGCATATTTCTTCACACTGTTCTGCTGTTTAATCTTTCAAACCTTATCTTAAAGCATATTTGTTCACACTGTTCCGCTGTTTAATCTTTCAGACCTAATCTTAAAGCATATTTGTTCACACTGCTCCGCTGTTTAATCTTTCAGACCTAATCTTAAAGCATATTTGTTCACACTGTTCCGCTGTTTAATCTTTCACACCTAATCTTAAAGCATATTTGTTCACACTGCTCCGCTGTTTAATCTTTCAGACCTAATCTTAAAGCATATTTGTTCACACTGCTCCGCTGTTTAATCTTTCAACCCTAATCTTAAAAGCATATTTGTTCAACGTTTCATACTACAAAATCTTCTCCTTCCCAGACCGTCTTCGTGCTTGTGTATTCGTCGGTGTGTGTGTGTGTGTGTGTGTGTGTGTGTGTGTGTGTGTGTTTGTTCAGGGGGTATTGGCGGTGAGATGGGAGAGGTGTGTGAGTTGTGATTGTTGCTGCACGGTTTTGAAAAAAAAAAAAATTTTAAGTTTGTATTTGAACATTTCTTTTATTCCAGTTTTATTTCTTACTGATACTACTTGCCTACTGTTAGTAGTAATTAGTGTTGTTTTATAATAATGTTTATGATAATAATAATAGTAGTAGTAATAATAATAATGATAATAATAATGATGATAATAGGAGAAGAAGAAGAAGAACGTAATATAACAACAACAACAAGACCACTACTTCTGCTACTACTACCACTACTAGCAATCATCATCAGCATCAGCATTATTTTCATGATAATGATGATGACGATGATGATGATAACGATGATGATAACACCACCACCACCGGACACCCCCCCAGGTGGCAGAGGTTGTTCCTGAGGAGGAAGGACTTCACGGTGGAGGTGCCCATGAACTACTTTCACTTTCAAGTCACCGACGAGAAGCTGTTCCGGGTGGAGAACGACAAGAAAGACAACAAGAAACCCGACGACAAGAACGGCAACCGCGGGGCAGAGCAGAAAACTCGGGTATGACCTGTGTGTGTGTGTGTGCGTGCGTGCGTGCGTGTGTTTTTGTGTGTGCGTGTGTGTGTTGTTGTTGTTGTTTACGTGTCTCGTATCATTTTCTATGTCAAAACATCTCTTGATGTTGCTGCTGCTAGTGTTGTTGTTGTTCTTGTTCTTCTTCTTCTTGTGTGTGTGTGTGTGTGTGTGTGTTTGCGTATATTGTTGTGGTGTTAATCTTCGCACGCATTACATGTGTGTGTGGTAGTAGTAGTGGTGATGGTGGTGGCGGTGATAGTCATAACAAAAGCAGGAAGCAAATATAACTGCAGCAATAGCATCAATACTGCAGTCGCAGCAGTGGTGATAGTAGAAGCTGAAAAGTGTTTGTTCCTTTTTTCTTTCCCTCCTTCCTTCCTTCCTTGCTTGATTCATTCACTCATTCTTTTGTTCGTTCGCTCACTCCAGCAGTCACCCAGTCTTAATTCATATCTCTTTGCAGAGCGACCTAGAACGGCGAGAGCTCGCGCACAAGACGGAGACCTCCCCAGAGCACGTGGGCTTGGAGACAGAGTTCAAAAACAGCACGAGTGAGAAACAGACCTATAACTTCAAGTGAGTGTTAATTCTGTTAGAAATCCCCACTCGCCCATATTCTCTCTCGTCCCAAGTTTGGTTTTTGGGCTTCTAAAAACACATTTCGAGAATGACTAGGATTTTTTTAACCTTTTTTTTTTAATTTTGCAAAGACATATGTACAATATACGGAAAAACAGTATAAAAAATAGTAACATCCAATGAGCATTGAAAGGGAAAAAAAAGAAACAATCAGAAAGATTTTTATATAAAAAAAAGTATATCAAAACAAAGCAAAAAATACTGGGGATTAACTAAATAACGTGAAGAGAGGATGGCACAGATAGTGAGGGGCAGAAAAAAGGGGAGGGAAAGAGAGAGGGTGGTTAGAGAAGGGGGGAGGAAGAGGAGGAGAGAGAGGGTGGTAGAGAGAAGGGGGGAGGAGAGGAAGAGGAGAGAGAGGGGTGGTAGAGAGAAGGAGGGAGGAAGAGGAGGAGAGAGAGAGGGGGGAGAGGAAGAGAGAGGGGTGGTAAAGAGAAGGGGGGTAGGAGAGGAAGAGGAGAGAGAGGGTGGTAGAGAGAAGGGGGGCAGGAAGAGGAGAGAGAGGGTGGTAGAGAGAAGGGGGGAGGAGAGGAAGAGGAGGAGAGAAGGGTGGTAGAGAAAAGGGAGAGCAAGAGAAGGAGAGAGAGGGGTGGTATAGAGAAGGGGGGAGGAAGAGGAAGAGAGAAGGGGGTGGGAGAGGAAGAGGAGAGAGAGGGTGGTAGAGAGAAGGGGGGCAGGAAGAGGAGAGAGAGGGTGGTAGAGAGAAGGGGAGAGGAGAGGAAGAGGAGGAGAGAAGGGTGGTAGAGAAAAGGGAGAGCAAGAGAAGGAGAGAGAGGGGTGGTAGAGAGAAGGGGGGCAGGAAGAGGAGGAGAGAGAGGGTGGTAGAGAGAAGGGGGGAGGGAGAGGAAGAGGAGGAGAGAGAGAGGGGGGAGAGGAAGAGAGAGGGGTGGTAAAGAGAAGGGGGGCAGGAAGAGGAGGAGAGAGAGGGTGGTAGAGAGAAGGGGGGAGGGAGAGGAGAGAGAGGGTGGTAGAGAGAAGGGGGGATGGGGAGAGGAAGAGGAGGAGAGAGAGAGGGGTGGTAAAGAGAAGGGAGGCAGGAAGAGGAGAGAGAGGGTGGTTAGAGAAGGGAGAGGAAGAGGAGGAGAGAGAGGGTGGTAGAGAGAAGGGGGGAGGAGAGGAAGAGGAGGAGAGAGAGGGGTGGTAGAGAGAAGGGGGTGGGAGAGGAAGAGGAGAGAGAGGGGTGGTAGAGAGAAGGGGGTGGGAGAGGAAGAGGAGGAGAGAGAGGGGTGGTAGAGAGAAGGGGGTGGGAGAGGAAGAGGAGGAGAGAGAGGGGTGGTATGGAGAAGGGGGGTGGGAGAGGAAGAGGAGGGGGGGAGGAAGAGAGAATGGGGTGGGAGAGGAAGAGGAGGAGAGAGAGGGGTGGTAGAGAGAAGGGGGTGGGAGAGGAAGAGGAGGAGAGAGAGGGGTGGTAGAGAGAAGGGGGGCAGGAAGAGGAGAGAGAGGGGTGGTAGAGAGAAGGGGGGTGGGAGAGGAGGAGGAGAGAGAGAGGGGTGGAATAGAGGAGGGGGTGGGAGAGGAAGAGAAGGAGAGAGAGGGGTGGTAGAGAGAAGGGGGGTGGGAGAGGAAGAGGAGAGAGAGGGGTGGTATAGAGAAGGGGGAAGGGAGAGGAAGAGGAGGGGGGGAGGAAGAGAGAAGGGGGTGGGAGAGGAAGAGGAGAGAGAGGGGTGGTAGAGAGAAGGGGGTGGGAGAGGAAGAGGAGGAGTGAGAGGGGTGGTAGAGAGAAGGGGGGCAGGAAGAGGAGAGAGAGGGGTGGTAGAGAGAAGGGGGGTGGGAGAGGAGGAGGAGAGAGAGAGGGGTGGTATAGAGGAGGGGGTGGGAGAGGAAGAGAAGGAGAGAGAGGGGTGGTAGAGAGAAGGGGGGTGGGAGAGGAAGAGGAGAGAGAGGGGTGGTATAGAGAAGGGGGAAGGGAGAGGAAGAGGAGAGAGAAGGGTGGTATAGAGAAGGGGGGTGGGAGAGGAAGAGGAGAGAGAGGGGTGGTATAGAGAAGGGGGGTGGGAGAGGAAGAGGAGAGAGAGGGGTGGTATAGAGAAGGGGGGTGGGAGAGGAAGAGGAGAGAGAGGGGTGGTATAGAGAAGGGGGGTGGGAGAGGAAGAGGAGGAGAGAGAGGGGTGGTAGAGAGAAAGGGGGAGGGAGAGGAAGAGGAGGAGAGAGAGGGGGGGGAGAGGAAGAGAGAGGGGTGGTAGAGAGAAGGGGAGAGGAAGAGGAGAGAGAGGGGTGGTAGAGAGAAGGGGAGAGGAAGAGGAGGAGAGAGAGGGGTGGTATGGAGAAGGGGGGCGGGAGAGGAAGAGGAGGAGAGAGAGGGGTGGTAGAGAGGAGGGGGTGGGAGAGGAAGAGAAGGAGAGAGAGGGGTGGTAGAGAGAAGGGGGGTGGGAGAGGAAGAGGAGAGAGAGGGGTGGTATAGAGGAGGGGGTGGGAGAGGAAGAGAAGGAGAGAGAGGGGTGGAAGAGAGAAGGGGGGTGGGAGAGGAAGAGGAGAGAGAGAGGGGTGGTATAGAGAAGGGGGAAGGGAGAGGAAGAGGAGAGAGAGGGGTGGTATAGAGAAGGGGGGTGGGAGAGGAAGAGGAGGATTGAGAGGGGTGGAAGAGAGAAGGGGGGTGGGAGAGGAAGAGGAGAGAGAGAGGGGTGGAAGAGAGAAGGGGGGGTGGGAGAGGAAGAGGAGAGAGAGGGGTGGTATAGAGAAGGGGGGTGGGAGAGGAAGAGGAGGATTGAGAGGGGTGGAAGAGAGAAGGGGGGTGGGAGAGGAAGAGAGAAGGGGGTGGGAGAGGAAGAGGAGAGAGAGGGGGTGGTATAGAGAAGGGGGGTGGGAGAGGAAGAGGAGAGAGAGAGGGGTGGTATAGAGGAGGGGGTGGGAGAGGAAGAGAAGGAGAGAGAGGGGTGGTAGAGAGAAGGGGGGTGGGAGAGGAAGAGGAGAGAGAGAGGGGTGGTATAGAGGAGGGGGGTGGGAGAGGAAGAGGAGAGAGAGGGGTGGTATAGAGGAGGGGGGTGGGAGAGGAAGAGGAGAGAGAGGGGTGGTATAGAGGAGGGGGTGGGAGAGGAAGAGAAGGAGAGAGAGGGGTGGTAGAGAGAAGGAGGGTAGGAGAGGAAGAGGAGAGAGAGGGTGGTAGAGAGAAGGAGGGTAGGAAGAGGAGAGAGAGGGGTGGTAGAGAGAAGGAGGGTAGGAGAGGAAGAGGAGAGAGAGGGTGGTAGAGAGAAGGAGGGTAGGAAGAGGAGAGAGAGGGGTGGTAGAGAGAAGGAGGGTAGGAAGAGGAGAGAGAGGGTGGTAGAGAGAAGGAGGGTAGGAAGAGGAGAGAGAGGGGTGGTAGAGAGAAGGGGAGAGGAAGAGGAGAGAGAGAGGGGTGGAAGAGAGAAGGGGGGGTGGGAGAGGAAGAGGAGAGAGAGGGGTGGTATAGAGAAGGGGGGTGGGAGAGGAAGAGGAGGATTGAGAGGGGTGGAAGAGAGAAGGGGGGTGGGAGAGGAAGAGAGAAGGGGGTGGGAGAGGAAGAGGAGAGAGAGGGGGTGGTATAGAGAAGGGGGGTGGGAGAGGAAGAGGAGAGAGAGAGGGGTGGTATAGAGGAGGGGGGTGGGAGAGGAAGAGGAGGATTGAGAGGGGTGGAAGAGAGAAGGGGGGTGGGAGAGGAAGAGAGAAGGGGGTGGGAGAGGAAGAGGAGAGAGAGAGGGGTGGTATAGAGAAGGGGGAAGGGAGAGGAAGAGGAGAGAGAGGGGTGGTATAGAGGAGGGGGTGGGAGAGGAAGAGAAGGAGAGAGAGGGGTGGTACAGAGAAGGGGGAAGGAAGAGGAGGAGGAGAGGCCGGGTGGTAGAGAAAGGGGGGGTATAGTACAGAGCCGTAGAAGGAGGGAAGGAGAGAGAGGGAGAGAGAGAGAAGAAAGAGAGAGAGAATAACGTTATTGTTGGCTTACATGTAGTACTTTCAGGACGACAAAGAAATATAACGTAACAGACCGCTGGAAAGTTCCGCGGCCATCTTGGATCATGGGTATGCGCAGCTAACTTGTTCTCGACATCGCGAGCAACACCAAAGGCGATCGACAAAACAAAAGCAGCAAACATGTGCTGTCCGCCATTTCTTCAGCTGATAGTCTCCATGATTACAACCAAATTCTGTACAATGAACTGCCGTCGTATGCGCAATACAAAAAATATATGAACCAAAAAGTCGAAAAAGAAGTCGGCTGTTTCGTACGTTCTGCCTATCTCGATGACCAATCAACTTCGATAGCACAGATCATGTGACGCGCCTCACGGACCTCTCCAGCGGCCTATTACTGTGGGCAGTGTGGAGTGATGGCCTAACATTTGGGCGGACGCTAGGCCATCCCTCCACTGTGTGTATCTGTGTGTGTGTCTGTGTCTGTATATCTCTGTGTGTGTCTGTGTAAGTATGTGTGTGTGTGTGTAAATGTGTGTGTGTGGGGGGGGGGGCGGAGGGGGCCTCTATGTGTGTGTGGGAGGGGGATCTGTGGGAAGGGGTGTGTGGGAAGGGGTGTGTGTGTATGTGTGTGTGCGTGTGTTTTAATGGGGGTTAGGGGGAGCGGAGGGGGCCTCCGTGTGTGTGTGTGGGAGGATGGCTCTGTGGGAAGGGTGGGCTGTGTGTGTGTGCGTGTGTGTGTGTGTGTGTGTGCGCGCGCGTACGCGTTTGCGTATATTGTTGTGGTATTAATCTTCGCACGCGTTACATGAGTGTGCAGACGCGCGCCTCGTCTTAATCGTTGTCATCTTCGTCGTCGACTTGGTCGCGTTGTTCTCGTTCTTTTTTTTCATATTGTTGTTGAATCACCACGGTTATGTGAAGATTTAAGGCTGATGAAAAAAGGTTTGAGGTCACATCCACAGCCTTTTACTGGGCAGTGAATTCAAACCCACCGAGTCTAGGGCTCGGCTTAGGAAGTCGGAGCCAAACCCTCCCTTCCGCTGTTTGAACCTTCCCCAACCGGTCAGGTACCCGTTCACCCCTGGGCGGAGTGAGGAAAATCGGAGTAAAGCGCCTTTCCCTGACACAACACCATGCCGAAACGGGGCCTCGAACCCTGGTGACTGGTGAACACTGGGTCACAAGTCCAACCAACGCCTGTCCGATCCTACCGCTGGTGACATGGACACTGTGTATTTTCTGCACCCGGTGCTTTGAGTAAAAGGCAGACAGACAGACAGACAGACACAAAGAACAACAAAACGTCAAGGTGTATCAAGATCGATCTTGAATCGAAAACGCGTAACCGATCCTGCCGCGGCGACTCTGCATTGTATTGTATTGTATTGTATTGTATTGTACACACGTGATCTCAGTTTATTATCTCATGCGAATGACTAGCGCCCAGACCACCACTCAAGGTCTAGTGGAGGGAGAGAAGATACTGACGAGTGTGGGACTAGATCCCTTGCGTTCACATTCTCTCCTTTCCTGGGCGGACGTGTTACCACCTGGGCCATCACTCCACGTTGACCACACAGAAGACCTCATGTCTGTGTGTTGATTCCTTCAGATGCGAGAAGACCCGCAAGTCGACCATGACGGTGAGTTTCCAGAAAGGATTCACGGTGGGCGCCAAGGCCAACTTCAGTCTGGGGCTGCCCAAAATGCTGCCTGACGGCAAGGCCAGCACTGAGATTGACATGAGGGTGTCGGTATGTGTCCTCTGTGTGTGTGTGTGTTTGTTTGTGTGTGTGTGTGTGTGTGTGCGTGCGTGTGTGCGTGCGTGCGTGTGCCCACTGCTCTAACAATAGGTGGATAGCGCATGCCTTCTTTGAGCCCCTTTGCTAACTGAAGCCAGCGGAAGTGTTCAGTCAGCCATTTGCTACTCATGTCACTACAGCGAAGTGGTAATTTCATATATGTAGCCGAGCGCTCAGCTGGCTACGATGACTGCTTCACGGCAAGCTTTCATTTGTTCGCGGCGTTAGTTAAGCTGACATTCCTGTGTATGCCTCCACAGCAAGTTTGCGCTACGTGTCACTGCACTGTTTTCCTGTAAAACGTTGGTAAATAAACAATTGGCAGATGTCAATCAAGACACAACATTGCATGTCGTGGGGGCAAGCATAACACGATTTCATCGAAGATAGACGGTTACAATTCAGAAACTACCACCAGTTAGTAGACGACTTCTCAACGGACTGACAGCCGGATACGAGTCTCAGTATGGCGTCCAGTTGGCTTCAGCTTTCCTGGGCCAGTGAGCTGTCCATCTATTTTTAGAGTAGTGGTGTGTGTTGCCCAAAATGCTGGCTGACGGCAAGGCCAGCACTGAGATTGACATGAAGGTGTCGGTATGTGTCCTCTGTGTGTGTGTGTGTGTGTCTGTCTGTGTCTGTGTCTGTCTGTGGGTCTGTCACTGCGGTCTCTGTCTGTCTGTCTGTGTAGGCTAATGTGAGTCTCTCTGTGTTTGTGTGTCTGCATTTGTTGTCAGTGTATTTGATAATCTGTCTGTCTCTGTCTCTGTCTGTCTGTCTCTCTGTCTCTGCCTCTCTCACGCTCTCTATCTGAGCAAAACTGAGATGCTGCCAGAACAGTGATAAAGTTGACTGATATGGGTGTGTCGGTGTTATCTGTGTCTGTCCGTGTACGTGGGTCTGTGTGTGTGTGTGTGTGTCTCTGCCGGCCTTTGTCAGTCTGTGCAAGATGCTCTCAGATGGTAAAGCCAGCAACAAAACTGACATGCATTTGTCGTAGCGCCATCTGTCCGTCTATCTGTTTATGACACTCTGTGTGTCTTTGTCTCTGCATGTATCTGTCTACCTGTCCTCCTAAGATATTGTCAGATCCTAAGCACCGAGACTGACATGCATGAGTTGATAACTGTGATGTGGTGTGTGTGTGTGTGTGGCTGTGTCTTCGCCCAGGCCCATCTGCCTGTTTGGACAAGATCTTGCTGGATGGTGAAGCTGGCACTGAGATTGACATATTCTTTCTTTCCTTCATTTCTTCTTACCTGTTAGTTTCTTTTATTTTATTTCATTTTATCTTATTTATATTATTTTATTTCCTGTGGTTGCCAAGGTGACGAAGACGACAGGGGAGACGTTTGAACAGACGCTGACCACGTCAGCCACCAGTGACATCACTGTGGCCGCTCACAGCCACTACACTGCTACTGTGGACATGGAGGAACGACAACTCCTGGCTGACTTCAAGGTTAGTGTGATGATGATGATGGAGATGGTGATGATGATGATGACATCACTACACGGCTACAGTAGACATGGAGGAACGACAATTCTTGGCTGACTTAAGGTTTGTGTGATGATGATGATGATGGAGATGGTGATGATGATGGTGGTGCTGGTGATGGAAATGATCATGATGATGATCGAGATGATGATGATGATGACGATGACATCACTACACAGCTACTGTGGACATGGAGGAAAAACAACTCCTGGCTGACTCCAAGGTTATTGTGATGATGATGGTGATGATGATGGTGAAGATGATGATGGTGATGATGATGATGATGGTGATGATAATAGTGGTGATGGTGGTGATGATGATGATAGTGGAGATGGTGATGGTGGTGATGGTGATGATGAAGATGGTGATGGTGATGATTGTGGTGATCGTTGTTGTCATTATGATGATGATGGTAGTGGTGATGACGATGGTGATTATGGTAATGATGGTTGTGATGATGATGATTTTTTTTCTCAAGATAAAAAAACCCACAGGTTATAATAATAACATAATAATAACAACAATAATGATAACAGTAACAACACTTAAACTTCCTTTCTTTCTTTCCGTCCCTCCCTTCCCATCGTCCAGGTGTGGGTCAGGATGTCCATGCCGGCCAAGGAAGCACGTGCCTTCGTCAAGAACAAGGCGGGAGACACCATCTTCTTCTTCAAGCTCCGCAACCTGTCTGAGCTGTTTCCGAAGAGCACGCACCTTGAGGACGAGAATGGTGACACCCGCTCCGACGCCGTGGAGTTTGTGATCGAGGGTCGGGTGGACGGCATGCAGATGTCCAGCCATCGCATCAACCTGGTGGACCACAAGGCAGACAGCCACGCCCAGACTCAAACCCACAGTCAGGGCAGCAGTGGTGGTGCTGGTGGTGGTTCGGAAGGTCAAAGTTAAGAAGGTGGGGGTGGGGAGGGGGATGTGTGATTCGTGTGTGTGACTGGGCTGTGACTGGTGTGTGACTCGAGTGTGACTCATCTGCTGAGGTGTGTAACTTGTGTTTGATTATGGAGCAGGTCCGATTCACCTGCTCTGTGATCACACCACCCGCCCTCGATGGCCTGTTGTTGAGAGTATGTGACTGTGTCTCCTGTTTCACCACCTTGGTGATAGGCAAACTGGGAAAAGGCAAATCAGGAATAAGCGAATTGGTAACAGGCAAATCAGCATGACTTTGTATATTGTGTATGTATTGTTTCTCCAGCACTCCTGTATTGGCAGATGAGCTCTTAACCGTTGGGTTCCAGTCCCACTCTCGCCCTTTTTTCCAACTTTGACTGAAAAATCAAACTGAGAATATAGTCATTTGGATGAGACATGAGACAATAAACCTAGGTCCCATGTGCAGCACGAACATGGCGCACTGAAAAAGAACCCATGGCAACAAAAGTGTTTTCCTCTGGTAAAATCCCGTAGAAGAAATCCACTCTCATAGGTACACAACTATATATGCATGCACTCAAGGTCTGACTAAGCATGTTGGGTTATGGTGCTGGTCAGGCATCTGCCTAGCAGATGTGGTGTAGCGCACATGGGCTTGTCTGAATGCAGTGATATGCCTCCTTGAGAAATTGAAACTGAAACTGAATTGCCTTCCTGCTTGACGGGTGTGTCAAAGCGTGCAGACTGATCACTGCATGCTGAACCATGCCTGCTGTGAAAGACACACAACGGCTGGAACAGCAGTGAACAGCGTCTGTACCCCTCACTCACTGCATGGTGTTTAGGGAACCGTCACAGCAGAGTGGGGCAGGGGCTGGACTTGTGATCCAGTGCTCATCAGTGATCAGTCACGCCGTGTTTCGGTATGGTGCTGTGCCCTTGTGAAAGGTGCCTCCCTGTGATTTTCCTGACCCATCCAGGTTTAAATAAGTACCTGACAGGGAAGGTTACAAATAGGTACCCGACAGGGAAGGTTACAAATAGGTACCCGACAGGGAAGGTAAGTTTCAAAAAAGGGAGGTACAACATAAGCTAACCTGTCGAGGGATGGTACAAACTTGAGAGATGGTTACAAACGCTCCGACCGGGAGTTGTATCATATAGGAGGCTGCAGATGTACCACGCATGGGCATACAAACTGGTACCACAGGGAAGGCTTACAAACTCATACCCACAGGAGGCACATTGGTCCTGCAGGGAAGGTTCAATAAAGTTAGAAGGGGGGAGTTGGACAAATGGTACCTGTACTGGGATGGTTACAAGTGGTTACCTGAGGGAAGGTTGAAACAGGTACATGCACCAGGGATGTTTACCAACTGGATGCCTGCAGTTGAAGGTTATTGTAGACGGGTCTGTTTACAACCTAGGTAACCCAACAGGGAAAGGTCAAATAGGAACTAAGGATTGGTAACCAAATACATGACTTGACAGTGTAAGGTTTCCACACTACTGTATGACAGATAGTTACAATAGGTACCGTCCCACCCGGCTTTCAAGTTTACTAAATAATGAGTACTGACATGGATGGATAGACAATAATACCTGACAGTGAGAAAGGTACAAAATGAACCATGAACAGAAATGGTTCAAAATAGGAACCACCAAGGAAACTAATACTGAAGGTCCTGACTACAGTTGGGTTAAGTGCTGTAGGTACCCTGACAGCAATGGTTAGCCACATGGCTTGTCTGACAGGAATGTCCTAAAATTGACAGGAAACAATAGTCCTCTTAGGGAGGTTACAGATAGGAACTGACAGGATGTTAACATGGCCTGCGGAAGACAAACAACCTGACAGCATGTTACAAAAGGTACCCCTCACTGATGATGGTTTAAGAAAGTACCAGAGGGGCGGGGGACTTGTGATCCAGTGCTACTGACATAGGAGTTCGGTTGCTGGTCCAATAGGTCCCCCAACTGCCATCGGTTAAAATAGGTACCTGACAAGGAGGTTACAATAGGTACCTAACAGGGAAGGTTACAATAGGTACCTGACAGGGAAGGTTACAAATAGGTACCTGACAGGGAAGGTTACAAATAGGTACCCGACAGGGATGGTTACAAATAGGTACCTGACAGGGATGGTTACAAATAGGTACCTGACAGGGAAGGTTACAAATAGGTACCCGACAGGGATGGTTACAAATAGGTACCTGACAGGGAAGGTTACAAATAGGTACCTGACAGGGAAGGTTACAAATAGGTACCTGACAGGGATAGTTACAAATGAAACGCAGGGGAGGACTAGGCCCCGCCCCCCTATTCCAAGCCCTGGAAAAAATGAAATCACAGCCCCAAGGGCCATGACCGGGTATGGGGCATTTAACATTAACCTCTAATTACTGGCCATTTTTCAGTCAGTGCACAGAATAAAACATTTCTCTAACCTCTAATTACTGACTATTCTTCAGTCAGTGAACAGAATAAAACTTTTCTCTCACAGTCAAGAACAAAAGAAGGGACAAACTAGATTGATAAACAGAGAGGTGCTGGTTGATCCTGATTTTGCTGAATTTTAAAATAAATTTAAAAAATCAAAATATTGGTCTGTATATAATGTTGCCAAAAAGTTTTTGCTGTTGATGTCTTCAATACATTAATGTTGATTCTGATCAATAATGATGATATGTTCAAATCTTACCATTGATGTTGACAATTTACATACCTCATACATGTACCATAATTACAAACTGATTTCACTGACAATGCACAACTTGCCTGTCATTGCCCGTTAAAATGGGAGTTTTGAGTTTTCTTTTACATGCCATTTAAGGATAATCCTACAATATTTGCTTTTTTCAAGCTGTAAAATTATCATTGTGTTCCACCTGAATCTTTTTTTTTTTTTCATTCATTTCTTGAATTGGCTTGTATGAGTTCTAATCATTTTACTTGCTGACTGAACAAAGAATGGAGAAAGTAGTGTGTGGCTGGAATGGCATTTCTGAGTACTGAGTTCTAAGTTCTGGAGTGATGTACACTGTGTGTAGATCTTTAACCTTTATCATCAATCTTTCTTGTGATTTTTTTTGTTGTGGCCTTACCTCACAAAGTACTGAAAGGTGAAATCAAGAACACTGATTACAGCCATATTGATAACATGAAATCAGTTTGTGTGAGCGTGTGTGTGTGTTCTTGTGCATGTTTGTGGGTATGTACATGCATGCACAGGTGTGAGTATTCTCATGGTACACAGATTTCTATATTGGCATTCTGATGTTTAAAAAATAAACCAACAGTTTTTCACTATGTTTTACTTTGTTTTGGCATTAAGACATACACTTCACGCCTGAACTTGGCCACATCTCTTCAGTATAACAGCAACCCATCACTGCCATATGTGCATATGTCAGAGATACAGCAAACTAGAATGTGTGCAATACAAAACAAAAATTGTTCACTCAACGTTAAAAACAGAGTTTTATTGTAAATCAATATAAGATGTTATCGATCAATACAAGGTATTAATCACATACTGACCACATTCAAAACAAAACGGTATGTGAATATGCCACCTCTTCATCACATCCGTTCACCTACAATTACAAACTGTTCATCAAAGTGAGCAAATCAGGAAAACAAACACAAATAATGTTTGCAGAACACTTTTACATTTACATACAGCTTGTGTTTAAGTTACTAGTGAGGCAATAACATAATTATTGCAGATTTAACATACAGTTATATGAGTATCCAATCAGTGACCATAAATTGCATAATTTCTGAAACATAATAATAACACTAACACTGCTAATAAAGGTATCGAAACAGAATTCAGTCTGAAACAAAATAAAGCATTAATGATTAAATATCGTTAATAATGCCAAATATCTCTGTCTCCAGCAGAAACCATACATTAATTCATTTCTTTGTGACAGGCTTTGAATTCCATTCAAAGTTTGTCTGCTGATGCTCACTGTCTTGTAGCAGAGATTCTAGTCATACTAGTGATACTACTGAATGTCCTTGAGAAATACACATGCACACGTTTCATCCTCATCATGTCTACAGGTGCAGTTATTAGATTACCACTATCATCACTCTCTCCCAGTCCTTCTTAATAAGAAACCGTTCAAAACAAAACAAACTCATTGCATTTACAGTTCAAGAAATGACAAGATACAAGAATATTTTACTATCTCTACAGAAGGGACATTTTGTTGACAAGTCTGCTGATGAAAAAGGCAACATAAAAAAATGCATTTCATACACTCATCTAGATTGTCAGTCCTGAAAGACCTTTGTGTTTTGGCCATTTCCTTGAGATGAACAAGTATGTATTGCCTGAATACAATGGTTACACTAAAAAACAAAAAAGATCAGAAGTCTTGCAACATCAGAAAGGTTGGTTGGATGTTCCACCCCCTCCTCTCACACCACCTCACCCTCCCACACCCCCCTATCACTAAAAAAACAAGGAAATACACTGATCATTTGTATTCATGTGACAACAAACACTGAAAAACATATCAGGAACTGGAGAAAAAAAAAATGGTGATCCATGCAGTATCAACACAGCAATCACATACATTGTAAGAAACTTTTTCTTTTTTTTCTTTCTTTTTTTTTTCAATAAGAATTTTCAAAAAAATCAAGTCTACATCTGTAACAAACAACAGTTACAAAATCATATGTGCATGCACACACAATCTTGTTTGATGTTCACATCAGACCTAGAGGCAGATTATTGTGAAGGTCTCAGTGTATCTGGACACAATGTGTGCATGTGTGTAAGGGGTGGAGGAGGGAGGGGGAATTGTGGAGGGTATAGGGTACGTGCATAGGTTTCTGTGACTGATCTGTATTATCACATATCATGCTGATATTTCAAAATGATACGACATTGTAAGAGTGTGTGAGCATGTTTAAATGAATGAAGAGACACTGTGTTTGTATGCAAGTGCATTATTTTCACACAGTGAACAAAAACTTATTTCTGTATTTCTGCACAGATTTGTGAATCCTGAGTTATGATATGGTTCACATATTCTATCAAAAACAGCACACACACACACACACACACACACACACACACACACACAGAGTTCACATTGGAACAGATAATAATACCAAGGAAACAGCTTCAAGATGCATTGAAATATTCTTCAATGCTGACTTCATCTTTTCTGGACATTTTCACCTTGTAGTAGATGCCATCGCGAGTCTTCTTCGGCTGCACACACACACACACACACACACACACACACACGCACAAAATTAAAGAAATAAATAAATAACACATATAGAAAATTCTAACTGCTGTTTTTTACTGCATAATTTGCATATATATATATATATATATATATATAAGGGCAAACTAACGACAACACCTATTTCTAGTGTTGTGAGATAGGGTGAGTTATTTTGTTCTGTTGTTTTTTCACCCCTGGAATCTGTAGGTTTGTTGTTGCTGGTGTTACTGTTTTGCATTTCAAATCATCTGAATGGTAGTCCTTGAATTAAAAAAAATACTGATGACTGTAATAAATTAAGAACAATACCGTAGGTGAAATTTTAGTGATGAACAAGTGTTTGTGAACATCATGATCACATAAAAATGAGTTTTACATTCAATGTATATCATATATTATAAAGAGAGAAATCTGTGATGAAACCTGTAAAAGAAAAAAAAAGCAAATAATTTCCACTGCGTATGTGACAGAATTAAAACATTAGATTTGTTCTTCACTCTTGGCCCAGAAATTTCATATGGAAGAAATTACTCTTGTCAGTATGTGACATAGGTTCCCCAATTCAAGTGAAAAAATCTCACAAAAATCATCTTATTTGTTCTGCTTACCATCTTTGTAGTCACTAATTTTAGGCAATGAGATTCTCAATGTGCAGCATATGTGTGTGTGTGTGTGTGTGTGTGTGTGTGTTGTGTGTGTGTGTGTGTGTGTTTGCGCATGTATATGAGCTTCTTGATCTTCTGTCTGTGTGTGTGTGTGTGTGTGTGTGTGTGTGTGCATGGTGGCGTGTGTGTGGTTTTTACTATGGACATGCCATTTGTGAGCATGTGTCAAGTTTTTTGAGGGGGGAGGGGGGGGTTGTGACACTTCAATTACATTTTTGTACTTCAATATCATTTGTTTGTGTATACATGTTTTCTATTATTTATGTATGTTTTGACTTACTTTTATGATTGGATACTTGAAAGCATTTGTATATAAGTATGTTTGTGAATGTAAAACAGTATATATATCTTTGATTGTAATTGTAAACATCACACATACTTCTTGTCAGGAAGGTCAGAGTAAGAGTCAGTCTCGATAATTATCACTATTCTGGGCTACAGGTATTTCAGAATTGAAAGCCACCCTGTTATACCTAACATATATTAAAAATAATAAAACAGAATATTTTTTTCACATAACACAAATATTTTAGACTGGTTTCACAAATCTGCATCTCAAACAAATGAACTGCCAAGATATTTATTAACAATTCTCCTGACAATCATTTCCTGATCTGGGATTTTCTTCATGTTACAACACTTTGTCAATGATAACACACACACACACACACACACACACACACACACACACAAATGTTTCTCACACTAGATCCTAGTTTTTTGAAGACTGGGTCAGGTATGGGTCTTGATCGGTGACCTCGCTTGCTGTCCTGAGCAATCATCTGAGCCACATGACAGCTGGTGCCACTGGAAGATAAATAAATCAATTAGAATAATGACAACTCATAGCAATTGTAGAAGTAGTGGTAGTAGTAGTTGTTCATACACTTCTAAAGCACCTTTCCTTGGTCAGAGACCAAGCTCTAAGCACTTAACAAACACAAAGTAGTTTGCACAACAGGCTGCATATATGCATACCTGGAAACAGCTGACTTCAGCTGCAGTCAGGTACTCATCATTCGTTTCCTGTGTCATTCAGACTAGCTTCAGTCACACAAACACACACATGCAGGCACAACACACACACACACACACACACACACACACACACACACATATTTTGCTTCAAAATTTTCTAGAGATATCTCTTGTTGCAGAGGGTTCTTCTACATGTGTTAATGGAATACTGCTTTTAAATCAATTAATAAATCACATGTTGATTGTTTTCCTAACCAAATCATTATCATTACTCATGTCATGGTCACAATAAAATCCTGGGCAATATGAGAGCCTGTGCCACTGGCACAAAAGTTGGGGGGTTTCTACCATGTCGTTATGATCATTATCAATCTCAATGTCACAGGGTGTGTCACTGGAGTGAAAGTAAACCAATCAAACATTAACTGCTTTTCACCAAGTCATTCTCATTAGATAACATTATCAATACTCATGATCACAACAGAAATCTAAACAGCCTTTTCCCACTTGATCTTATTTGAAACAGACATGTGCATTTGTCAAACTCAAAGTGCAAAGTGTATTTGATGTAAAAATATATGAGAAACTCTGACAGTAATAAATTTTATACCTTGACACTGTGAGAATATTGCTAATGAGTCTGTCACTTGATGGAAATATGATTAAATCCAGCACAGTGACTAAAAAACCCACGTTTACTTTGTCAAGATGCCACAATACCTATAAGTAGTATAACTAACAATTTTAAAAGTTCAACACATGGTATAAATCTTGCAATCTACAGTCTGACAGACCAACATCTGTACCTGAAATTTTCAATCTACGTTTATATCCAGAACACAGCAAATCACAGTGGGTAGCTCTAATAGAAACTGGTACTTACTCCTCCGACAGTTTATGAATCCAGTCCCAAGTTATATGATCTTTGGGATCAGGAACTGTATACATCAAAGTGATGCTTTTCTTTTCTTCTTCAAGTACTCCGCAGGTCACTGCAAGTGCAAACAGAAAATATCATCTTTGACAGATGTTTTATCCATCAACTTCGGTTAGTATTCAATCAAAATTGCTGGTTAATCTAACTGAATGCACTGGTTGTTTTTCGAGGTATTTGTATGGTTCCAAAGCCAACTCAGCTTCAAAAGTTCTTCGTGCGTGTGTGTGTGTGTGTGTGTGCTTAGAACTGTATATCATGTGTTTATATGATTTTATATGCAAACATTCTAATGTTTGTGCCTAACCACACACACACACACGCACACACACAGAGAGTCACCATCTCATTTCATGCACACTAACATGAGTAAGTGTACCCCCAGCCCCACCCCCATACCCCTCCATGAAAAGGCTGCACATCCCCGACCAATCCATGGATTGTTCTCATTCTGCCTGCCATCACAACTGATGCGCAACAAACATTTCGTTTATACAGTGTAATTCTGAAACCAAACTGTAAAGTGGTTGCGATTTTGTGTCCAGATTCACACACACACAACAACAAAAACTCCAACAACAACAAAAAACCAGTAATTATCACCATTGTACTTTATGTCTCCTGATGTCGCCATTCCACGATTTCCACTTCTAAAAA
>NC_134888.1:6803291-6840791 GCF_041734735.1 Babylonia areolata | reverse complement strand
GGGTAATTTAGGCAGATCTGTCACTTGTAATCTAATCAGTGTCACAGAAAAAAAAAGGACACATGCTGTCTTTCTCTCTCTCTCTCTCTCTCTCTCTCTCTCTCTCTCTCTCTCTCTTAACACACACACACACAAACAGAACCACACACACACACAGAGTAAGACACACAAACACACACACACACACACACACACACACGCATGTGCACACACACACATTGATTAATGAGTTAATCAAAAGAATTATAATCATAGATTCTTAATAAATAATGAAATGGGTCTGGACCACACACCGATGTAATGTCGCTGCATCACATTGCTGGAGACCCTGTGGCATGCTTCATCAGTGAACAGATGCAGATGCAGGCACACATGTAACAGTATACAAACACACAGACACATGCACACACACACTTACAGTTTCACACACACACACACATACATACAGTTACACACACAAACACATCCTGAATGATTGAATGAATTAAGACTATGAAAGGGGTCTTGAACACAGGTTTTGGTGTCATATACTGTACCATGTCAAACTGATGCAAACTAGGCCTATCGGTTTGCTCTGCTTGGCCAAATATCGCGCGGCTAACACTGTAACAGTGAAATGACGAGCAGTCTTGCCCGGTCCGCTCTTAGCCAATCAAACGCTTCTAAAAGCTATAAGCACTGAATCATTCGTTTGGCCAAGGCTCTCCGCGCCATCTTGTCAGGTTTATGCTCTGTCTCGTCTTAAGCTTTTTTTTTTTTTGGCTATTAAGCCTATTCATTTGGCCTTATTTTGCTGCATGCGGCTTGTCTGTATTGTATTCTTACATTCTGTGTGCGCGGGTACCATGCCTCGCAGGTATCACTACATCACACTGCTGCGAGACCCTGTGTCGCGCTTCATCAGTGAGTGGCAGCACGTGCGCAGGGGGGCCACATGGAAAAACACCGCCCTGCGATGCAACGGGCGGCAGGCCACACTGGAAGAGGTTCCCTTCTGCTTTACCTCGGAGAACTGGATGGTGAGTCATCTTTGTTGGCTTGTTTACCCAAGATCCCTAGAGTGCCAAGAAGAAGAAGAGAAAAAAAGCAGTAGAAAGTGGTGTTGTAAGTCATAACACAATATCCAAAACAGTCGGCCAGAAACTGAGAAAATGGTCTGGTGACTTACCACCCCAGATCAAATATGCGAATTTTCTGTCTTCTGGAGTTATTTCCATTGTTTGATGATGTCATCAGTGACACTATACATGTACATCATTTTAATTTTTATGAATATTTTGTACTGCACAGCACTGAAAAAGTTAAGTCCTTTTCTGCTTCACCTTGGAAAACAGCATGGTGAGCGATCTTTGTTGGTTTGTTTGTCGTTAAATTTTCTGTATGCCCATCAGACTGGAAGAGGTCTCTTTCTGATTCACATCAGAAAACTGGATGGTGAGTGATCCTTTCTTTCTTTGCCCTTAAATCTTCCGCACACCCCGAAAATCATGTCAGCATTTGGTGGGTTATAAATGTAATAGAAACAAGAACATACCCAGCATGCATACCCCTGAAAAGGGAGTATTACTCAGAATGGCTGCATACATAGCAGGGCAAAAAATGCTAATTGAAGTAAAATTCCACTCGTATACATGTACACACATATGTTCATGTCAGTCAAGGTGTGGGTGTTGCAGACCAGGAACATGGAAGAAGAGAAGCGACTGGAAGACGTGATTCTGTGATTGTGTGTGTGGGCAGGGGGTGACGCTGAAGGACTTCATGGCCTGCCAGCACAATCTGGCCCTCAACCGTCAGACACGCATGCTGGCCAACCTGTCGGAGATCAACTGCTACAGCGCCTGGACAGACCCCAGCCCTGAGCGCCAGCGCCGCATGCTGGACAGCGCCAAGCAGAACCTCCTGAACCTCTCCTTTTTCGGCCTGCTGGAGTTCCAGCGCCACACCCAGTTCCTGTTTGAGCACACCTTCGGCATCCACTTCCTTCGTGACCTGGAACAGGAGGAGGGGCGGAGCGGTCACATGGGCCTGACGGAGAGGGAGCTGAAGCAGATCACGGAGCTGAACCACCTAGACGTGGAGCTGTACCGCTTTGCCAAGGACCTCTTCCTGCAGAGGGTCCATCAGGCTCATGCCGAAGAGAACGTCTCCGTTCCGGAGCAGCTCCAGGAAGGGAAGAACCCACTCGACTCTTCTTCTTCTCTTCCTGCTGCTGCTCTGAGTGTTGGCGCTGCGAGCGGGAAACAGTTTGAGTCGGAGAAGTCGTTACACGGCTTTCACCACAAACGTTTGATAAGCCGACATCCCGTCATGACCAAACCGAGTTGATTTGATCATGGGGGGGATTGAGTTGTGGATGTTGATCTGAAGTTGTTATCAAGAGGGGAAAGGGGTGAGGGTGTTGGGGGACAGATGTACCTGTATTAAGAAAATAGGGGTAAATTATGTCAATATGCGGCTAGATTTGGTGCTGATCATTATCGTTAACCCTTTTTTGTCTGTATTGTTGACAATCATGAAGTCCGGAAGTGTAAAAGTTCACATTTGAAATGTTCGGGAGTCCATGTGATACAAATGAGAAGTGTGGTGATAAAGTTTTGTAACGAACAAGCCTCTCCGCATTGTTCACTTTGTTCTCGTTGTAGGAATGAAACATACTCTTTGTTTAGATTGCAGCTATATGTGCGCTTTACATTTTAAACAGAAAGAGAGAGAGAGAGTGTGTGTGTGTGTACAAGCATACATATTTGCTTGTATTTGTTCACAGAAGTGTGTTGGTGTGGGAGATGTACTGGACATAGCATGCTGTGCAAAGTTCTAGTGTTGTTGGAATTTTTATGGAAATCCTTTTTTTTTTTCCAGAGTATTTAAAGTATGGTCACTTTCCCTTCTTTGTGATAAAATTATGGTGATCAAATTTAAAGAACTATTTATACAAATATTTTAATGTATACTTAAATTAAAATGCTTCCACACCAAGCATGAGACATGACGTCATATTACATGTATTTTGTATACTTTTTTGGTTTGTTTGATTTGCTTTTATCAACATTTATCTATACAATGACAAGCAGATAAAATAGATCGCTAAGAATAATAAAAGTATTTATATAAAAAAAAATAATAATCTAAAAACAGAATGGTTACAGTAATTGAGAGAACAGACTCACTGAAAGATTTTTTCATGGTGGTGTTTGTGGTGAGAGATGTCCCTGGTACTGGTTGTAAGGATGGAGTTTGTCATGGTAACATTATTTTGAAAGGGGACGGAGGAATCCCTCACACCAGCTGACTTGTCTTTTGGAGTGAAGGGGAAAGACTTCATCAGTGGACGTCACAGTCATGTACACTGATGTAAGATGGTCGTATCCAGTTTTGACCATCAGAACAGTTGTGGAGGTAACTGCTGTCCTGACGGTCTGGACGAAAATTTGATTATAGTGGAGAGCACTCTCAGTGTCAAGAGGGCTTTAGGACAGTTGGCATTGGGATAGTCCCACAAGGTTGCAGCGCTAAGAGCCTGTGCAATCTTGTGCGCTGATACAG
Source organism: Babylonia areolata (assembly GCF_041734735.1). Classification (NCBI taxonomy): domain Eukaryota; kingdom Metazoa; phylum Mollusca; class Gastropoda; order Neogastropoda; family Buccinidae; genus Babylonia; species Babylonia areolata. The sequence goes on along the minus strand of NC_134888.1, from coordinate 6,837,245 downwards.
GCGTGTGGCATGCTATACATTTTCTGGCACTTTGCCATCACCAGAAGGAAATAGTTAAAACTTTGAGGGATGGAAGATAACAGTCTGTATTTGATGTATGTACATTTTATTCAATTCAAATGGTTTGAAAAAAAAAATCCAAGGACTAGTTGTTTCTTTGCTTTTATTTCTTTTTCTTTCTTTCTTTTTTTTTTTTTTCTAAGGAAAGTATGATGAAACTTACCAGTTGAGATCATGCAGTACATCTTTATTCATCCAACTGATTATTTATTTATCTATTGTTTTTAATAATCAAACACAGACTGACTGCTCAGAAAACATCTGCGTCTCTGTTTTATTGTGAGTAAAGCAGATGCAGTCAGTCAATGGCTCATTACACGTATGTTTCTAACCAGTTTGAGGGATATCTGTCGACAATCCCAGCGAAGATTGCCCAAGATTGAAGACAGGCAGATACAAGCTGATGGCCTTCCAGCCCAGTAGGGAGGGGAGGTGCATGATGATGATGATGATGATGATGATGATTATTTCAAGCAAAAATAAACATTCATATGATTTTTATAATATCCTTAATATAAAGACCATAAAATCAAAACGTACACAGAAAGAAGGAAAAAAGAAAAAAACATTTGTAGTTGTACAGATTCTTTATAAAACTAAAAGAGAATGAATGTTGCCTTTTTTTCTTTCTTTTTTTTTTTTTTTTTTTTACTGTTTTCTGCAAGCCTGTACTTTATTGTTTTATACTTTTATTCTTTATAGATCTGTTTTGTGTTGTTTTGAATATAAGTTTTATTCTTTATAGATCTGTTTTGTGTTGTTTTGAATGTAAGTTTTATTCTTTATAGATCTGTTTTGTTTTGCTTTGAATGCAAGTTTTATTCATTATAGATCTGTTTTGATTGTAAGTTTTATTATTCTTTATAGATCTGTTTTGTGTTGTTTGGAATGTAAATTTTATTATTCTTTATAGATCTGTTTTGTGTTGTTTTGAATGTAAGTTTTATTCTTTATAGATGTGTTTTGAATGTAAGTTTTATTATTCTTTATAGATGTGTTTTGTGTTGTTTTGAATGTAATTTTATTATTCTTTATAGATGTGTTTTGTGTTGTTTTGAATGTAATTTTTATTATTCTTTATAGATGTGTTTTGTGTTGTTTTGAATGCAAGTTTTATTATTCTTTATAGATGTGTTTTGTGTTGTTTTGAATGTAAGTTTTATTCTTTGTAGATCTGTTTTGTGTTGTTTTGAATGTAAGTTTTATTATTCTTTATAGATCTGTTTTGTGTTGTTTTGAATGTAAGTTTTATTCTTTATAGATGTGTTTTGTGTTGTTTTGAATGTAAGTTGTTTGCTGCTCACCACAATGATGCTTTGACCCTGAAGTAAGCCAGAATTTAAAAAAAACCGAAAAAAGAACAAAGTAATCTAGTAAACATTGTTCAGGTGTACAGATCACATCATCAGTGTGGGAGCTTGCTCATGGACATTACCCCTGTGTTTTAAAATTGTAGGATAGAGACAAAATGTCTGGGGGTTTTCTTGATCTACTTTATGTGCGTCTGAAGTCTCTGGTGTAAACAGGGTCACATCCAGTGGACATTGCGTCCATGATAATGAAACGAATCATTGGTAACAGTGCGTTTGCACATGCACGGCACACACACACACACATGCACATGCACACACACACATACGCATATGCACACACAGCGTATACACACACACACACACACACACACTCACATACATATTTTGTTGGCATTATTTACTGATGAACAGCTATTGGATGTTCTTGATTTTGTGTGTGTATGTGTGTTGTTTTAGATGATTTTTTTAAATAGGTTTTTTTGTTGTTTTTTTCAGCTCTGGACAATCATGCACATCAGAATGTCTATCTACTTTTTCTGAGTGAAATGATTTTTTTTGTGTTTTGTGTATGATTTATTTGGAAATTGTATTTATAGTCCTGAAAAGACTTGCTTGTTTTGTTTTGCTTTATGTACTTTTCTGAATTTTGTTTTAGTGTTAAAAAAAAACAAACCCCCCCCCCAAAAAAAACAAAAAAATACCAACCAACAACTACAAACCATGGGTCAGCTGAAGAATCACATGTCGACATTTTTTAAATTTTTATTATGTCGATCGATTTATTGGTTTTATCTGTTTATTCATTCACCCATTCATTCATTTCTAAACCTTGTGTGTTTTGATCCTTTTTTTGCGCAGCATCGAAAAGGCAGTGCCAGTTGTTGCAAGGTTTAAAACTGTTTGTTCGCCAGTTCATTCACTTGATGCTTTGGCTTCATTCGCCTTTTTTTTTTTTTAACCCTTTTTCGTGTTTTGCTTTTTGTCCATAGCAACAAATTCAGTGCCATTTAGGCCGTGGTTATACTGAACCGTGCCAAACGCGCCGCACGTTTTGCGGCGCAAATTGCGCGTTCGGTTTCAGGAAAATCCTTCTCTGGGCTTACTGGGGACGGGTGAATGTGGTTATGCTGAGCCGTCTTGGACCCGTAAATTTTACGCCGCGTTTTGCACGGTCGTGCAAACCGAGCGCACGCGGCCGCACGGGTGAAAAGGGACTAAACTCGTGCTTGATTTTTTGGATAAATAACGACACTTCCTTTCCAACATGGACGACGAGAGGTTGATCGCTGCAGTGAGGATTCGAACTTTTATCTATAACAAAGACGACAAGAACCACTGGTTTCATTCTAAAATACGCCACGAATTTCTCTTCATCACTCCATAGCTGGGGCATAAGATGATGATATGCGCCATGAAGGTGTCGCACTTTGTTGATGGGATGAACGGCAAATCGACGATTTCTTCTGCCTAATTGTTTTTTTCTCCACCACCACCACAAAAGCAGCTTCTTCTTTCTCGTTAGCGCCATTTTCTCATATGTATGTGCCTGTTTCCGCGGGTATTGCATCAGCGCAAGCAAAACCTGCGGCGTGTGTGGTACGGTTCAGCATAACCACATGCGCCGCTTAATTTGCGCCGTAAAACGTGCGGCGTGTGTTGCACGGTTCAGTATAACCACGGCCTTACTTTGCTGCCTCCACCTTTGGCTCAGACTAGCCTTGTTTGTCCCTGTGTTCAAAGGATTTCTCATGTACATTTACAAGATTTTGTTGTTGGTTTTTTTTTTTTTTTGTTATCTCAATGGTACATTTATTTTTTTTAAATAATTTTAAAATGAAAACTGTATTATTGTCACAATGGGTTAACGCTGGTTTATGTTTTAATCTTTTTTTCTTTTTATCGGAATGCAGAGTAATGGTTATTGTGGTTTTTTTTATACTATGACAGGGTTTTATGAAGAATCCGATTCTGATCTTGAAAAGTTGGAGGCGCAAGTGAATGCGTGTGTCTGTGTTTAGGCATGAATGCGTGCATGCATGTATGTGGAAGAGCAAGAACCTTACTTGTGGGGTTGACATACCCCGGCATGGTTGTCTGCGAAGTTGGTCTGTGAAGTGGTGTTGGTATAGTTGGAGCTGATCCTGCCATTTGTTTTGACAGGTGTAGTTTGATCAAAGAACTGCTTGAACCATGGTCCATGACAGACATATATACAAATGTGTCTCTGATGCACGGTATTAATGCTCACTGCCTTCATGTTCATCTTGTGCAAGACTCCCAGGAGAATTCTTTAACCCCTCGCCTGCTAAGCCATGATGAAATGAAAGCATTGAGGGCATGGAGTTAACCCATTAAGCCCTGGGGAGTTCACAGCGTCAGCAGCAGGATTCCTTGCCACGCCGATGGGGGAAAAACTGGCGCAGAGCAAACCGATAGGCCTAGTGTGTATCAGTTTGACATGGTAAGTTTATGTATCACCAAACGGAGTGTAATACAAACTCCTCCTTTTTTCATCAAATTACATGTGGACAGATCTGGAAATACTGTAGAAGTTGGTTCCTTTTTTTTTGCGGTTAATGCATATGCAGGAACATGAAAACTGTTTTAATGCAGCAAATTTTGACACAGGTCTCAGTGAGTTAAATGGAAGAACTTCTCATCTACTTTTGAGAGCTGTCGTTAAGGCAGTCCCCAGAGGAAGGACTCCAGATACAGAAATGGTGACTGACGTCCTGACCTGTGACCTGTGACCTGTCTTACAACAGGAAACAGGCCTTCATTGATGAGCACACTCATCATCACAGTCCTGATACGACCCAGGTGTGGCCGGCTGGATGATAATCAACAATAATTAATATTCAGCAGCAGCAGTGGAGAGGCTAAAGTATTCATCTGGAGGGCCAAGATACATGCTTTTTACAGCGCTCCGAGACCTTCCGTCATTCTTTCCCTCCCCATCAACCCCACCCCTTCCCTCCCTCCACCAGCACGTTTAACTCTTTCCATACGAACGGCAAAAGAGACGACGTTAACAGCGTTTCATCCCAGTTACCATCATCAAAATATTGCAAGAGGAAGGCTCTTATACTGAAGAGGTGAATGTTGACAAAGAATGCCACAGTTCTGACGATGGAAGCTAAAGGTTGGGTCATTCAGACATCCACTGGACATCCGAGGGGTCTGTGTAGAGGAGAAGAGAGGACTGGCCGTACTGAGTGAGTTAAAGAATTTGATTGTGTTGGGGCAGAGCAGGTAGGATTCAGGTTGGGCCATTCCGTTTTTGACCATATAATATTTACACTTCAGTCATTGATAGATATATTCTTGATGAAAAAGAAAAGGTTATACTGTGTGTTTATAGATTATGAAAAAGCATTTGATCTTTTTGATCGTGCTCTCTTATGGCAAAGGCTAATAAATCACAGTGTGAGTGGTAGGATTTTGAATGTTATTCAGGTTATTTACAAGAAGGCAAAGTCATGTGTGCGTAGGAAAAATAACTATTCAGATTTCTTCAGTTGTAAGAGTGGGGTGAGGCAAGGTGAAAATTTATCTCCTCTGTTGTTTGCTGTATACCTTAGTGATATGAAAGAATTTTTATCAGAAAGAATGAGTGGTTTGAATAGTGTCAGAGACATGGGCACCATGTATACTGATTTTGATGACAGATTGACATATAAGATGTTTATTTAGCTTTATGCAGATGACACTGTTATATTAGCCGAATCACCCACAGATCTGCAAAAAAGCATTAGATGCTTTGTCAGATTATTGTAGATTATGGAAATTAAAGGTAAATGCTTCGAAAACTAAAGTTGTAATATTTTCTAGAGGAAAAGTCCGTAAACTGCCAACATTTAAATTTAACGGTGAAAATCTTGAGATAGCATATGATTTTCGGTATCTTGGCATGAAATTCAATTATAATAACAGTTTCAAGCCAGCGCAGAAAGACTTGTATGAGCGCACTGCAAGGACCATGTTTTGTTTATTAAAGAAATGTTGTAACTTAATGTTACCCATTGATGTTCAATTAGAATTGTTTGAGCAAACTGTTGTACCAATTCTATTATACGGCTCGGAGATTTGGTGCCCTCAAATGTGTGAGCTAGCCAACAAACTCCAGATTAAATTTTCTAAGATGATTTTGAAATTACGGAAGGCTACTCCTACACATATGGCCTTAGGTGAACTTGGACAGTATCCTCTGAAACTTACAGCAAAATGCCAACTACTTAATTTTTGGTACAATCTGACAGACCAAGAAAACAAAAATAAGCTCTCTAGTGTGATATATAGATTTTTATTTCAGTTAACAGAAAGAGATATTTACAAATCTGATTATTTTATGTATATCAAGTCTACTTAATGACCTAGGATTGAGTGGACTCTGGACTGAACACTGTGACATACGTTCTTCATACAATAAATTCAAGTCTATAATGAAGCAAAGGTTGAGAGACCAATATATGCAGACCTGGAGTGCAGAAATAAATAAAAATAAACTGCATTGTAACTACAGAATATACAAAGAAAATTTTCAGTTTGAAAAATATAATTCTCCCAGATAATTACAGAGCTATAGTTATGAAGTTTAGAACTCTCATCACAATTTACCCATCCAGGAAGGAAGATTCTTATGTGCTGACAGAAATGAGAGGGTATGTAGGTGAATTGGGAGACGAATTCCATTGCGTCTTTAAATGCTCGTTCCTTTCAGACACCAGAAAAGCATTCTTAAAACCATTTTATTGTAAACGACCGAACACACTGAAATTCAGTACACTCTTTAATTCCCCGAAGAAAAAAAGTGTTGTTGAAGCTAGCAAAATTTTTGAAAATTATTATTGAATCTGTGCGATAATTTTGCTGTTCTTATTCTTTTTTCTTATGTCAGGATAACAGCACTAAACGCTTCAAGTAATATATTTCCTTTTAAAAAAAAAATTTTTTAATATTTATTTACTCCTTATATTGAATTGCTGATTGTTTATTTGTGTTTGTGCATGTGGGCCCTGCAGGTTTTCTTTTCCTAGGACTCCACTGTGTGCCCCCCCCCATTTTTTAATTTTTATTTTCTTATTTTCTCTCTCTTCTTCTTCGTGTGATTGCACGTTTCGAGGATGTGGGCCTGTTTTTTCCCTTGTGTTTCCATGTACCCAAATAGGGTTTCTTGGACTAAAAATGATTTTGAACCTTTTGAACCATACCAGCGATCGTTTTGTTGTGTTGGCTGGGCAAACAGCTGCAAACAGAATCACTGCCAGCTGATGCTACTCCTATGTCTGCCTACAGCTTTTACCAGGTGTATGATCACAAGTTTACGCACTGTACGTTTTGCTCAGGTTTTCACAGGACAACGTTTGAACTTTGGGTGTCTGCTAACTCACTCCAGTTATTTTTTGTTGGACTGAGTGTGTGGTAGTTTCCAGGTTAGTTGCTGCTCTGGTCATGTTGACTGTGATCAGGTAAAAAAAAAAAAAAAAAAAAAGTCACATTTTTTTAACACATGTATGTTAGCACCATCACCAACCATGACTTGCCATGACTAAAGTGTTTTATGTGTGTCTGCTCTCAAAGAAAGGGGGAGAGAGAGGTTTGGTGGGGGTGGGGGTAGATCTCTGAACTTTATTACTCAAGGATTTAGATTTTAGGTATGGACTATTCTTCCATCCAGTCCTGGCAGGAGAGAGTTTGAGAGGTTTTTTTAAAATTTATTTATTTATTTTTTTTTTACTCCGTGTTTTTTTCTGAATTGTCTCTTCATGTCTCTGTGTATCAGTGTACATAAGTTAAGCTTGTTTAACTGTGTATCTAAAATAGATTTAATAGATAGAAGAGTTTGAGCTTTTTTTAATTGCATGTCCATGACAAATTCAAGAAATGGAAATGGAGTGAATACACTTAAAAGTGTCAAGTGTCCACAACAAGGCTGAAATCCGTCATTTATTGAAGACAAGCAAAAGAGTGTTTGAGAAATCTTTTATTGTACATTTTGCAGGATATGTAAATTTCTGAATTTTCTCTGATTTTGTGTGATGCCAGTCAGTTCATTCCGTGCATGTTGTCGTCTCATTACGTTCTGTATCCCGAACCTACTAAACACACTGATTGTTTTGAATGCCTTGCGTTTGCAGGGGGGTGGGTTGTATGGAAACCTGTGTCATTAATAAAGTGCATTGTACCATAGTGTAGTGTACATGAGTGTGTACTGTGTTTGTGTGTCTGTGTTTGTTGGGGTGCCTGTATGTGTGTATCTGTTTGTCTGCTTGTGTGCCTGTCTGTGTGTACTGCCACAAAGATGAATATTTTGATTGCTGTCAAACATTGGAATACACACTGTATAAAAAAAATATTCTACCGATACCAAAAGCTCAATAGAACAAAGTAACCACATCCATGTAGTAATGATGAAGTCTTTAAACTGTCTGTGAAAGAAACACACACACACACAAATACTCATTTGGTAATCTGAAAAAAGGGGTAAAGATAAGCAATAATTGCGATTAATAATTAAGTGAAAAATAATCACAAATGAACTAATAAACAAATAAATGCATGAATAAATAACTGGATGAATAAATGAATAAACAAGATGCTAAACAAACAAGACAAATATATAAATTTGTGAACCCACTGCAAAAAGTGTACGTCTTTATTCACATCAATCTGAATTTTTTCCTCGACCCATATGCATATTGGCCTGTCCATTGATTTCACACACACACACACACAAAAGATGTAACGATATTTATTCAAGAAAGGCCATGGCCCCATCTGAAGGGGGTACACATAAATAGGAAACATTTTTAGAAAATGATGCGCACAAAAATATTGTAATTCTAGAATATTGCACATATATCTTTGAACAATATCGTGGTATCAGCTTATAGTGGTTCTTCTCTGAAATGACTTATACAGAAAAACTGCAAAGTTCTTGATGACAGATTCATTTCTGCAAGACCTTAATAATGTTAGTCTGAAAAAGGTTGGTCTGCTATAATACTTTGAAGGGATGACTCCTTTTCTAAGATCATCCAATGCCGGACAGCAAAAAACCGAAATGAACTTCATCCTCTCTCTCGGATCTGCACATCAGATGCGTACTTTTCTTCTTTTTTTTTTTTTTTTTTTTTTTTTTGTACCTTTGATTATGCACAGCTATATCAGAAACACCCATTCTAAACTTAGCATACATCTCATAGACTTATTCATATTCATTACAATATAGTGTTCTGTTAAGTTATTCATTTTCAGTAGTCTGTACAAAGAAAATCTATCACTATTTTCAATATGACTATTCCATTCTTGCCACCTACAATCTAGCAGTCATTGTCTAAAACAAACTAAGAAACTTTCAACACATCCAACCCCTTGATTTAACCAAACAAATGAAAAACCATAACGACATAGACACTTTCGAATATTTGTTGCCCTAGTGATTTTCCCTCTACTATCTAAATTATACAATATCTTATAAGCTTGTGCAGGGAGTCTATGTTAATACATTTGTACAAGTTTTAACCAATACTTGATACATTTAATATATGAACTAAGATATATCGGGCATCTTCCCAATTCACCATAAACCACATCGTTCTGGGTTCGTCGATCAACACATAAGAATCGTTTCATGGCAAACAAATGTAGCTTCTCTAACTGACTTCCTGTTTCAAAAGCCCAAACCTCAGTCCCGTATTGCACTATAGGTTGGACCTGTGCATCAAACAACTTAAAGAATAATTCTACTGAGCTATTTTCAAACTTATTTAATAAACTTAGTATATTAACAATTGCCCGTTTTCCTCTCTTCACAAGATACACACGAAGGAGTAAGCAAGAAAGTCACAGAGAGAGAGAGAGAGATAGAGGAGTTCAGGTGGGGTAAAATGCTGGTAGAATAAATACAGCTATACTGCTTCCATACTGCATTAGTAGTAGTATTATCATCATTTTTTCATTTTGTTTTATGATTGCAAGGATGAGTCATAAAACAAGCAAAAGCAAACAAACAAACAAAACTGACATCACATTCTTCAAATATTAAAAGTAAAAGGTCAAATGTCTATGCTTCAAAAAACATGAACAGGTTGCTCAGTCACTGTAACAGCACTGAGGGAAGAAACTCAGAATATCACTCAGAAGTATCAAACAATCACAATATCATTTTTAGTGTAGAAAACTCAGAATATCACTTTGAGGTATCAAGCGATCACAATATCAGTGGAACATGTCCTCAGCTCATGCAAAGCAGCGTTGAGCCAAGGACGGTACACATGGAGAAACAGCCAAGTGCTTAAAGAAACTGCACACGTGGTGAGCACTGTCCAAGGAGCACCAACCCCACCAGAAGTTCCAGTGGAGTTCCAGTCAGCAGAAGGCAATGAAGTCTGGCCAGGAACAGCATCCAATGTTTCCAAAGCATGGAAAAGTGGGCTGCTTGATGGTGCCGAAGACTGGGAATGTACAGCTGACCTACCAGAGGGGAAGAAACACCAGGAAATCATCAGCAAGAGCGGCATGAGACCTGACATGGTACTCCACTCCAAGGCAATGAAACAAGCGATTCTGATTGAGGTCAATGTGCCATACAAAAACAGAATGGAGGAAGCCCACATCTACAAGACCGAGAAGTATGCTAGCCTAGCCAGCAACCTCAGAGAATCTGGCTTCCAAGCCAAAGTCCTTGCCATAGAGATTGGTGCAAGAGGGTTTGTGGGCGCATCTGCCCACAGCCTCATGAAACAGCTGTCGATTTCTGGCAGAGAGAGGACACGGGCTCTCAAGGCAATGGCAGAAGCAGCAGAAAAGAGTTCCAGCTGGATCTGGTCGAGGAGGAATGAAAGTAAACTTCACAAGGATTAAATTCCCCTACTCAAACTAGGCGTACGATGGCTCAGTGGTTAAAACGTCTGCCAGAAAAGGTGACTCAGTCCTGAAGTGGTGACCACCCTGGAGGCATCTGGCCCAAATGTAAGCGTATGTCAATCTGTGATATAAGCAGTGTTAGGACATAGTACCTCAATAGCAACATCTGGCCCAAATGTAAGCATATGTCAATCTGTGATATAAACAGAGCATTGGGACATAGTACCTCAATAGCAACATCTGGCCCAATTGTAAGTTTATGTCAATCTGTGATATAAACAGTGTTGGGACATAGTACCTCAATAGCAACATCTGGCCCAACTGTAAGCTTGTGTCAATCTGTGATATAAACAGTGTTGGGACATAGTACCTCAATAGCAACATCTGGCCCAAATGTAAGTTCATGTCAATCTGTGACATAAACAGTGTTGAGACATAGTACCTCAATAGCAACATCTGCCCCAATTGTAAGCTTATGTCAATCTGTGATATAAACAGTGTTGAGACATAGTACCTCAATAATGTCAGTCTGTGATATAAACTGAGCGTTGGGACATAGTAACCCAACAGCAACATCATATCACTACCTCCTTAATCCTCATCGAAATACAAAAAAAACAAAACGTCAGAATTCTGAACACACGGAAGAGAGAGAGAGAGAGAGAGAGAGAGAAAAGGGGTCTTTCCTGTGTGTGTATATCACAGCTGCAGGGTAGTGTTTGTGACCTGAAGGTTCACCTGTGTCAGAACGGGCAACCAGCAAACAGCGTCGGCTTACTGCAGTGGAGTCACTGGACAGGTCACAACCTGTTGATCATATCATGTATTACTGCTATCATTGTTATCATCATTATTTACTAGTTGATATTATTTTTTACTATTGATTGATTGATTGATTGATGTGGATAATTATATAGCGCCTATCCTCGGTCAGAGACCAAGCTCTAAGCGCTTTACATACACGGGGACATTTGCACCACAGGCTGCCTACCTAGGTAGAGCCGACTGACGGCTGCCACTGGGCGTTCATCATTCGTTTCCTGTGTCGTTCAATCAGATTTCAGACGCACACGCATACACACTCAGACAGACATGTAACATTTTTACGTGTATGACCGTTTTTATTTATTTACCCCGCCATGTAGGCAGCCATACTCCGTTTTCGGGGGTGTGCATGCTGGGTATATTCTTGTTTCCATAACCCACCGAACGCTGACATGGATTACAGGATCTTTAACGTGCATATTTGATCTTCTGCGTGCGCATACACACGAAGGGGGTTCAGGCACTAGCAGGTCTGCACATATGTTGACATGGGAGATCGGAAAAATCTCCACCCTTCACCCACCAGGTGCACCCAGATTCGAACCCAGGACCCTCAGATTGAAAGTCCAGCGCTTTAACCATTCGGCCATTGCACCCGTCAACTATTGCTATTATCATCATGATAATCATCATCATTATTACTTTTGTTACACACTCATTGTTGTGTTATCATGTATTATGGTTGGTAGTGGTAGTAATTAGTAGCAGCAGCAGCAGAAGTAGTAATCATATAACCAAGTGGTATTCATTATCTATTCATTCTTTTTTCTTTCTTTTTTAAAAATTCTTTAAAAAAATTATTTTCCTATTATTTTTTTTTTATTCTTCTTAATATTATTGGTAGTAGTAGTAGTAGTAGTAGTAAGCAGTAGTAGTAGTAGAACTGAAGGGCATTTCTAGAGCATGTAATTAAGTTAAGAGTACTACATGCTTGCAAGAACACTAAGGCTTTTTTTTTTTTTAATGCACAAAAACTGCAATAAAAAAGACATGAATATATAAAGCGATATAAAAACATAAGAATGTTCAATACATAAAAAAAAAAATCTAAAACACAATGTGAGAGAGAGACAGAGAGGGAGAGAGAGAGAGGGAGAAATATCTATGTCAAACTGAAAAAGACAACAAATGAGAGATTGTATGCCTGTGAACTTGTGCCAGTTTTCCAAATGTGTGTTGGTATACTATATTTTGTGTTTACATGCTATAAACATTCAGGAAAATGTGTTTGACAAAGGCGTCAATGTAGATCTAGTATCACACAATTAATGCACAGTTTGTGTGAAAATTTCAAAGTCATAATTTCTTTGCATTTAAAAGAATAGAACCTGCTTTGCAAAGAAAGAAACAACAATTAAACAACCCACGCCCCTGAAACAAAAAACAAACAAACAAACAAACACACAGTTTTAAGGAGGTGCAGACTGATTCAGTCTGTTAATTGTTCAGAAATTTCAAAGTCATAATTTCTTTGCATTTAAAAGAATAGAACCTGCTTTGCAAAGAAAGAAACAACAATTAAACAACCCACGCCCCTGAAACAAAAAACAAAGAAACAAACACACAGTTTTAAGGAGGTGCAGACTGATTCAGTCTGTTAATTGCTCAAATGCCCCTCATGTTCCCTTCCCCATTAGTAGCCATTTATGAATATAAAAAAAATAAAATAATTTTGAAAAACAAAAAAAAAACAAAAACAACAACAAGAGAGGCAAGGCCTTCAAGACTCACTTGTGATAAATCAAGTCCGCTAGCATTAATTACAGAGTAATTTCCCTTTTTTCTACAACTGCACCAAAACGTTTGCAAAATAAATAAAAATTCCATGCTTAGCAAAAGAAGTTCCTGTTTGAACAAAAAAATATAATAATGACTCCTCTTGTTGTTATGTCAGAATAAGAGGTCAAAGTGCCAAGTTTAGAGAATACAAAAAATATAAATATAACAGTAAATGCAGTTTGCATATAATTAGGCTCCTTTTAAAAAAAAAAAATTTGTGCCCATCCCAGAGGTGCAATATTGTTTTAAACAAGATGACTGGAAAGAACTGAATTTTTCCTATTTTTATGCCAAATTTGGTGTCAACTGACAAAGTAGTTGCAGAGAAAATGTCAATGTTAAAGTTTACCACGGACACACAGACACACGGACGCACACACACAGAGACAACCGAACACCGGGTTAAAACATTGACTCACTTTGTTTACACAAAGTGAGAGTCAAAAACCAATCACCAGCACTGACCCAGTACTTGCACGACATCTGCAGGGCAAAGAGAGCGAAAGCTGGCTGGGGAACAGAAGAGGCAGCAGCCACCACACCCAGACACCTGCCATCACGATGCAGCCGGAGGTTCCTCTGTCCGTCCAGACTGACGCCCACCCGGCTGCCTTCAGCAACGCCCCCCAGTCCTATGCTGCCCAGGGGGCATTCCACCTGGAAACAAAAACAGAAAAAAAAAAAAAAACCCAAAAAACCCCAGTAACAACCAATAATGAATTTCTAGTGGTCATGAGACAAGAAGCCACATCCAGCACACCAAAAGGCGACAACAACTACACAATAATACTCGTAATTTCATAACAGTAACAACAACAATAACAACAATAATAATAACAATACTACTACTACTAATGATAATGATAATATTAACACCATCACCACCACCACCAACAACAACGACAATAATGCTCATTACAACAACAACAATAATAATAATAATAATAATGATAATGATAATGACGGTACTAATGATGGTGATGATTACTGCAACAACAATAATGTGTGTGTGTGTGTGTGTCTGTGCATGCATGTGTGTGTGTGTGTCTGTGTGTGTGTGTGTCTGTGTGTCTGTGTGTGTGTGTGTGTGTGTGTGTGTGTGTGTGTTTGTGTGTTGAAACATATGAATGCATTTTCAAGACACCTTGTGGTGAACAGAAGAGCAGAGCACTGGCCAAACGGTAATGCGCATGACTACAAAGTGACTGTGCATGGGTTCAAATCCCATGTACAGACCACAGTTTTACTTCCCACACCCTCTAGCCCTTGACTGCTGATCTGGATGCTAGTCTTACAGAGCAGAAGATAAACTGAGATCCTGTATGCAGCATGCACTTACACACGTTAAAGAACCAATGGCAACAAATGGGTAGTCCTTGGCAACATTCTGCAGAAAAATCCACTTTGACAGGAAGATAAGTACACTCGCAGATAGCAAAAAAAAAAGAATGGCGCTGTGCTGTGGTGAGTCTCACACCAGGGAATTTCACACAGGAGAAATCTGTTGTGACAAAAAGTTACATAATATACTATAATTTCAGTTTCAGTTTCTCAAGGAGGCATCACTGCGATTGGACAAATCCATATATGCTACACCACATCGATGGGCGCAACAGCCGAGTGGTTAAAGTGTTGGACTGTCAATCTGAGGGTCCTGGGTTCGAATCACGGTAACGGCGCCTGGTGGGTAAAGGGTGGTGATTTTTACGATCTCCCAGGTCAACATATGTGCAGACCTGCTAGTGCCTGAACCCCCTTCGTGTGTATATGCAAGCAGAAGATCAAATACGCACGTTAAAGATCCTGTAATCCATGTCAGCGTTCGGTGGGTTATGGAAACAAGAACAATACCCAGCATGCACACCCCCGAAAACGGAGTATGGCTTCCTACATGGCGGGGTAAAAACGGTCATACACGTAAAAGCCCACTCGTGTGCATACGAGTGAACGCAGAAGAAGAGGAGAAGAAGCTACAGCACATCTGCTAGGCAAATGCCGAACAGCAGCATAACCCAACATGCTTAGTCAGGCCTTAACTCACTCAGTACGGCCAGTCCTCTCTTCTCCTCTACACAGACCCCTCAGATGTCCAGTGGGTGTCTGAATGACCCAACCTTTAGCTTCCGTCGTCAGAACTGTGGTATTCTTTGTCAACATTCACCTCTTCAGAATAAGAGCCTTCCGCTTGCAATATTTCGATGATGGTAATTGGGGTCAAACACTGTTAACGTCGTCTCTTTCGCCGTACGTATGGAGAAGAGTTAATAGCATGTATAAATATCTGTGTACCTATCAGAGTGAATTTCTTCTACAGAATTTCGCCAGAGGACAACACTCTTGTTGCCATGGGTTCTTTTTCAGTGCCCCAAGTGCATGCTGCACACATCTGAATGACCAGACGCTCAGTTTGATTTTCCAGTCACACTTGGGAGAAAGGGCGAGAGTGGGATTCGAACCCACACCCTCACGGACTCCCTGTATTGGCAGCTGAGGGTCATCTGTTTCCTCCTCAACACAATACAACACAACACAATACAGTATACTACAATACAATACAATACAACACAACACAACCAAATACAATACAGCACAACACAACACAATGTAACACAACACAGCACAACACAGCGCAACGCAACACAGTACAACACGATACAACATAACACAATACAACACAACACAATACAATATACCACAACACAACACAGCACAGCACAGCACAGCACAACATAATACAACACAATATAACACAGCACAGCACAACACAACACAATACAACGTAACACAACGCAATACAACACAGCACAGCACAACACAACACAATACAGCACAACACAATATAACACAGCACAGCACAACGCAATACAACACAATATAATACAACACAACGCAACACAATGCAATACAACACAGCACAGCACAACACAATACAGCACAACACAATACAACTCAACACAACACAATATAACAGCACAACACAACACAACACAACATAACACAGCACAACACTATGCAACACAACACAATACAATTCAATATAATTCAATACAACACAACACAACACCAACCTCTTTTCCTCTGTTGTTGACATAAGTGTGACCAACAACGATGGCCGATTCCCAGCCGTACACTTGGTCTGGCAGCGGTGATGTCAGCTGATCAGGCGAAGAGCAGACAACTCCTGGAAGCAGCGGCAGCAAAGAGGAAAGTCCTGCTCCCCTCTTCTGAAGGTGCTTTACCTCAATCTGCATGCCACACCCACAATATTACACACTGGGTTTTTTTTGGTTTTTTTCTTTTTTCTTTTTTTGTGTAAAGACAATGATGACGGTGTTTTTTTTCTCCCTCATTCTTAAAAAAAAAAAAGAAATAGAATAAAATTAAATAAAACAAAATGAAATACAGTAACAAAAAACACCCACACAAACACACACATACACACAAAAGCATGGCATGCACAAACAGTCACACATTCATTCCCCCAAGACCACAGACATGCACACACTTTCACACAACACACAGATACATACACACACACACACTCCACTTGTGCATGTGCACACACAAACACACACACACACACACACAAGCACACACACAAAGCACCAGTTTACCTGATACAGATGGTTGATTTCCATGGGCTGTCTTGAAATCAGGATGCCTCCACCCATCATGTTCCCGTCCTTCTCTGCCTCCTGGCCATCACTGCTCAAAACAATGTCGTCTCCATGACTGCAGTGGAAACTGAAAGGCATCGCCTGAAACAAGCAACAAGAAGAAAACAACGATGTATAATGTGGAGTGATGGCTTAGAGGTAACGCGTCCACCTAGGAAGTGAGAGAATCTGAGCGCGCTGGTTCGAATCACGGCTCAGCCGCCGATATTTTCCCCCACTCCACTAGACCCTGAGTGGTGGTCTGGACGCTAGTCATTCGGATGAGACGATAAACCGAGGTCCCATGTGCAGCATGCACTTAACGCACGTAAAAGAACCCACGGCAACAAAAGAGTTGTTCCTGGCAAAATTCTGTAGAAAAATCCATTTCAATAGGAAAAACAAGTAAAACTGCATTCAGGAAAAAATACAAAAAAATGGGTGGCGCTGTTGTGTAGCGACGCGCTCTCCCTGGGGAGAGCAGCCCGAATTTCACACAGAGAAATCTGTTGTGATAAAATGAAAATGAAAATGAAAATTCAGCATTCCCACTGATGTGACCACAGTTCTATATTTTTCCAGTCCTCTTCCACACTAGAATATTAACAAAAATTCCATATCAAACACAATGTCAAACTGAACAAAACGTCCATCTGCTGAAATGCTGATGAAAGAGATAAGGTGTCTTACTATCGATGTTCTTCTTCTTCTTCTGCGTTTGTGGGCTGCAACTCCCACGTTCACTCGTATGCACACGAGTGGGCTTTTACGTGTATGACCGTTTTTACCCCGCCATATAGGCAGCCATACTCTGCTTTCGGGGGTTATCAATGTTCAATTTTCATCACTTTCTTTTTTGTTTTCGTGAGTGATTGTCTTTTCAAATGCATCAAGCTCTTTGTTGAATGGTACTGATCAACTCAAGGGTTTTACGCACAAAACAAAATTTTAATCCAAGACTTTTGCCATACCCTGAGAGGCAAGATACATGTTCCTAAGACTGTTCAAGCCGTGGAAATTGTTGTCTCATTTTTCCAAGACTTTTCAAGACGATTTAAACCCACAAGTTGTGTGACCACATATGAACTTACTTACAGTGATGTACACTCACTGACCTCTCTCTCTCTCTCTCTCTCTATATATATATGTATATATTGATTGATTGATTGATTGATTGATATGGATACTTCTATAGCGCCTATCCTCGGTCAGAGACCAAGCTCTAAGCACTTTACATACACGGGGACATTTGCACCACAGGCTGCCTACCTGGGTAGAGCCGACTGACGGCTGCCACTGGGCGTTCATCATTTGTTTCCTGTGTGATTCAATCACATTTCAGACGCACACACATACACACTCAGACAGACATGTAACATTTTACGTGTATGACCTGTTGTTTTTTATTTACCCCGCCATGTAGGCAGCCATACTCCGTTTTCGGGGGTGTGCATGCTGGGTATATTCTTGTTTCCATAACCCACCGAACGCTGACATGGATTACAGGATCTTTAATGTGCGTATTTGATCTTCTGCTTGTATATACACACGAAGGGGGTTCAGGCACTAGCAGGTCTGCACATATGTTGACCTGGGAGATCGGAAAAATCTCCAACCTTTACCCACCAGGTGCACCGAGATTCGAACCCAGGACCCTCAGATTGAAAGTCCAGCACTTTAACCATTCGGCTATTGCACCTGTCATATATATATGTATATGTGTGTGTATATGTTGCTATATCTATCTACCCATCTGTCTCTCTATCTATCTGACTGACTGACCTGCACAGTGGCAGGATCTTCCATCACTTGTAGCTGACCAAGCCGACCCAGAATGCGCTCTACAGTGGACACAGCGTCCCTGTCGATGACCAGTCTTGCTGGAGGAACCTTGCTCATCTCTGATGGATGCAAGACGCCAGTACCGCCATCCAGCTCACCCACACGGGTCTTCATCACGGATGCCATCTGGTTAACTCCGAGAACGCGTTCAACTCGCCAGCACGAGCAACAGTTTGCTTGTGTAGGGTCAGTCTTCCTTTGCGGATCAGGAGGGAAGCCTTGTCATAGTTCGCTGCCTGCTGGACATCAGTGTGCTGTTTTTGGGCCATTTCTGCCAGACGGTGCCGGCAGTTCTTTACCATAAAGTCCAAGCGATCGCAGACTTGCTCAGCATCATGAATATCGGTCTTTACGTGTTCTTCCGATTCTTTGAGACGCTCATCCAGCTTCTTCAGGGCAATTCCTACCTCCGTCTCTCTTTGACTCAGGGTGTCTGTCAGTCCATGGAGCACCTCACGAGCCTCCTCTGTCTTCCTTTCCAGGGAGACCACTTCCACACAATGACGGTGTTCGGTCACTGCACACAGCATGCAGATGGAAGCGTTGTCTTCAACGCAGAAAGCCCGTGCAGGTTCGTCGTTATGGAAGTCACAGGCAGAGAAGCTGCTGCAGCTTGCCAGTTTCTGTGCCGTCAGCGTGGACAGGGGTTCCACGCGGTGGTTTCTGGTCACCCTGATCCTGTGGTGTGCCCTGCTGCACGCTTCACACAGCACGTCCTGGCAGTCCAGGCACATGGAGAAGGCCGCCCCAGCCTCACAAACATGGCAGCCGTGCATGTTGTTCAGGACGTTTTCTGCATCGGTGATCCTCTTCATGGACAGGTCCGTGGGAAACCTGTCTGCGATCTCCTCCCAGCTGGTGCTGTGGATGCCAGTCTGTGCATCCACGATGGGGCTGCGGCACATAGGGCAGAGAGCGCCCTTCTTCGATGTGATCCATGACAGGAGGCACTGGCGGCACAGAAGGTGGCCGCAGGGCAGCAGTTTGGGGTCTGTGAACAGCTCGTGACAAACACTGCACTCCTTCTCACTCGGCTCATCACATGCAGCTGCCGAATCCATCGTTTTATATCTGAAATTAATGATAAGAATGTAAATATTTTTCTGTCACTGCAAAGATAAAATTATCTTTAAAAAGGGTTTAATATCAAAATTCACTGAGCAAGTTTAATATAATCTGTAATGTTTTAACAAGAAGGAACCTGAAGTGAGAAGTGAGCATTAAATTTAAGCTCAACATGGGAAAGCAATCTTTTCTTTTTCTAACATTGCTCAAAAGTGTCAGTCGCTGTGTATCCATCCTTTTTTCTTTTTTTTAAAATTTTTGTGCAGTTCAGATGCTGTCAGTTCACTTGACTGCATGCCTATGTGTTTGCATGTCTTGTCTGTCCACACATCTGTCTGTCTGCCCAAATCTATAACCATACAACTGTCACTCTATTAACATGTCTGTCTGCCCAAATATATAACCATATAACTGTCACTCTGTTAACATGTCTGTCTGCCCAAATATATAACCATACAACTGTCACTCTGTTAACATGTCTGTCTGCCCAAATCTATAACCATACAACTGTCACTCTCTTAACATGTCTGTCTGCCCAAATATATAACCATATAACTGTCACTCTGTTAACATGTCTGTCTGCCCAAATATATAACCATATAACTGTCACTCTATTAACATGTCTGTCTGCCCAAATATATAACCATATAACTGTCACTCTGTTAACATGTCTGCCCAAATATATAACCATATAACTGTCACTCTGTTAACATGTCTGCCCAAATATATAACCATATAACTGTCACTCTGTTAACATGTCTGTCTGCCCAAATATATAACCATATAACTGTCACTCTGTTAACATGTCTGCCCAAATATATAACCATATAACCGTCACTCTGTTAACATGTCTGTCTGCCTATGTGTTTGTCTGGTGGAGGGGGTGGGGGGTTGCTACAAACAGATACTATTTTACAATAACAAAGAAAACTAGCTTGCATAGTTGAAACTTCTGCAACTTGCCCTGTGCAACACCTGTGATCTAAATCCAGTTGCTGCATATAACAAATAAATAAATAAATAAGTCGCAGGGGCATGCATTGCTGCTAGGTATATGTTACAACTGCTGGATATATACAGTTGTAAAGCTGAAACTGTTGTTGTGGCAATGTATGATGCAACAAACCCTACCAAGACCCTCTTGCTGAAACAGGGGGGGTCATACCTAAGGGAGCTAACACGTCCATTCCACAACACAAGCAGGTCATGTGTCTCAATAATTAATTCAGATTAAGCAGTGAGAGGCCTTGGTTTGTTGGAACACACACACACACACACACACACACAGAGAGAGAGGTCTGCTGGAGTAACAGAGAGATCGAGAGAGAGAGAGAGAGAAAGAGAGCGTGCGTGCGTGCGCGCAGTGTACAGAAAACTTCCGCAATGGCTGCAACAGTGCATGTGTTGAAACTTGGTTTCATGTCAGAATTCAGTTTGGAAAAGAAGGCAAGTATGCCCACGACAGCAAGAATAAAACACCAACTTACATTGTCGTACATTCGAACTGTCCGTACACCGATCAACACCTAGGATCAATCAACGGTGCTTTTACAGTTAAGTCGATTATCAATGTCTGTTTTCATCAGTCAGATTCCTTGGAAGCAACCAACCTTGCTTCGTGCCTTGTTGTCCGTCACATGACTTCCGCATATCGACAGGCCACACACCTGTTTTTAAAGATAGCCATGGTTTTGGGGACAACACTTTATTAATGATTCGTAAAGATAGCCATGGTTCTGGGGACAAAACTTTATTAATGGTTCGTGATTTGGAAATTGGAACATTTTGTGGTCATAACAAAATAAACTAGAGGGGTGGGGGTGGGAGGAGGCTATTCCCATGTCGAACAAACTGGACCGACACAAAATAGAATAGATGAAGATGCTGTTTTGTTGTTGTTGTTTTACTTTCTTCTTCTTCTTTCCGTTACACGACCAACATCGACTTGCCGATGACTCTGTCGTGGTTCATGCATGCTGGGTATTTTCGTGTCTCCATAACTCACCGAACACTGACATGGGTTACAGGATCTTTAACGTGCGTATTTGATCTTCTGCGTGCGTATACACACGAAGAGGGTTCAGGCACTAGCAGGTCTGCACATATGTTGACCTGGGAGATCGGAAAAATCTCCACCCTTTACCCACCAGGCGCCGATGGGGTTCGTTGTACTGAGGATTCGGCTTATATGCACAACCAGGAGGCTGGGGGGGGCGGCATGCTGGTCACTGTAATGGTGGACACGCACCCTTGTCAGCAGCTTGTTGTCACTCAAGGTCTTCTGTGTTTCAGTCTACAGCTGTTCTTTCGAAGAACTTCTTCTTCTTCTGCGTTCACTCGTATGCACACGAGTGGGCTTTTACGTGTATGACCGTTTTTACCCCGCCATGTAGGCAGCCATACTCCGTTTTCGGGGGTGTGCATGCGGCTGGGTATGTTCTTGTTTCCATCCTAGTAACCCACCGAACGCTGACATGGAATACAGGATCTTTAACGTGCGTATTTGATCTTCTGCTTGCATATGCACACGAAGGGGGTTCAGGCACTAGCAGGTCTGCACATATGTTGACCTGGGAAATCGTAAAAATCTCCACCGGCCCTTTACCCACCAGGCGCCGTCACCGTGATTTCGGAACCCGGGACCCTCAGACTAACAGTCCAACGCTTTAACCACTCGGTTATTGCGCCCGTCTTTTCGAAGAACGAGTTTTTATATTATTCTGTTCTTGCTCTCAATATTGGAACCTCTAATGCCGGTTCTATTATTTTTCCTGGCTGACCGCCGGCTCGATGCACGATTTTGCTGGAGACTGACAAAATCAGCAAGCGCCTATGCTGGATGCGGGGTCTGTTTGTTGCCGGCTTGGTCTTTTGCCGGCAGTGAACTGGCCAGGGGCCGTATTCCAGACAAAATTTATTTTGCCTTCAGGCAAGTTATCTTCTTTAACATGGTTGGGGCCCGCGGGTACAGTTTATCTTTGAGGATAAGTTATCTTCGTATTCAAGACACGCACTGAGTTCGCTCAGACAGCAAGCACATCATCTTAAAAAAAATTGAAAAAATCCCAACGATTCCCGTCTGCACGTGACATACGGATCTCAGTTTCACTTCTCATCGCACCACAGCTCCAGAACATTGTCGTGACACGTGCTATCCGTAAAGCACGCCTGTTTTCCCTTTAATTTAAAAATACAAGAAAGAAAAATGCTGCAAAACGGCCACTATGCGCCAGTGTGTGTGTGTGTGTGTGTGTGTGTGTGTGTGTGTGTGTGTGTGTGTGTGACGGTGTGTGTGTCAGTGTGTGTGCCAGTCAGTGCCGTCACTGAGGGTGTGTGTGACTGACATATGTGCATGAACTCAGCTGTGCCGTGTGTGTGTGTGTGTGTGTGTGTGTGTGTGTGAGCCGGTGTGTGTCACGTGACACAAAATATACCGCCGTGTATTTAGCTCAGTCCAAGAATTTAGGTTGCTAAATTGAGGCACAGTATTATGCATTCCGATTTCTCAGCATATGAAGTAAAAACTGATGTTGGTATTTCTAAATTTATGTTAAACGCCATTGAAAAGAAAATTAACGGGGCAATACATACTTGCAGTCACAGGACGGACACTCCTCTTGAATGGGAGACAACCATTGGCCTATATCTCACTGGAGACAACTCTGTTCGTCAGTGAAAACAATGGCTGCATAAAGTCTGCTGCTTCCTTAAGGCCTACAGATGATACGGATTTCTCTTCTTTGCAGACGCTGAAATCCTGGAATGGCGACATCAGCAGACATCAAGTACAATGGTGAGCATTACTGTATTTTGTGTGCGAGCGTGCGTGCGTGTGTGTGTGTGTGTGTGTGTGTGTGCGCGCGCTTGTGTGTGTGTGTGTGTGTGTGTGTGTGTGTGTGTGAGAGAGAGAGAGAGAGAGAGAGAGAGAGAGAGTACAAACACGCATATATACATGGCACAACTAGTTTTAGACAGCATTTTAAATCAAATTAATGTTTGTTGCATCTGCTTCCACAGACAGCAGAGAGAATGAAAACGAACCATGGGGCTAAGATAAACAGCTACTTCATAAAGTGTTTTAATTACTTCCAATCAGTGCTTTGTTGCTTGTTTGTTTTTTAAATATTGGTTTAATAATTATATGTACTTCATACTTCATGTTGTGTATATTTTGAATTGTTTGCACAACCCTTCATTTGGGGCCATGGCCTTTAATGAATGAATTAGTCACATATTGTGCTCTCATACACATGCACTCAAGCACACACAGATGTATAGATTGAAGCTGAGTTGAACTAAACAAATGCAGTTAATAAAATCAGCCATTATTCTTTTTGTTGAATTACACAACCCATAGACAAAGGACAAAACATGTGTCAAAGATTTTGTTTTATTTTATTGTTATTTCTTCTTCTTCTTTTTATTTTTTAAAATTTATTTATTTATTTATTTATTTTTTTGTTGCTTGCAGTGCCTGTCGGGGTGAATGAATACGATGACAAGAAAGTCATTCTGATGTATACCATTCCTGACCCTCCTGATCGGATAGATTGGAACTGGATTACCGAACAATCTGAGGAGTAAGTTCTAATAGACTTTAGAGCTATCCAGTGTAACCGTCTGTGTGCTGGACATAAAAGTATTATACATTTCAGCTACAGATGTTGTCCTATCTGATTGTAGATTATAAGTTGTTTACTGAAACTGTGTGTTGTACTTTTTCTGTTGTTAGTTACAGGTACTGTGGCATCCTGGCAAGTAATTTTTTTTTTTAATTCACAGTGCTGGATTAAATCATATTACCATCATGTTACAGGCTCATGAGCAGTATTCTCACATGCAGTGTCATGATGATGATGACCTGTTTTTTTCCTGTCAAGAGTCTTTTCAGTCTATCTGCACTCAAAGAAAAAAATAAAAGAAAAGAAAAGAAAGTAAACAAACTACACCAAAATAAAACAAAGTGAAAGATATGTAGTAGAAGATTAATGGAAATGACGTGGTCAAAAAACAACTTAACGTTTGATTTATCTACTTACTCACTTTTTGTTCCAGTGGCCAGACGACTCATGTGGCCCACATGGTTGCCAGGGACAGCAATCGAGGCCACAAATCCAAACCCATACCTGACCAAGACTTTCAGAAACTAGGATCAAAGGTGAGAAACAGTTTTCCTCTTTTCTCATAAACAGGGTGTGGTTAAGTTAGGAAAAACCCAAATCAGAAAATGGTTATCAGGTGACCTGTTAATATCTGGACCGTAAGTTTGTTTGAGATGCATTTTTTAAAAACTCAGTCTAAAACACTTGTCTTTATAAAAGATTTTTTTTTTTTTTTAATCTCTCTTTGGTATGTCATGAATGGCTGTCGATGGCAGTATAAGAGACTGACACTCACATCTCCCTGACATAGAGCTCGTGATTTTACAATCAAAGATATCTATATTTATGTCTTTTGATTTATATACCTAAAAGTCTATCTATATAGATATATATTACATTTACAAACAGAATGTACACACATGTCATCAAGTACCCAATCAAGAGCATAAACTAAAAACGTATTGACAGATTGTGAATATTGATGTACAGAAACTTTGTTGAAAGTTTCACTCACAAAAATAGATTTCATACATGGCACACAATGTCTACTAACAGTATGTCCACAAAACTTGAAACACATACACACACACACAGACACACAGTCACTCACCACATCAACATACACATACACACACTCACCACATGAACACACACACACACAAGCAGAAGATCAAGAATCTCATAGCCTGATATCAGTGACCAAGAAGAAGGTAAGCAGAACAGAGACGGTGATTGTCAGTGAGAGTTTTTCACTTGAACTGAGGAACCTTTGTGTTGGACTATGGAGGTCCACATTTCTGGGCTGAGATCAGTTTTAATGTTCAGATTTCATCACAGTTTTAATGTTCAGATTTTATCACATACATAGTGGAAATTAAAAGACTTTTTTTTTTTTTTTGCATTTCCCAGTAGGTTTGTTTTCCATAAACGCTGAACATAAAATATTTTCATATCAATACAATGTTTGCAAACACTTTTGTTCAACATTATTGTTATTAACTTTGTTGACAGTCATCAAGTTTATTCAGTTAATTAAATAATTTCAGCATCGAAAAATATGCAGACTGTTCTGCAAAGACAGCCAGTTGGAAATGTGAGAAAAAGAAACTTCAGATTTCAGGGGGAATAAGAACAACTGATCCTATTGGATATATTTATCAGTATTTTACATCACTGTCAAAGAGGGCACTGTATTAGTAAATAGAAGGGAGGTAATATACTAAGGGAGGCTACTAACTTTGGCTATTTTAGATTTCTTCACATGGGCAGAGTAGTAGTTTGCAGAGGACAGGAGTCAGACCTCTGTTGGAGTTTGCACCAGTGGGTCATGATAAACTTGTGTATTAGATTAAAAGATAATTCAAATAAAAAAAACACCCAAAAAACCCCACAACTATCCTATTAATATAACTCA
This sequence comes from Babylonia areolata, assembly GCF_041734735.1. Lineage (NCBI taxonomy): Eukaryota > Metazoa > Mollusca > Gastropoda > Neogastropoda > Buccinidae > Babylonia > Babylonia areolata. The sequence continues at coordinate 6,811,321 of NC_134888.1, read as the reverse complement.
AAAATAATACATCTCTTCCCACACTTTCAAAAGCTGTGAATTCTGACAAACAAGAAGAAGAAGAAAAGCTGTAAACAAGAAACAGGTGTTGTCATTAGTTAGCCCTTGTACAAAAAATGTGCACTGAAAAACAGTGCATGAGAGTAGTTAGAATTTTCTGCCTGTGTTATTTATTCAATTTAAAAAAAAAATTTATTCTATGTTGTGTTTGTGTGCAGATTAGCAAATCTCGATCCAGTATCTACTACAGAGTGAAGATCCCCAGAAAGGATAAAGTGAGCATTGAGAAATATTTCAAGGCATCTTGAAAGGGTTTCCTTAGCGCTCTGGTGTGAACTCTGTGTGTACATACATGCATGCATGTGTGTGTATGCTGTTTTTATTAGAATGTATGAACCATATCGTAACTCCTGATTCATCAGTCTGTGCTGAAATACACATCAAAAAGAAGTTTTTGTTCACTGCGTGAAAATAATTCACTTGCATGCAGAGACATCTGTCCCCCATGCCTTCCCACATTCATTTTGACATGTTCACACACTCTTATGCTTGCATACACATTTACATACACACAGTCATATACAAATACATCTTTTTGAAAATTCAGCATAATATGTGATGATACAGATCAGTCACAGACACCTATGCACATACCCTGTACCCTCCACAACCCCCCCCTCACCCTCTCTCTCCTCCACTCCTTACACACATGAAAACATTGAGTTCAGGTACACTGAGGCCTGCACAATTATCTGCCTCAAGCTCTGATGTGAACATCAGACAAGATTGTGGATGAACATATGAGGTTGGAACAGTTGTTTGTTAAAGATGTGGGACTTCAATTTTAATAACTGTTTTATGCAGATCATTGCATGATACAAATGTGACGTGTGTAGTATGTGCAATATGATACATACATTTTTAACATATTTGTTATGATTATTAATCAAACATTTTAAAGTGAATGTATTCAACACTTTCATATGAATGTCTTGTCTGTTTATTGCTTTAAAAAAAAAGATCAAGTCATGTTTAAAGTTTTTGTGTAAAGTAATTGTCTCTGTTTTTGCCACACATTAAGTAATATCTGTTAGTGAGGTAATAAAGTTATTTTTATCTCTCTATATATATTTTCCCATCACTGTCACATATATGATTCTGCAATAGAAAATATACTAATTTTTTTTCTTTCAAGCAACTTTTTCACAATGTGTGCAATTGCTGTGTGTTGATAGTCCATTTATCATTTCCCACCCCAGTTCCTGATATGTCTTTCAGCATTGTTTGCTGAAAAATGCAATAGGGATGTTTTTAACAAAACCTTTTTTTAGAGGTATGTGGAAATGTCAGGGACAGGTTTTTTTTTTAAATGATGTTCATTTTGTTTGGTTTCTTATTTATTCATTTATTTTTTTAAAAATAATAATTTTTTTTTTCTCAAGGCCTAAGCACGTTGGGTTATGCTGCTGGTCAGGCATCTGCTTGGCAGATGTGGTGTAGTGTATATGGATTTGTCCAAACGCAGTGACGCCTCCTTGAGTTACTGAAACTGAAACTCTTATTGGCAGCTTTTGTTTTTTATCCTCTTTTGTCAACTCTGACGTTTGATTCGATCTAGCAACTTGCTTCTTTTCGAATCACTATTATCATTGTTGTCGCTCAGTGTCCATCTTTCTTTGCCTTCTCAGTGGGATTCAATGTTTTGGGCAATAGCCGAATGGTTAAAGTGTTGGACTTTAAATCTGAGGGTCCCGGGTTTGAATCTTGGTGCACCTGGTGGGTAAATGGTGTAGATTTTTCTGGTAAAGGGTGGAGATTTTTCCAATCTTCCAGGTCAACATATGTGCAGACCTGCTAGTGCCTGAACCCCCTTCCTGTGTATGCGCATGCAGAAGATCAAATATACACGTTAAAGATCCTGTAATCCATGTCTGTGTTCAGTAGGTTATGGAAACAAGAACATATCCAGCATGCATACCCCCGAATACGGGCAAACCAGAACTTACATAATCATTTATTAATGTGGTTTTTTTTTGTTTTTTTTTTTAGCTAAAACATTATGCGGAACTGAAGTCACTCTTCAAAAATGTCTGTTTTTGTTTCAAACTGGCTGAATCAAGCCATATATGACAAATACAATTCATGGTACATTTATTACCATGCAAAAGAAATGTGCCACTACATGCTGCAATGCAAGCAGATGGAAGATCACTTTTTGTTTCCCCTACCTAAGTATCATCTGATTAGTTAAGTTATCAAGGCAATCTATAACTGCCATGCTAAATAGATCTGGTTAGATTTCCCCAAAAGATAATGACATTTTTTTTTCTAGCCTGATTCTTATTTTAAAAGAATTGATAAAGATGGTCTTGTGTATGCATTGTTCCTTGTAGTTTATGCTCTTAGATAAAGAATTTAGCATTTAATTATATGAAGTCTAAGGTTTTATGTGTCCTAACACTTTTTGCACAACCTAACAAAACGAGCTGCTCTCCCAAGGTTAATCTTGTACTATGGCAACATGTTGTGCAGCAAGGATGGAAAATCCTTCCGAAACTGATTTACTATTTGACAGTTCCAAAAGAGGTGCTGGATTGTTTGTATTCATTGACTGCAAAAACTACATGGTGGGAAGTTGGTGTGCTTACATATATGAAGAAATTTTCGGGTAGTGCAATATGATGAAGTAATTCGAACTGAAACCATCAGTTGGGTGTCTGTTGTTGTTTTGAAAGGTTGAAGAAAGATGTTTTTCCACGCAAGTTCTGTGCATATAGGGTATTCTTTGATAAACAATTTGTAATCGTTGATGAATAGATGGAATTAAGGGGTGGCATATTCACCATACCTTTTTAGGCATTTTTTCCCCTTAAGAAGAGAAAAGTAGTGTTCATGACAAGGCGTTCATGCTCAGTATGTTAGTCACACAGAGGAGCGGAGGGGAAGAAACGATATTGCCCCTTTTTGTTTTGAATGTTGTCAGTATGTGATTACTACTTTGTATTGATTAATAATGTCTTTTTATTGATTTACAATAACACTGTTTTAAACATTGAGAGGACAATTTGTGTTTGTATCGCATATATTATACCCTTTTGCTGTCTTTCTCAGTCTGACACAGGCACATGTGTGGCAGTGACTGATTTCTGTAACATGAGTTTGTGGCGGGGGGTCTAGGGGCCACTCAGCCAAAGTACATGTCTTAATGCCGAAACAAAGTAAAACAATGGAAAAAAAATCAAGCCAAATTCTTGTCTGGAAATTTGTATCATACAGGAATACTCCCACCCATGCATGCATGTACATGAACACAAACATACACACACACAAGTAAACACACACACACACACACACACACACACACACACACACAGATTGCATGTTATCAATATGGCTGTAATCAGTGTTCATAACTTCACCTTTCTGTACAAGAATACAATCAATGGTATCAAATGCTTCCTACATTCCTTTGTGAAACACGGCAGCAATGTAAATCACAAAAATAAAATAATTCACGATACAGGTTAAAAGTCTACTCAAAGTGTACATCAGAACTCCACTTTCTCCATTCATTGTTCAGTCAGCATATCTGTAAAAAAAAAAAAAAAAACCCAAAAAACTAGTATGATCACAAGCAGTTACAGCTAGGCAACTTGTGTCTCATCAGCAAAAATCAGTTTACGATGATCGTACATGTATGAGGTATGTGAATTATCAACATCATTGGTAAGAAATGAATGTATCAACATTATTGATCAGAATCGACAGTCAAGCATGAAAAAACAACAACAGCAAAAATATTTTGGCAACATTATTTACAGACAAGTAGTTAATTTTTTAATCGGAAATATGGAGTCTGCACTTGTGGATCACGGTAAAGTATGTGTAGTTAATTGTTAAATTCATCCGAATCGGGGTCAGTCAACACATCTCTGTATATCTGTCTGTCTGTCCCTTCCTTCACTCTCGATTGTAAAAGAATAAAGCTGCGTTCACACTGAGCCCTGCCAGTTGCTGTCAGCAGCTTATAGCAGCTGGTCGAGAGTTGTACGCACGTCATTTTGTGCTTTCTCGCCATGTATTCTGGCGTAATGTGGTTCACACTGGCCACCAGCCCTCTCCAGACAGCTTTTTGATTTGTCGCGAGCACACAAATAAGACGGATGGCTGGTCCAAGGGACGGAACTCTTCAATGATGCAAGAAGCGTGAATCCCAAGAATATTCATTTCTTCCGTCTTGATAGTGACAGCAACTTGCTGTGTGTGACTGAAGTTGTTGCTGTGTCAGGCTGACGGCAACTGGCTGTGTGTGACTGAAGTTGTTGCTGTGTCAGACTGACGGCAACTGGCTGTGTCTGACTGAAGTTGTTGCTGTGTCAGACTGACGGCAACTGGCTGGGCTTACAGTGAACATCGCCTAACGTTTCATTCTGTTCACTGACTGGTTCCTGCCTGTGGTCAGAGGGCGGGCTGTACAAACCAGTAAAGCAGTGGGGGTGCTGCTTTACCAGCACGTCTGGTGCAACACATGACTGGTTTGCACGGTTTCACACCTACTTTAAACAGAAACGCTTTTCATACGCGTACGATGTACACGGTGTATTCCCCGATTCGCCCATTACCAATTCACCAATTTGAAGATTTGCCAATTACCGGTTCACTTTGTCCCAACTGGCCTGTGAGGGAGGATTCACATGATTCACAAATTTTAATATTTGGGTCTCCATCCTGTAAATATAGGTGCACGTTAATAAGTGGTTTGTAAAGAAAATCAAAATAAAATGAGTTATTTTGCCTACATTGCTTCGGTTTTTTTTGTTTTTTTTGTAACGTCAGTGGCTTCGTTCCAATGCATACGGGTTGGTACCACACATCGATTAGACAACTGACATGTACATGAGCTAAGTATTTGTCCCTTATCAGTGTGAAGCCTTCGTAGTGCATGAAAAAACATGCAAGGTTGTCTTCAATTTTGTTGCAGAAAGGGCATGTCATATCCAGTGAGTTATTAACGAAACGCTGATTCATTTTCCAGCCGTGAATACTATGTCTGAACCTGGGTAACGCTGTTCGGAATCTGTTAATAATTATCATTGACGAAGAGTGCGCTCGCTGTAAAAGTGATTTTAAGTGTCTTAATAAAACTGAATCTTTCGCCTGTATTCAGTGTGGGCACCCATGACTGCTAAAAACAACCTGTCATCTTCTATTTGAACATTTTTACGAACACTTTTCTCCTTTCCAGCATTTCCGTTCATCAAGCTAAACCTCAGAGAAGCCGTAGATGTGTCCACGGCAGACACACTCAGTTGACAATGCCCAGTTTGTTGACTGATTTCTTCTTCCATAACATGAAGCTTAATTGTACTGCATTAATTTAAAAGTGGAGAGAGAGAGAGAAGTGAAACAGTAATGGCCGAGATGGGGTAGACGAAACATGCCAGAGACTCTATTCTGCTCTCGACAAGAGGTCACGGAGAGTGAGTGGAAAGATCAAAATAGTAGGCGAACGTGACCATCTCCATAATGTAACACAAGTTCCACACGCCTCATCACTCACACGCGCACGAGCGCGCACGCGCACACACACACACGCACACACACTCATGCACACACGTTAGCTTCTTTGACCTTCCGATCCACCACCAGCATCACCACTGCTGCCCTGACTGTGGGTTTGAGTCTGGGCGTGACTGTCTGCCTTGTGGTCCACCAGGTTGATGCGATGGCTGGACATCTGCATGCCGTCCACCCGACCCTCGATCACAAACTCCACGGCGTCGGAGCGGGTGTCGCCATTCTCGTCCTCAAGGTGCGTGCTGTTGGGGAACAGCTCGGGAAGGTTGGGGTGGTTGAAGGAGAAGACTGTGTCGCCCGCTTTGTTCTTGATGGAGGCGTGCGCTTCTTTCACTGGCAGCGACACCCTCACCCACACCTGAACGAAGGTAAAGTGCTATGACAGGCGCAATAGCCGGGTGGTTAAAGTGTTTTACTTTCAATCTGAAGGTCCCTGGTTCGAATCTCTGTAACGGCGCCTGTTGGGTAAAGGGTGGAGATTTTTCCGATCTCCCAGGTCAACATATGTGCAGACCTCCTTAGTGCCTGAACCCCCTTCGTGTGTATACGCATGCAGAAGATGAAATACGCATGTTAAAGATCCTGTAATCCATGTCTGCGTTCGGTGGGTTATGGAAACAAGAACATACCCAACATGCACTCCCGAAAACGGAGTATGGTTGTCTACATGGTGGGGTAAATACATAAAACGGTCACACACATAACATGTTATATGTCTGTGTGTGTGTGTGTATGAGTACGTGCTTGAAATCACGTTGAATGACACAGGAAACGAATGATGAGCACCCAGTGGTAGCCCGGCGTCTGTTGGCTCTACCCAGGAAGGCAGCCTGTTGTGTAAATGACCCTGAGTTTGTAAAGCGCTTAGAGCTTCGTCTCTGAACGAGGATAGCCGCTATATAAGTATCAATATCAAATCAAATCATATCTATGTCGTGAACTTCAAAGACCTTCACATTCGACAGTCACGTCACTGATCTGCTGGTTTTGTTTACATTTGCGTGATCTCTCTGTGCAAAACTTCACAAGCTGTGATCTTAACTTATTTATTTATTTACTTGGTGGGGCCTATGTTGATGCAGGAGAAGGGATACAATAGCGGACAATACAGCACAGGAGTGGCTGCAGTAGTTTCTCCCCTTCCCCAAGTTGAATACAAAGTATTAACTGGAATAAAAACGTCCCAAAAATAGGCACTGACAGTGAGACACGAGACTGGCTTTGAAGTCATCATGAGGTTCCGTTCGTCCATGTCCACAGTAGCCGTGTAGTGATGTCATTATCATCGTCATCATCATCATCATCACCATCACCATCATCATCATCACACTAACCTTGAAGTCAGCCAGTTGTTGTTCCTCCATGTCTACTGTAGCCGTGTAGTGATGTCATCATCATCATCATCATCATCATCATCACCACCATCATCATCATCATCACCATCATCATCACACTAACCTTGAAGTCAGCCAGGAGTTGTCGTTCCTCCATGTCCACAGTAGCAGTGTAGTGGCTGTGAGCGGCCACAGTGATGTCACTGGTGGCTGACGTGGTCAGCGTCTGTTCAAACGTCTCCCCTGTCGTCTTCGTCACCTTGGCAACCACAGGAAATAAAATGAAAGAAGATTAAATAAAATGAGATAAAAGAAGGAAAGGAAGCAAAGAAAGAAACTGTCTCCGTGTTATTTTCGTTACCTTGGAAAAGATGGAAAAGAAAAAGAAAAGAATGAATGAATGAAAGAAAATGGAAAAAAAAAACGGAAAAAGATAAGAAAGAATAAAAAGGAAAACATGTCTTCTGTCATGAAAGGAAAGGAAGAAAGAATGAAAGGAAAGAATTATTAAAAGTAAGAGATTGTATCTTCTATTGTATTCATCACTTTAGTGTAAAAAGGGTGGGAGTGGGGGAAAAAGGGGAAGAAGGAAGAAGAGGTAGGATAACAGGCAGAGGATAGGTGCACAATCCACTCTCTCCTCGTACCACAGCAGGGTCTTTTAGTCAGATGAACTGAGGTGTTTATTTCCCTAACTTAACACAGCACTTATCAGCACATCCTAACTTAGCAGCACATCCTAACTTTGCAGTTAACAGCAGCTAGCATTTAGCAGCACACATGGAACACATACAAAAACCAAAACCCAGGTCAAAACAATACCAAAACATATGCTAAACATCATTGCCATGAAAGGCTAGAATAACATGGAAACATCAATATGTCGTCAGACTGATTCACCACGTATGCAGATGTATACACTCTCCTCAAAGAAATCCATGTAGAATACAGAAGCTCCATTTACTTTAGCTTATCCTCAACCAACAATTAATGACATAAAATATTGTACCAAATATATGACTAATACAAACTGTGCACCAAACATGTCACTGACTAAAATACAAACTCTCAGTCTTCATAACCACAGTTAAACCACGTACAATAATAACTGTTTACACA
>NC_134888.1:6785791-6798291 GCF_041734735.1 Babylonia areolata | reverse complement strand
CCAACAAACATCAACGCACAAAGACTGTCTGGGGAATGGGGGATGTAGTTTAATATATTGTTTGAACGAATAATGTTTTAAGAACGGGTTTGAAAATTTAACAATGGAACAGCGTCTGATGCTTTGAGATCAGATTTGAAAGGTTTAACAGGGGAACAGTGTCTGAGATTTTGTGGTAGAGATTTACCAAAACCAAGATCCGTGGTGTGCAAATGTGGAAACCATTGCAATGCAATATTCAAGATTTAAGATTCGTGATTTACTTTCCGTTCACCAGTTTTTTGCGACAGGCACTACAAGTTGTACTGTGTTTGATATTCTGTGGTGATTTCAAAACCAAGGAGCAGCCCCCCCACCCCGCAAAAAACAAACAAGCAAACAAAAACAAAAACAAAAAAAACAGTATGCAAATGTTCGGAAACCATGGGACTTGCAAGAAGATTGAAGATTTACTTTCCTTTCCCCCATTTCGCGACAGACTGTATACCTGCTCATGGAGTGGTAGAACATGTGCCAGGTAGCGTTTGCCACAGTGTCCTGAATGTCGATGATGTGCGGGTTACTGTACTCTCTCTTCTGAACGCTGAAGCATGCCCCCATCTTGTCACGTCTCCACTGCAGGGAAATGACCCGATACTGACGGAGTGGTGGTGTTTTCCTAGGAGAAAAACACACCGCTCTCCCTGGTCAGTGCTACGTATACAGAACAACAACAAAAAAATGTACTGAAAATGATTTCTTCGGAGAGAGAGAGAGAGAGAGAGAGAGAGAGAGAGAGAGAGAGAGAGAGAGAGAGAGAGAGAATTATCTCGGACAAAGCACTGACCAAATAAACACACACACACACACACACACACACACACAGAGCACACACACACACACACACACACACAGAATTATCTCGGACAAAGCACTGACCAAATAAACACACACACACACACACACACACACACACACACACAGATGGAGAGAGAGAGAGAAAGAGTGTGTGTGTGTGTGTGTGTGTGTGTGTGTGTGTGTGTGAGAGAGAGAGAGAGAGAGAGAGAGAGAGAGAGAGAGGAGGGAGACAAATAGATACGAAAGACACCCATCAGCCTATTGAAGCAAGGATCGAAACAACATAAAATCAGACCTCCGATCCCAGAGTCATCTATCGAAGAAAAACGAAACACCGAAGACAAAAACAAAACAGAACGAGAAGAACACAAATGATGTCAACAACAAAAAAAGCATGAAGATCACAAAGACTGGCAAAGAACAAGATATGCCAACAGCTTCAATCATTCATTCCGTCTTCAATAGTATACAAGCAAAACGACTTGGACAGTCTTACGGCATACACGCTCAGACTGCCAAGGTTTACACCACCACCGATGAACTGGAGAAAACAATAGACTCAGTCACCTCAAATGAAAACCACCCACCCGATGCTACCCTGATTCATTGTGGAACCAACGACATCAAAACAAAAGATGCAACCATACCATGCAATTCCCTTCTCACTGCAGCAAAGAAAATTTCTCACAATTATCCAAACAGCAAAATCGTTATCATCAAGATAGCTCCCACAAAAAAAAAGAAGAACAAAAAAGAGAAAAAAAACTCCCTTTTCTTCACAACCCTATCGGTCGACCCCCAAGACAACAGTGCCATTTCAGTGTGATAACTTGAAAACCATCTACAGCTACACGAAAGACACGATTCGCCCCAACCAGAGAGGAACCAGCGTTCTTGCAGGCAACATCGGCAGGCACCTGCGGGACCTCTTCTGGGAGCCCCCACGATGACCGGCAAGGCCAAGGTACAAAGTCAAAACCTCAAGATCCCAACATCCCTACCACTACAGCCATAGGCACCTTGCTGATGACATCCCGTGGTGGAACCGCTACGAAGTATTATTTGATTATTGAAAGAGACTCCCTACTATTGTTGTCCGTTGACTGTGGTTGATGACATGAATTATGACAGCAATGATTCCTGCTGGTGATCGACTAATTTGTTTATATCGTTCCGTTATCATTTGAGGAACCCTATTAGAAATTTAATTAATCTTATCATTTTTGTTTCGCTGATTTTTTTTATTTTTATTTTTTTGACGGGAGGGGGGGGGGGGGGCTGGTTTTTTTTTTTTCTTTTTTTTTTTTTTCGCATTACGTATCTCTTTTCCATCCATCATTGGTATATGTCCACAATCACGAGTTTTACCTGCTCATTTGATTCAGCAATTATAGTAGTCATTCTCATTGTCCTTCTCCAGACTTAACACAGCGATAATTGTGTAACTGAATATTAATTATAATGATAACAATAATGCATAAACAAAAGAAAATTCAAAGAGTGAAACTCTTTCAATGGAACTGCAGATCTTTAGCTACAAATTTACCGTATTTAAAACATCACCTTGCCTCACAACAGTATGAAGTCTTGATACTATCATACTATCATACCAGCAGTTGTGTTTACATTCCAGTTTGTCTGTCAGCAGAATGGCGCAAAACGTAGATTTTAAAGTACTGTAACATGACTGCTATGTATTCTGATTCTGAGAATAGTTTAAAGTGTTGTGATATGGTGTTTTGTGTATCCCGATGTTGATTAAATATGGTGATATTTTTGTGCATTGCTTTGGTACTGTGATGCATTATAATGTATGATGTGTTTTGTGCAGTATGTGATGATTGTATGCGTGAATGAATATAGATGAGCGCTCGAGTGTTTTGGTTAGATGTCAGTAACAGGGCGTTGCATGTAATCTGTCTTATTTTCTTGTGTTCAAATGCATGTTTTAAATGTTGGTTTACATTGTACGGCGAAATCGAGCGTGCATTACAAGGAATGACGCAACGGGCGCAATAGCCGAGTGGTTAAAGCGTTGGACTGTCAATCTGAGGGTCCCGGGTTCGAATCACGGTGACGGCACCTGGTGGGTAAAGGGTGGAGATTTTTACGATCTCCCAGGTCAACATATGTGCAGACCTGCTAGTGCCTGAACCCCCTTCGTGTGTATATGCAAGCAGAAGATCAAATACGCACGTTAAAGATCCTGTAATCCATGTCAGCGTTCGGTGGGTTATGGAAACAAGAACATACCCAGCATGCACCCCCCCGAAAACGGAGTATGGCTGCCTACATGGCGGGGTAAAAACGGTCATACACGTAAAAGCCCACTCGTGTGCATACGAGTGAACGCAGAAGAAGAAGAAGAAGAACAAGGAATGGCGCTTTACACATTACAAAAAAACCCAAAACGTTTCTTAAACGTGCTGACTGATTCTCCTGAAATTTCTGGCGATGTGTCAAGATTCATTTATGTAACCTAGGTGATGCTTTTTACAGGATTGTTCACCTGTGGGCGTCAGGCAAACAGTAAGTCAGTATGATAGGTATATGTGAAGTAAACATTGATGGGTATCCGTGAGTCTATGGAATGACTCTTTCAAGAGAGAGAGAGAGAGAGAGAGAGAGAGAGAGAGAGGGAGAGAGAGAGAGAGAGAGAGAGAGAGAGAGAGAGAGAGAGAGAGAGAATGAATGAATGAATGAATGAATGAATCTTTATTTTCCAACGGTGAAGATATTAGCACTTTGGCCGACTTACACATCTGCCGTAAAGAAATGCCGTGACCAGGATTCGAACCTGGGTTATCGCGGCCACAACGCGAGGTCCTAACCACTAGACTATCACGACTCAGAGAGAGAGAGAGAGAGAGAGAGAGAGAGAGAGAGAGAGAGAGAGAGAGTGGGGCGGATGAGAGAGGGTGGAAGACAAGACAGAGGGAAACAGAGATAGACCAAGACTGAGAGACAGAGCGAGAGGGGGGAGGGGGGAAGAAAGAGAGACAGAGGGAAGGAGAGACAGAGGGTGAGTGGGTAAATTTTAGGTCCATTCCACGCGCCATGGGTGCAACCATTGAAAAGGATTCATAAAGGACAGATATGTGAAGACGGGCATCATCGTACATACTGAATTTCCTGACGTGTCCTATCAGTCCGTATCAAAATGGACATCCACCTGTCTCAGGCGATCATGGAATTGCGCTCTAGGTGGTGAGTGATACAGTGTCAGGTGTGGCTGGACAGGTCTAGAATTTATTGTGCTCTAGGTGGTGACTGATAGTGTCAGGTGTGGCTGGACAGGTCTGAAATTGTGCTCTCGGTGGTGACTGATAGTGTCAGGTGTGGCTGGACAGGTCTGAAATTGTGCTCTAGGTGGTGACTGATACAGTGTCAGGTGTGGCTGGACAGGTCTAGAACTGTGCTCTAGGTGGTGACTGATAGTGTCAGGTGTGGCTGGACAGGTCTAGAACTGTGCTCTAGGTGGTGACTGATACAGTGTCAGGTGTGGCTGGACAGGTCTAGAACTGTGCTCTAGGTGGTGACTGTGACTGATAGTGTCAAGTGTGGCTGGACAGGTCTAGAATTGTGCTCTAGGTTGTGACTGATACAGTGTCAGGTGTGGCTGGACAGGTCTAGAACTGTGCTCTAGGTGGTGACTGTGACTGATAGTGTCAAGTGTGGCTGGACAGGTCTAGAATTGTGCTCTAGGTGGTGACTGATACAGTGTCAGGTGTGGCTGGACAGGTCTAGAACTGTGCTCTAGGTGGTGACTGATACAGTGTCAGGTGTGGCTAGACATGTCTAGAATTTATTGTGCTCTAGGTGGTGACTGATAGTGTCAGGTGTGGCTGGACAGGTCTAGAACTGTGCCCTAGGTGGTGACTGATACAGTGTCAGGTGTGGCTGGACAGGTCTAGAATTGTTCTCTAGGTGGTCACTGATACAGTGTCAGGTGTGGCTGGACAGTTCTAGAATTGTGCTCTAGGTGGTGAGTGATAGTGTCAGGTGTGGCTGGACAGTTCTAGAATTGTGCTCTAGGTGGTGAGTGATAGTGTCAGGTGTGGCTGGACAGGTCTAGAACTGTGCTCTAGGTGGCGACTGATAGTGTCAGGTGTGACTGGACAGGTCTAGAATTGTGCTCTAGGTGGTAACTGATAGTGTCAGGTGTGGCTGGACAGGTCTAGAACTGTGCTCTAGGTGGTGACTGTGACTGATACAGTGTCAGGTGTGGCTGGACAGGTCTAGAATTTATTGTGCTCTGGGTGGTGACTGATACAGTGTCAGGTGTGGCTGGACAGGTCTAGAACTGTGCTCTAGGTGGTGACTGATACAGTGTCAGGTGTGGCTGGACAGGTCTAGAACTGTGCTCTAGGTGGTGACTGATAGTGTCAGGTGTGGCTGGACAGGTCTAGAATTGTGCTCTAGGTTGTGACTGATACAGTGTCAGGTGTGGCTGGACAGGTCTAGAACTGTGCTCTAGGTGGTGACTGATACAGTGTCAGGTGTGGCTGGACAGGTCTAGAACTGTGCTCTAGGTGGTGACTGATACAGTGTCGGGTGTGGCTGGACAGGTCTAGAACTGTGCTCTAGGTGGTGACTGATAGTGTCAGGTGTGGCTGGACAGGTCTAGAACTGTGCTCTAGGCGGTGACTGATAGTGTCAGGTGTGGCTGGACAGGTCTAGAACTGTGCTCTAGGTGGTGACTGATAGTGTCAGGTGTGGCTGGACAGGTCTAGAACTGTGCTCTAGGTGGTGACTGATACAGTGTCAGGTGTGGCTGGACAGGTCTAGAATTGCGCTCTAGGTGGTGATTGATACAGTGTCAGGTGTGGCTGGACAGGTCTAGAACTGTGCTCTAGGTGGTGACGGATACAGTGTCAGGTGTGGCTGGACAGGTCTAGAATTGTGCTCTAGGTGGTGACTGATACAGTGTCAGGTGTGGCTGGACAGGTCAGTACGGGAGTGACCGTTTCTCCCACACTGCGCACAGGTGAAGTCTGACGCTGGTTTGTCTAGCTTTGGGTCTTTCTCCTTAGTCTCTTAGCATCGGAACGCTGGACAAGAGTCTGTTCGGATTTGGAAGGGCATTTAAACACCCACTGCCTCAAAACTGATCGTTCTGAGGCTTCAGCTTTCCGTGTGTTCAGGTCAAAATTTCGGGTAACAAAATACCCATCTACTAAATCAGAGAGGTGCTACCTTTGTTCTTCTGGTAACTCGTGTCATCTGATTGGTCCTTTTTGTGTTATCATTGCTGTTTCCGGTGAATCCAGCGACAGTCTTTTTTAAATTCCACTATATCCACAGCTCAGCTTTGGGCAAGCAATTCCAGCACGTCTGTTTGGGTTTATTTAGATGGGTGTTTCACTATGCGAACAAACAAGCAAACGTTGAAGATGATTGGCGGATCAGTGGGAGTGTGGGTGAGTTGAAGAAGAATAAAGAGGAAGAAGAGGATGAGGAGAAGTAGTAGCAGTATAAGAAGTAGTAGCAGTAGTAGTAGCAGCAGCAGCAGTAGTAGTAGTAGTAGCAGCATCAACAGTAGCAGCAACAGTAGTAGAAGTAGAAGAAGAACACTGATTGATTAAATCTTCAATGGGTAAAGGATTAGGCACTAAGAAAGCCTTATATATATATATAGTTCTACAGATTTGACGAATCAAACACGGAAGAAAAAAGAAAGAAAATAAACGGAGAAGAAGGATTTTTACTGTATTATTCCACTAACAATAACAAGATAATGAAAAGAACAACTGTTACATTACAACATCCGTGAGTGCCGCACCAGGGGGCAAGGTTTGAGAGCTGGGGAAAGGACGGGCTGTGAAGGACGAGATGGGTTGAAGAGGAGCACAGGTTCAACAGGGAAAGGGTGTGTGTGTGACAAGTCAGTCAGCACTGTGGTCATTTTGTTCTCTCTCTCTCTCTTACTATAAACTATGCAGATCAAACGATGCCTTTGTCATGTAAAATTCCCAATGTATATGACTGATAGACGAGGATACTGTTGAGGAAGGGAAACAGTTTGCGGATGTGAAGGAGGAAGTGAATGTGGTGTGTACCAGTGTGTGTGTGTGTGAGTGGTTTTTTTTTTTTTTTTTTTTTGTGTTTGTGTGTGTGTGTGTGTGTGTGTGTGTGTGTGTGTGTGTGTGTGTGTGTGTTGTGCATGTGTGACACACACGTCTCACCACCCTCACAAAGCCTGGCGTCAAAACCCACACCCAAATCGGTAATAAGATGGCAAGTCTATGCATTTCCTGTTACACATATTATCTCGTTTTTACAGCACAAAGTGTCTGAATTACAGCACACATCTAGTTAGACCTCACAAACAAACAATCGCCGATATAAAAACAGAATACTCTGTACTTCGCTTGTGCTCACAGCGAGAACCACACTGGGAACAATGGACGGAAGCGCCATTGCCCTGCGCGCGCGATGCACGCAGCAGCCGCTCGTGCTAGCAATGTTATTGTAAACCCAATAATGAGATGAACATATCATTAACATGTCAGACTCACAACCCGTAACAGACCAGAGTAAGACTTTGTCTAACGTCAAACATCCCATGTCTTACACCTCAACAATGACACCTTTTCTGAGGTCTTCCTTTCGGACCTATCAGCAACAGAAAAAATATATTTCTTTGCTTATTTTCTTGTTAAAGGGATAATTCTTTGTTACTCTGACTGTCTGGGCGTAGTCATTAATATTCAGTACCCGACCGGTTCAGCTCAGTGACTCATTTTATAGTGTGTAGCTTGCTCTGCCTTCTTTGCTGCTACACAACATGAAATGATATGGGTCCAGTTCTCTCACGACGAAACCTCACATTCTTAATCATCAAGTTTCCTGAAACAATGTAGCACATTTAAGAGAGATGGTTTATACAGTTGTCAGCTCTTTTCTGAGTGCATTCTGTCAGTGGACTTACTAGAAAACATGTCGATATTTCGTTGCGTTGCGTTCTTGACTCTCAACTCTTTTCTCTTTGGGGCAAAACACCACGTTAATCTTGGCGGCAGGGTGTTCACTGGGACTGTATCGTTTATGCCACAAACATAGTAACACCAGCATAATTTTCACGATAAACATTTCATAATGAAAAGAACAAAACAAGTCTGCACACAAAGCACAATGCAGCTCACCAACAACAGTCACTGACAGGCCAAGAGAACTGAACAACAAAGCAAAGCTGGCTTACCTTCGACACAAACTGGCCGTTCAGAATTCACCTTTCACGAAACCACACCGTTCACTCCCAACAGATAAATCACAGGGCCAGGTGTTTCAGTTCTCAAGCTGTTTACAGGGAAATTCCTGAGAGAACTCCAGTGCACAGGCCGAGGTGAAGTCGTCTGCTTGCCTAGAGATCGTCTGCTTCCACTGCGCGATCGTGTGGCCCTCGTGACGTCATTCTCTGCCCTGCAGCGATTGGCTGTGTCATGTCGTTATTATGCATGAGTTGGACATATCAATTCTCAGAAGAAACAAATGATTCGGAAATGATAGGTGTGTGGCTATTTCTGGGTATCTGTTGCACACACAAAAAAGAGAAAAATAGTAGATTGTCTTCTGATTATGATTTGGATCTGATATTTTCTGCCAAGCAAACACATGCTTAGAACAGTTTGTCAGTGGTTTATTTATGCACTCATTATCATTTCTAAGCATACCTCTTTCTCTCTTGTATGTATGCAAGTGCACAAACTTGTGTGTACAGGATCAACGCCTCGACCACGTCACACCCCCGTGGAAAAGACCACAGCCACAGACAACTTGTTTTTACGGGCGTAAAGCTGATAGGTCGATAAACTCCACTCCACCAATTCTGCGTATGAGTTTGAATGTGTGTAAAATTTAAGCAGTTTTAACAGGCTAACTACATAAAGTATACATCACTACTATATTGAACAAACAACCACACCCCTTTGCAAACAAACAAACGAAAAAAAAGAAAAAAAAGAGATGAATTAATCTAAAAGGACATTCCGGAAAAAAGGGGTGTCCACAGTGTTTAATTATTCACATGTGCGGACTGACAGACAAATCAGACAGTTATGCGAACATCTCAACGTGCCGTATTGTGAATATCGAAAGTATAACTCTATTGCATGCGTAAACGATACGCGCAATGGACCGAATAACAACGTAAAGAGACTATCGGCTATTCCCTGATTATATAATCCCCGCAATAAACGTTTTTCAGTCAATAATATTCATAGTGTCTTCCGTTGTGGTGAGACATGCACATACTCGAACATTCAAATGAAACGTTAACTCTGCATGTTCTTGTTTCACCAGTTTTTTTCCTTATTCATATCTTTTATGTTAATGTTTTACACAGACCAAACAAAGGCTGTCAACACCTAACCAGCAGGCAATACTCCTTTTTTCAGCAGATGTGGCGTTCCGTATATGGATTAACCCGCACGCAGTCACACCTCCTTGAAACTGAAACTGAAACTCACAACGTATGCATTTTTAAATGGGTCAATTTGTTGTTATTATTATTATTTTTTTTTTTTTTAACTATTTTTCTTTTCATTGTCATTACCTTTTTTTTATGTTGCTGCTGCTGCATTTGGTTTTAAAAGCATCTACCATTTGTCCATAAGACGTTGAAACAAAGAAAGAAACTAAAATAAATAAATAAATAAATAAACAACAACAAAAAACAAACGTTATCTAGTTGGTTGTAGGCTAATTCATGGGATCGGAATTGAGCAGCCGATTGTTTTGAGTTATCAGTTGTAAAAATGTGTCTTTCTGTAGGATTTCGAAGCCTGCCAAGTCGCCGGTTTTAGAGTTTGATGGTCTGTTTAAAAGGGTGAAAGAAATTATCTGAGGTGTAGCACACACCTCATTTCTCACACCGTTAAAAAAAAAAAATGTCTTTCTTTCTCTCCCCCCCCCTCCCCCTCCCTCCCTCCGCGTTTATGCATTTCAGTATTTATCATCTTCATCACCATTTCGATGATGATGATTATGATTATCATTGTTGTTTTTTGTTGCGGTTGTTGTTGCTCTTTGTACGGGGAGAGGACATTGCTAGCACAGCACACGAGGCATTTGGTACGTCACAACAGTTATAATGTGTGTGCGTGCGTGCGTGCGTGCGGGCGTGTGTGTGTGTGTGTGTGTGTGTGTGTGTGTGTGTGTGTGTGTGTGTGCACGGCGGTGAGAAAGCTGCAGAGTCGGGACGTGTTGGCGTCCAAATCAAATGCCCACCCATTTAATCACCCACCCACAGTTAGTACAAACACCACCCTTCCATCCACCTACCTATCCATCCTCCCATTCAAATACCTACCCATCTAATCACTCACCCACAGTTCGTACAAACCCACCCATCCATCCATCCACCCATCCAAATACCCACCCATTTAATCACCCACCCACAGTTAGTACAAACCCATCCATCCATCCATCCACCCGTCCAAATACCCACCCATTTAATCACCCACCCACAGTTAGTACAAACCAATCCATCCATCCATCCACCCATCCAAATACCCACCCATCTAATCACCCACCCACAGTTAGTACAAACCCATCCATCCATCCATCCACCCATCCAAATACCCACCCATTTAATCACCCACCCACAGTTAGTACAAACCCATCCACCCATCCATCCACCCATCCAAATGCGCACCCATCTAATCACCCACCCACAGTTAGTACAAACCCATCCATCCATCCATCCATCCACCCATCCAAATACCCACCCATCTAATCACCCACCCACAGTTAGTACAAACCCATCCACCCATCCATCCACCCATCCAAATACCCACCCATTTAATCACCCACCCACAGTTAGTACAAACCCATCCACCCATCCATCCACCCATCCAAATGCGCACCCATCTAATCACCCACCCACAGTTAGTACAAACCCATCCATCCATCCACCCATCCAAATACCCACCCATTTAATCATCCACCCACAGTTAGTACAAACCCATCCACCCATCCATCCACCCATACAAATGCCCACCTATCTAATCACCCACCCACAGTTAGTACAAACCCATCCACCCATCCATCCACCCATCCAAATGCCCACCCATCTAATCACCCACCCACAGTTAGTACAAACCCATCCACCCATCCACCTACCTACCCATCCACCCATCCAAATACCCACCCATCTAATCACCCACCCACAGTACAAACCCATCCACCCATCCATCTACCCATACAAATGCGCACCCATCTAATCACCCACCCACAGTTAGTACAAACCCATCCACCCATCCATCCACCCATCCAAATGCACACCCATCTAATCACCCACCTACAGTTAGTACAAACCCATCCACCCATCCATCCACCCATCCAAATGCGCACCCATCTAATCACCCACCCACAGTTAGTACAAACCCATCCATCCATCCATCCATCCACCCATACAAATGCGCACCCATCTAATCACCCACCCACAGTACAAACCCATCCACCCATCCATCCACCCATCCAAATACCCACCCATTTAATCACCCACCCACAGTTAGTACAAACCCATCCACCCATCCATCCACCCATCCAAATACCCACCCATTTAATCACCCACCCACAGTTAGTACAAACCCATCCACCCATCCATCCACCCATCCAAATGCACACCCATCTAATAACCCACCTACAGTTAGTACAAACCCATCCACCCATCCATCCACCCATCCAAATACCCACCCATTTAATCACCCACCCACAGTTCGTACAAATCCATCCACCCATCCATCCACCCATCCAAATACCCACCCATTTAATCACCCACCCACAGTTAGTACAAACCCATCCACCCATCCATCCACCCATCCAAATGCGCACCCATCTAATCACCCACCCACAGTTAGTACAAACCCATCCACCCATCCATCCACCCATCCAAATACCCACCCATCTAATCACCCACCCACAGTTAGTACAAACCCACCCATCCATCCATCCACCCATCCAAATACCCACCCATTTAATCACCCACCCACAGTTAGTACAAACCCATCCATCCATCCATCCACCCATCCAAATACCCCACCCATCTAATCACCCACCCACAGTTAGTACAAACCCACCCATCCATCCACCTACTACCTATCCATCCACCCATCTAATCACTCATCCACAATTAGTCTAACCCCATCCATCCAACCTCCCACCTGCCCGTCCATCCCTCAGTCCATCTCTCTATTTCTCCACACACCCAACCACCTGGGCACTATGTTCACAACATGCACAAGAAGTAAAGGTGTGTTTCTCTGTCTGACTGTTTCTTGTGCCTGCGTGTCTGTCTGTCTGCCTGCCTGTGTGTTTCTTTCTGGCAGTCTGTCTGTCTGTCTGTCTTCCTGTCTGTCTGTCTGTCTGTGTTGATGTTTTTGTCTCTGCCTTACTCTCTCTCTTTCTCTCCCCTCCTCCGAGTCTGTCTATCTCTGTCTGTCTGTCTGTCTGTATCTCTGCCCCCCCCCCCCCCCCCCCCCCCCCTACTCCCTCTCTCTCTCTCTCTCTCCGTCTCCACCCCCTTCCCCCGCCACACACACGCTCTCTCTACCCCTCTCCATCTCTCTGTCTACGTCTTCCCCCCCTCTCTCTCTCCATCTCTCTATCTCTGTCTGTCTGTCTCTCTGTCTCTGTCTCTGTCTGTCTCTCACTCTGTCTCC
>NC_134888.1:6758291-6775791 GCF_041734735.1 Babylonia areolata | reverse complement strand
AGAGAAAGTGAGAGAGAGAGACAGAGAGACAGAGAGTGAGAGAGAGAGAGACAAAGGGACAGAGAGAGAGAGACAGAGAGAGAGACAGAGAGTGAGAGACAGAGACAGAGTGAGAGAGAGAGTGAGAGAGAGAGAGATTGTGTGTGTGTGTGAGAGAGAGAGAGAGAGAGTGAGAGAGAGAGACAGACAGAGACAGAGAGAGACAGAGAGCGACAGAGAGAGAGAGAGAGACAGAGAGAGAGAGAGAGAGACAGACAGACAGACAGAGAGAGGGACACAGAGAGAGAGAGAGAGAGACAGAGAAAGTGAGAGAGAGACAGAGAGACAGAGAGAGAGAGAGAGAGAGAGAGAGACAAAGGGACAGACAGACAGAGAGACAGAGAGTGAGAGACAGAGACAGAGAGTGAGAGAGAGAGTGAGAGAGAGAGATTGTGTGTGTGTGTGTGTGTGTGTGTGAGAGAGAGAGAGAGAGAGAGAGAGAGAGAGAGAGAGAGAGAGAGAGAGAACCAACGAACGAACGAACGAACGAACGAAAATGTTTTAATGAACTTTGACCATGGGACCACTATTCAAAACCAGCGGACTGGGGGTGGGCATGGGAAGGAGAATAATACATTTTGAACAGCACCACACAATATCATACTGTTCATGGACTTGATGTTTTACTTAATTATGTCTGAGTAGAAGTTGTTTTGTTTTTTTCCCCTATTGATCGCACGGAAAAGGAATTTTAATACTTGACAATTGACTAGTCATTCGGATGAGACGATAAACCGAGGTCCCGTGTGCAGCATGCACTTAGCGCACGTAAAAGAACCCACGGCAACAAAGGGATTGTTCCTGGCAAAATTCTGTAGAAAAATCCACTTCGATAGGAAAAGCAAATAAAACCGCACGCAGGAAAAAAATTAATACAAAAAAATGGGTGGCGCTGTAGTGTAGCGACGTGCTCTCCCTGGGGAGAGCAGCCCGAATTTCACACAGAGAAATCTGTCGTGATAAAAAGAAATGCAATTACAAATACAAATTGAGAGAGAGAGAGAGAGAGAGAGAGAGAGAGAGAGAGAGAGAGAGATACGGATACGGATTATTTATTCATGTATAGGCCATTGCCCCTCATGAAGGGATACATACACATCATCATGTAAGAAAAAAAAAAAGCGGTCATATCATCAAAAACAAACTTCAGTATTCTTAGACATCAGAGTTGATCGCAGTCTGATTGCTTTGAACAACAAAAAAGAAAAAAAAAAAAAAAAAGGACAAATTGCGAATGGTCTGTTCATGCCGAGAAGCCATGAGTAATGCTAGTCTATGCTGACTGGGAGATTTACAGAATTCGGATGATATATATACCTTTGTTCTTAAGTCATGCAGGACAGGACAAGTTAGGACGAAATGTACTTCATTTTCTCTCTCCTTGTTGCAAAGTTTGCACCTTAGATCAGTTGCATATTGTATTCTATATACCGGCAATAATGTACTGCGATTTCAGAAATACCAAGCCTGAATCTTGCCATTGATTACGTTAAGTGTCGATCTAGATCGATCGATCGATAGATAGATAGATAGATAGATAGATAGATAGAGAGAGAGAGAGAGAGAGAGAGAGAGAGAGAGAGAGAGAGAGAGAGAGAGAGTGTGGGGGGGGGGGTGGGAGGAGGGAGACAAAGGCAGACAGACAGAGAGACACAGAGATATAGAGACAGAGAGCTAAGTCGTCGTCTAGCAGGTAACTTTATCCACGTCAGTATATATATATATATATATATATATATATATATATATATATATATATATATCACAGATTGACATAAGTTTACATTTGGGGCAACAGCAAAGTGAGAGCTGTATTATCAATGGTTTCTCCAGTCAATGCGAAACCATTTACAGCTTAGTCTTTTGTGAAGGGCTATGACTCTCAAACTAGGAGGCAAAATTGCACTGGCTCTTAGTGCTGCAGCCTTGTGGGCTAGTTGGCCTTTGGGAACCATCCCAACGCCGACTGTCCTAAAACCCTCTTGGCCGAGAGAGTGGGGATGTAACTTGGGGCAAGACACTCTCCGCTATGATCAAATTCCAGCCCAGATAGTCGGAACAGTAGTTTTCCTCCTCTGCTGTTCTGATGGTCATAGTCGGACACGACTGACTATCATATATATATATATATATATATATATATATATATATATATATATATATATATATATATATATATATATATGCAAAATGTCGATCAGCTGCTTGACTTACTACCACAGCAGGGAGCAGACAAGGTAAGTCATGACACATGCCACGCTAATCCTGACTGACAACCCATAGTTGACAACACACACACACACACACACACACACACACACACACACACACACACACACAGACACACACACACACACACAGATTTGCGGATTTGCTGTAGTGGCTGTGTAGGTGATCTCCCCTGCTTTCCTTGTCAGCTGTCTACTAATTAGTCAAGGCTGTCCGGACAGCAGTGTCTAGCTGTCTGCTGCCAGCCAGTCCTATTATCCCGCGAGAAGGGCGCCGCATCAGAGTGATAGTACGGTTGAGTGTTGTTGTGTGAGCCAGGAGCTTGGGAACAGTCAGTGCGGTGCCTCAGTTGTCTGGTGACCAGTCGCTGACTTTCACAGCTCTCGTCGTTCTGTTGATGGGTGGGTTTTTTTTTGTTTTGTTTTTTTCTCTCTCTCTCTTTCTTCTTGCTCTTGCTCTTGTTGATTCACTTGGGTAAACAATGTGAGTCTATGTTTTAACCCGGTGTTCGGTTGTGTGTGTGTGTGTGTGTGTGTGTGTGTGTGTGTCCGTGGTAAACTTTAACATTGCCATTTTCTCTGCAAATACTTTGTCAGTTGACACCAAATTTGGCATGAAAATAGGAAAAATTCAGTTCTTCCCAGTCATCTTGTTTAAAACAGTATTGCACCTCTGGGATGGGCACAAGAAGTTCCGGTTTGAACACACACACACACAAAAAAAAAATGATTAGAATGACTGCTCTTGTTGTTGTGTCAGAATATCAGATCAAAGTGCCAAGTTTAGAGAATAAAAAAAATATATATATAACAGTAAATTCAGTTTGACACGACGAACTGGGCAGGGTCTCCTCTGGTGCGTGTCCTCATGACGACTCTCCCTGCAGACTGCTGGCGCTCAGGGGAGCACTATAAGGGTGACGCTGTGTGTGTGTGTGTGTGTGTGTGTGGGGGGGGGGGATCAAGCAGAGTCGTGTCAGTGTAAGCTGTGCCACTGAAAAAGCTCTTAAGATGAAGCAGCTTGAAAGGAAGAAAAAATTGGAGAGAAAAACCCCACTCTAAAAGAAAGAAAAAAAAAAAAAAAAAAAAAGAGAGAAGGGGAGGGGGAGATAGAGAGGTGATGAGGTGATTATTATTATCATTATTATTACTACCATCGTTACTATATTCTTATTATTATAGCTATTATTACTATTATTATTGAGGGGGGAATGGAAGAAAGAGACAAAGACAGAGACAGATACAGAGAGGGAGAGAAAAAAAAAAGACGGAACGAAAGGACCCTCCACCCGCCCCCCCCCCCTCTCTTCCCCCACCCCCTGACCTCCCTCTGCCCCTGACCTCCCCCCACCCCCTGACCTCCCTCTGCCCCTGACCTCCCCCCACCCCCTGACCTCCCCCCACCCCCTGACCTCCCTCTGCCCCCTGACCTCCCCCCTGACCTCCCTCTGCCCCCCACCCCCTGACCTTCTGCCCCTTGACCTCACTCTGCCCCCACCCTCCACCCCCTGACCTCCCTCTGCCCCCTGACCTCCTTCTGTCCCCGCCCCCTGACCTCCTTCTGCCCCCCACCCCCTGACCTCCCTCTGCCCCCTGACCTCCCTCTGCCCCCTGACCTCCCCCCACCCCCTGACCTCCCTCTGCTCCCTGACTTTCCTCTGCCCCCCACCCCATGACCTCCCTATGCCCCCAAACCCCTGACCTCCCCCTCCCCCTGACCTCCCCCTCCCCTTACCTCCATCTGCCCCGGACCTTCCCCCGTCCCATGACCTCCCTCTGCCCCCCACCCCCTGACCTCCTTCTGCCCCTTGACCTCACTCTGCCCCCACCCTCCACCCCCTGACCTCCCTCTGCCCCCTGACCTCCCTCTGCCCCCTGACTTTCCTCTGCCCCCCACCCCATGACCTCCCTATGCCCCCCAACCCCTGACCTCCCCCCTCCCCTTGACCTTCATTTGCCCCCCCCCTGACCTCCCCCCACCCCTATACCTCCCTCTGCCCCCTGACCTCCCCCTGACCTTTCTCTGCCCCCTGACGTCCCTTGCCCCCTGACCTCCCTCTGCCCCCTGACGTCCCTTGCCCCCTGACCTCCCTCTGCCCCCTGACGTCCCTTGCCCCCTGACCTCCCCCCACCCCTTGACCTCCCTCTGCCCCCTGACCTCCCCCTGACCTTTCTCTGCCCCCTGACGTCCCTTGCCCCCTGACCTCCCTCTGCCCCCTGACGTCCCTTGCCCCCTGACCTCCCTCTGCCCCCTGACGTCCCTTGCCCCCTGACCTCCCCCCACCCCTTGACCTCCCTCTGCCCCCTGACCTCCCCCTGACCTTTCTCTGCCCCCTGACGTCCCTTGCCCCCTGACCTCCCTCTGCCCCCTGACGTCCCTTGCCCCCTGACCTCCCCCCACCCCCTGACCTCCCTCTGCTGCCCACGCCCATCCCCTCCCCCAGTACCCCAAATAAAAAACCCACATACACACACAAGACGTTATCAAACTTAATGAAACGATCCAACACAGACTAGGCGGCAGCCATTTAATAAAAAAAAGAAAAAAAAGAAAAGAAAAAAAAAGAGATGAAAAATCTTGCAAAGCATACAAACATGTCCCCCCCACGCCCCCCACCCCCACCCCCACCACCCTGGAAAAAACAGACAAATCAGACCCCCACCCCCCACCCCCACCGCCCTATTCCCCGGCCTCCTCAGCCGATCATTAAAGAACACAAGCCCTACCCTTTGCCCCTCCCCCCCCGCACCCCCCTACCCCCCCTCCCCCCTCCCCCCCCAGCTAAACCCTCCCCAACTCAACTCAATATGGCTAATGTCAAAAGAAAAGAGACCTTTTCTCAATGACTTGACGTCGGCCCGACAATCAGCCTCGGTGCAGGTTCTCCGTTTCTCTGACGCCAGAGGAGAATTTCTGAGGGCGCCAGTGACACAATAAGACTGCATCTCAGGTCCCACAGGCAATATAGGCTGTTTGGTTTTGCTTTTCTTTTTTTTTTTTGTTTCTTTCTATGATTCTTGCTTTATTTGCCTGTTGTTTTTTTTGTGTGTGTGGTTTTTTTTTCGATCCACCTACACCACACAGCTTGCAAATAAATGATAGTTTCGGAGAATGAGAGAAAAAAAAAGAAAAGCCGCTTATAGTTTTGACATTATTATAGCTCACACAATAACTGCCGTTCATGACAGTAACGAAGAAGGAGGAGGAGGGCAACGAGGAAAAACCCAAACAGTTATTGGTTTAAAAAAAACAACCCAAAAAACTGTTTAATAACGGTTCTTGATTGTACAGAAATTAGGGAGAGGGAGTGGGGTTTTTAGAAACGGTTTTATTTCAAAGAGAATAACCACAAAAACAACTTATGGTTGGAACATGGTTATAAAAAATTATATAGTTTCCCTCTGTGTGTGTGTGAGTGTGTGTGTGTGTGTGTGTGTGTGTGTGTGTGTGTGTGTGTGTGTGTGTGTCATTTTGTTGCTGTCTCTGTCTGTCTAGCTATTTTTGTGTGTGTGTCTCTGTTTCTGTAAACTGTATCTTTATCGAGAGGACTCCACACATACACAGACACGAATAATTTTATCTGCACGTGAATTTGTACAACATACCCAGACTATCTATATCTATATCTATATATATATATATATATATATATGTGTGTGTGTGTGTGTGTGTGTGTGTGTGTGTGTCTCTCTCTCTCTCTCCCTCTCCCTCTCTCTCCGGTTCTCTCACTCTGTCTCTCTGTCTTTCTTTCTTTCTGTCTTTCTGTCTGTCTGTCTCTCTCATATACGCGCGCGCACACCGGCACACACACACACATCATATGCGTGCGCGCTTATACTCACACACATACACGCACACACACGTACACACGAACCCCAACCCCACCCCCTCTAATTCTGTTCCGCACCGAACTGACTTAAACCACGCCCCGGGGGGAAGAAAAGCAGTGGGGGAGGTAGCATTTTCTGTGGTGGACACCGCCAAACCAACCGACCAACCAACAACACCAGCTCTCTGCCCTCGCCACGCGCACTACGCCATGCGCCGCGCCAAGCCATCAGCCACAGTTATCGTTCCTTGTCTCGACAATTGCCCCTCAAACAGTGAAGCGCTCTTGATCATCAGAAGCCCGGAGGTCTCGGCCGCGGGTCGTCAAGTGTCTGCAGTTAATCTGTGGGTCAACAGCAGTCAGCCCGCTGGCCATCATCATATAGCCACTCTCCCGTCATCGGCCGCTAGCGCTGGGCGGCGCCGTTAGACTAGTCTACTAGACTAGACTAGACTAGACGAGATTGACGGGCGCAATAGCCCCAGAGTGGTTAAAGCGTTGGCTTTTTTTTTAAATCTGAGGGTCCCGGGTTCGAATCTCAGTAAAGTTGCCTGGTGGGTAAAAGGGTGGAGATTTTTTTTTTTTTTTTTCCCCCGATCTCCCAGGTCAACACATGTGTCGACCTGCTTGTGCATGAACCCCCTTCGTGTGTGTACGCACGCAGAAGATCAAAACACACACGTTAAAGATCCTGTAATCCAGGTCAGCGTTCGGTGGGTTATGGAAACATGAACATACCCAGCATGCACGTTCCCGAAAACGGAGTATGGCTGCCTTCATGGCGGGGGGGTAAATAAAGAAAACGGTCATACTCGTAAAAAAAAAAATGTCACATGTCTGCATGAGTGTGTATGTGTGCGTAACTGAAACCTGACTGAATGACACAGGAAACGAATGATGAGCGCCCAGTGGCAGCCGTCAGTCAGCTGTGCCCAGGAATGCAGCCTGCTGTGCAAAGGACCCCGTGTTTGTAAAGCGTTTAGAACTTGGTCTCCGCTATACGAGTGTCCATATCATCATAGACTACACTGTACTGTACTATACTATACTGTTCTGTACTGTACAAAACTATAGTGTGCCGTATCGTGCTGTGCCGTGCTGTGCTATGCTATGCTGTGCTTTGCTTGCTGTGCTGTGCTGTGCTGTGCTGTGCTGTGCTGTGCTGTGCCGTGCCGTGCCGTGCTGTGCTTTTCTTTGCTTTGCTGTGCCGCGCTGTGCTATGCTGTGCCGTGCCGTGCTGTGTCGTGCTGTGCTGTGCTGTGCTGTGCCGTGCAGTGCCGTGCTGTGTCGTGCCGTGCCGTGCTGTGTCGTGCTATGCTGTGCCGTGCCGTGCCGTGCCGTGCCGTGTCGTGCCGTGCTGTGCTGTGCTGTGCTGTGCCGTGCTGTGCCGTGCTGTGCTGCGCTGCACAATTCTTCTCTCTATAACCATGTGAAGAGTTATTGGGGCGCCAACTATACCATACCACACCATACCACACCATACTATACTATACTATACTGTGTAAAGTCACTGGAGCACCGCAGAGAACTGTTCACCAGTTCCTTGGAATCTGTGGGTTGCGTGTCGTCCAGCTTATATGGCCGGGAGTTTGACTCCTGCCCCTCTTCACTGGACATTCAGTGCTGGTCTGGGTGCTAGTCTTTCTGGAGGAGACGATAAACCAAGGTCCCATGTGCAGCCTTGGTCAGAGCGTTGGACTGTCTCAACCGGAGGGTTGAGGGTTCGAATCCCTGATGGCGGAGAGCGGTGGATTAAGGGTGGACATAATGAATGATGATGATGATGATGATAATTTTCATTATCATTTGTAGTAGCAATAATAGTAGTATTTTCATTTTTTCCGATCTCCCAGATAATCTCACACAGATATGAAGACGTGCTCGTGTCTGAGTCTCCCTTTCGTTAACATACACACGCAGAAGATGGAACACACACGTTAAAGACACGCGATTTATGACAGCGTTCGGCGGGTTATGAAAAAAACAAGAACATTCTCGGCATGCACGTCTCCGAAAACGGAGTGTGGCTGCCAAGAAGAAGAAGAAGAAGAAGAAGATGATGATGATGATGATGATGATTTCTTAACACTTCCTCACCGCCAAAACGGCACGAAGAGCTGCGTGTGTCTCATCACAAGAGTTGTTGTTCATGAGCTGGTCTCTTGGAAAGTCATTATTCCTCAAGCCATTTTCTTGTTTGGGTTATCTTTGTTTTTGATTTGATAAAACCGTATTTGATGTGATAAAAAAAAAAGAGTGATATTTTGTTCTTTTTTTTTTTCTTTCTAGTACTGACGAGCAGTTGGACAACATCTTTCTGTGTGGGTCAGAACTAAAACAAGCACAAGAAGAAGAAGAAGAAGAAGAAGAAAAAAAGGAGACAGAAATAAACAAAATTAAACAAGGAAATGAAAGGGAGGGAGGGGGGAAAGAAGGAGAAGAAGAAAAGAGAACTATATTTTCCTCCAAGCAAAAGTTGAAGCAGTATTATTACGACAGTGGCACCCCCTCCCCTCCCTCCCTCGCCCCCCCCCCCCCCCCCCCCCCCCCCTCTCTCTCTCCCTAAAATGGGTTAAATCAAACCTTGTCTTTTTGTGTTTATGGAAAACGATGTTTTCCCAGTCCATAAAAGAAGCTGTCAATAAACGTAGGAATGCGGATAACATCTTTCTTGGCGTCAGAGGATGGGGGCTGGGGGCGGGGGGGTGGGGGGTGGGGGGGAGATATCCCCCTCCCCCTCGAAAAAAAACACACCCCAAGAGCCACACTGGAGTTGATTGCGTGGGCTGTTTTCCTTTGCGTCGACGCCAGCGACAGTGAATTGAAGGACTAACAGGCGGATTGGCCTGAGTGGTTTGGTTAAAGCCTTCAGCTTCCAATCGGAAGGCTCCGGATTCGATTCTCGGTGGCGGCGCCTGGCAGGTTTTAAGGGTGGGAAGCGTCGGACTTTTAATCTGAGGGTCCCAGGGTTCGAATCTCGAAAACGGCGCCTGGTGGGTGAAGGGGTGGAGATTGTTTTCCTACCCCTGTCTCACAGGGCCAACCAATGTGCAGACCTGTATTTTGTGTGCGTGCGTGCGTGCGTGCGTGCGTGCGTGCGTGCGTGTGTGTGTGTGTGTGTGTGTGTGTGTGTGTGTGTGTGTGTGTGTGTGTGTGTGTGTGTGTGTGTGCGTAAGATCAAATTTTATTACGCAGGTTAAAGATCCCTGGAGAGTTCTGGAAACGAGGACATACCCAGCAAGCACATGCCCTTTATCACTTGTGTCACATTATATTGTGTCACAACAGGTTTATCTCTCCCTATTTTTTTTTTCCCTTGCACATTCTCTGTCTATCTGTCAATCTCTCTGTCTCTGTCTCCCTCCCTCTCTCTCTTTTCGATTATCACAAAGGACGCAGCGATATTTGCTTGTCAGCGTTGGGTAATGAGAAATACAAATATCATTTCAAAAAAAAACTACAATAAGCACTGTCCTTTACTCCAAGCCGGTTCTGAAATAGCCCCTTCGCAGTCGTATAAGCGGTAGGTAACATGTTTTCGTTCAAGTACGTTGGGTTCCAGACTTTCTGGAAGCTGA
The DNA here is from genome assembly GCF_041734735.1 of Babylonia areolata. Taxonomy (NCBI): domain Eukaryota; kingdom Metazoa; phylum Mollusca; class Gastropoda; order Neogastropoda; family Buccinidae; genus Babylonia; species Babylonia areolata. Next base: position 6,766,116 of record NC_134888.1, on the reverse strand, counting down.
ATAATTTCCGCATGTCAGACGCGTAAATTAGATACGAAACAGGCCTAATAGATATGAAAGGGGCAGCATTCATACTGATACACAACCACCAGGAGGATTCCTCAGAAGGAAATCAATGTTTTAACTTGATTTTGTAGCAGTAACCCCCCCCCCCACCCCCCCACCCCCCTCCCATTCAGACTCGTAACGCAACACACAGACAGATTCCATGGATGAAATCAATGTTTTTAACTTGATTTAAATTTGGAGGACTGGGGTGAACTGGTCGTTCAGATCTTGTTCTTGTTCTCCTCCTCCTTGTTGTTGTTGTTGTTGTTGCTGCTGCTGGTGGCGGTGGTGGTGGTGGTTGTAGTGGTATTTTTCTTCTTCTCCTCCTCCTCCTCCTACTTCTTCTTCTCCTCCTTCTCCTTCTTCTTCTCCTCCTCCTCCTCTCCCCCTTTCCCTTATTTATCGTAATCACAGCAGCAAGTCTGCTGTCTCTCATGTCCTCACAAGTCCACCCACCCCCCACCCCCAATACTCCCCGAACCTCCACCATCCGCCCCCCCCCCTTGCCCCCCACCCCCCTCCTACCCCCACCCCCACCCCCCGTCCAAACCACCGACCGACTGCCCCCAACCCACACCTCCACCCCCCCACCCCTCCCTAGCCCGCCGCCACGAAAGGACAACTCTCACTCACTCTCTTCCTTCCTTCCTTTCCCTCCTCCCTTACCTCCCCTCCCCTCCCCTCCCCTCCCCTCCTCTTCCCCCATCGGCACAAACAGAGAAGCCAGCAAGTAAGGAAAAAGGAAAGAAGCGAAGAAGGCAGCCGGCCGGCCGGGCCCCAAAAGCGGCTCGTCTGCCGGGAGTCGGCAGGAGTGAGTGGCCTCCCGGCTGTCTCGCCCCGCGCCCCCCACCCCATCCCCCCCCCACCCACCCCCCATCCTGACCCCCCCCCCCCCAACCCCCTCCTTTTTTTTTTTTTTTTTTTTTTTTTTTGTTCGGCAGCCTCCTAGACGGCGCTGTATGTATGAAGGGCGGCACGGTGGGCCTGGACCGCCTGGAGTCATCATGGGCCCTTGGCTGTGTTGGAGGAAGGAGGAGGTGGGGGTGGTGTGTGTGTGGGGGGGGGGAGGGGGAGGGGCATCGGGGGGGCTGGGGGGGGGGGGGTAGACAGTTGTGGCAGGTCCAGTCGCAGTGGCGAGAGAGACGAGAGAGAGAGGGAGGGAGGGAGAAAGAGGAGGGGAGAGAGAAAGAGTGTGAGAGAGAGAGAAGAGAGAGAGAGAGAGAGAGAGGGAGGGAGAAAGAGGAGGGGAGAGAGAGAGAGAGACAGGGAGAGAGAGAGGGAGGGAGGGAGAGAGAGAAAGAAGAGAGAGGGGGAGATAGAAAGAGAAGAGAGAGAGAGAGGGAGAAAGAGGAGGGGAGAGAGAGAAGAGAGAGAGAAAGAGAGAGAGAGAAAGAGAGAAAGAGAAAGAGTGAGAAAGAGAGAAGAGAGAGAAAGAGAGAGAGCGAGAGAGAGAGAGATTCGTGAGAGAGAGAGACAGAGACAGAGAGGCGTGAGAGAGAGAGAGAGAGAGAGGGCGGAGAGGGAGGGGGGGGTGTAGGTTCGGTGATGGAGGAAAGGGGTGTGTCTGCCTGAGCTCTGTCATAGTGGGCGTGTATGTGACAGTCTCTCTCTCTCTCTCTCCCATACAGAGAGACACGGGGCGCGCGCCGCTTTGGCCAGCCGGGGCGACTGTAGGGTGGGGGTGAGGGGTGGGGGGTGCAGGGGGAGGGGGATAGGTGTGGTGGGGGGTCAGGGGGAAGGAGGGGAAGGGGGAGGGGAGGGTTGTTTTTTTTTTTTTAGAGAGACGGGACATTGAGAGGCGAGTTGGGATAGAGAGCGAAGAGGGTGGGAAGGCGAACCTTCAAGGGGGGAGAGAGATGGGAGAGAGAGACAGAGAGAGAACAGAGAGAGAGAGAGGGCTAGAGAGAGAGCAGAGAGAAAAAGTGGGAAAGAGAAAGCAACTAGGAAGAGAGAGAGAGAGAAAGAGAGAGAGAGAGAGAGAGAGAGAGGAGGGGTGGAGAGAGAAGAGAACTCCGAACTCAAAACGTTTTTAATCCAATGAATCAAGATTTTAGGCAGTGATTAGAGGGATTAAAAGAGTGAGTGAGAGAGAGAGAGATAGAGAGAGAGAGAGAGAGAGAGAGAGAGAGAGAGAGAGACAGAGAGAGACAGAGAGAGAGAGAGAGACAGAGAGAGAACACTGAACACTGAACACTTTAATGTCAATAGCTTTACAGCCCTAATGACATGGGGGTTCATAATACAAATAACAACATGCATCAATAGTAATAATATTGATGAAAACCAAAACCAAAACGAAATCAATCAATCTGTGCAACAAAGTGCAGTTCGACCATCCATTCAAAGTAATGGCATGTAGTGAGAAATAAAAACAAAAACATATATAAATATATAACATAAATATTTTCCATATGAGAGAGAGAGAGAGAGAGAGAGAGAGAGAGAGAGAGACCTGACATGATGATTTATTGTCAAAAGCATTGCCAGCCATTTTGACAAGGAGGGGATTACAAAAATTAAATACAACGAAACACACCGCAACAACTGTGTGTGCAAGAAAAAGGTAGGGAAAAAGAACAACAACAACAACAACAAAAAAAAGCAAACATCGTAAGGACCATCCATGGTCATAAAGCATTGATTTTGCTTATATAATCAATAGTGAATCCGTTTATTCATTAGCGTTAAGGAGTCGTCTGCATATAATTACCAACATTTTACTTGATTCTTTATACTGACTGCCCATTTTCCAGTATTTTCTGCCTACTGTTAAGTGCTACAGTAAGAAATTTTGAGCGACTGAGAGAGAGAGAGAGGGGGGGGACGGCAGACAGACAGGCAGACAGAGAGAGACAGAGAGAAAGAGAGAGAGAGAGAGAGAGAGCCAGAGAGACCTAGACAGAGAGACTCAGAGATCTGGAGACAGACTAGACTTAGCAGAGAGATAGAATTATGTGTAGAGAGATCGAGACTGATTCAAGTGATAAGACCTCTGACATTCATTACGAAAAGAAAAAAGAAAGAAAGAAAAAGAAGAAGAAGAAGAAGAAGAAGAAGAAGAAGAAGAAGAAAAAAGAAATTAGAGTTGGGGTGAAGATGGGTGAGGGTAAGGGACAGAGTTGCTGAGAAGGAGGGTGGGGGTGGAGGGGTGGGGGGCGTGGGGGGTGGAACCTGGGGTGAGGAGGAGGAGAGGGGAGGAGGTGGGTGTGGGTGGGATTCAACAGAAAGAGGAGAGAGTAGGAGAGAAGAGAGAGAGAGACAGACAGACAGACAGACAGACAAGCACAGACACAAGTCTCGTCACTTCTCGTCTGTCACGGGATTTGACTCGCTGGGGGTGGGGTGGGGGTGGGGATCCACCAACCTGTCTGCTGTGTTACTGAGATGGGGGGGGGTGAGGTGGGGGTGTATAGTGTGAGGGTGGTGGACGTGTGTGTGGGGGGGAAGTGGGTGGTAGGGGGGGTTACTCAGGTGAGTGGGTGGGGGCGGGAAAGCTCCTTTTCTTCTTCTTCTTTCTTTCTTTCTTTTTTTGAATGACATTTGTTTTCATAACAGGGTGGATTGGGGGTTGAGGTGGGTTTTTTTTCTTTTCTTTTCTTTTACTTTTTCTTTCTTTCTTTCCTTTTTTACGACAGTTGTTTTCGTAACATGGTACATTTGGGGATAGGTGGTTTGTTTTTTGGTGTTTTTTTTCTTTTCTTTTCTTTTACTTTTTCTTTCTTTCTTTCTTTCTTTCCTTTTTTACGACATTTGTTTTCGTAACATGGTACATTTGGAGATAGGTGGTTTGTTTTTTTGGGTTTTTTCTTCTTCTTTTCTTTGCTTTTACTTTTTCTTTCTTTCTTTCTTTCTTTCTTTCCTTTTTTACGACATTTGTTTTCGTAACATGGTACATTGGGAGATAGGTGGTTTGTTTTTTGGTGTTTTTTTTCTTTTCTTTTCTTTTACTTTTCTTTTTCTTTCTTTCTTTCTTTCTTTCTTTCCTTTTTTTACGACATTTGTTTTCGTAACATGGTACATTGGGAGATAGGTGGTTTGTTTTTTGGTGTGTTTTTTTTTTTCTTTTCTTTTCCTTTACTTTTTCTTTCTTTCTTTCTTTCTATCTTTCCTTTTTTTACGACATTTGTTTTCGTAACATGGTACATTGGGAGATAGGTGGTTTGTTTTTTGGTGGTTTTTTTTTTTCTTTTCTTTTCTTTTACTTTTTCTTTCTTTCTTTCTTTCTTTCTTTCTTTCTTTCTTTCCTTTTTTTACGACATTTGTTTTCGTAACATGGTACATTGAGATATAGGTGGTTTGTTTTTTTTTTGTTTTTTTTTTCTTCTTTTCTTTTACTTTTTCTTTCTTTCTTTCCTTTTTTCTTTCCTTTTTTACGACATTTGTTTTCGTAACATGGTACATTGAGGGATAGGTGGTTTGTTTTTGGGTTTTTTTTTTTTTTTTCTTTTCTTTGCTTTTACTTTTTCTTTCTTTCTTTCTTTCTTTCTTTCCTTTTTTACGACATTTGTTTTCGTAACATGGTACATTTGGGGATAGGTGGTTTTTTTTTTTTTTTTGGTTTTTTCTTCTTCTTTTCTTTGCTTTTACTTTTTCTTTCTTTCTTTCTTTCTTTTTTCTTTCCTTTTTTACGACATTTGTTTTCGTAACATGGTACATTGGGAGACAGGTGGTTTGTTTTTTTGGGTTTTTTTTCTTTTCTTTTCTTTTCTTTTACTTTTTCTTTCTTTCTTTCTTTCTTTCTTTCTTTCCTTTTTTACGACATTCGTTTTCGTAACATGGTACATTGAGGGATAGGTGGTTTGTTTTTGGGTTTTTTTTTTCTTTTCTGTGCTTTTACTTTTTCTTTCTTTCTTTCTTTCTTTCCCTTTTTTACGACATTTGTTTTCGTAACATGGTACATTGAGGGATAGGTGGTTTGTTTTTTTTGTGGGTTTTTTTTCTTTTCTTTTCTTTTACTTTTTCTTTCTTTCTTTCTTTCTTTCCTTTTTTTACGACATTTGTTTTCGTAACATGGTACATTTGGGGATAGGTGGTTTTTTTTTTTTTGGTTTTTTCTTCTTCTTTTCTTTGCTTTTACTTTTTCTTTCTTTCTTTCTTTCTTTTTTCTTTCCTTTTTTACGACATTTGTTTTCGTAACATGGTACATTGGGAGACAGGTGGTTTGTTTTTTTGGGTTTTTTTTTCTTTTCTTTTCTTTTCTTTTACTTTTTCTTTCTTTCTTTCTTTCTTTCTTTCTTTCCTTTTTTACGACATTTGTTTTCGTAACATGGTACATTGGGAGATAGGTGGTTTGTTTTTTTGGGTTTTTTTCTTCTTCTTTTCTTTGCTTTTACTTTTTCTTTCTTTCTTTCTTTCTTTCTTTCTTTCCTTTTTTTACGACATTCGTTTTCGTAACATGGTACATTGAGATATTGGTGGTTTGTTTTTTTGGTGTTTTTTTTTTTCTTTTCTTTGCTTTTACTTTTTCTTTCTTTCTTTCTTTCTTTCTTTCCTTGTTTCTTTCCTTATTTTACGACATTTGTTTTCGTAACATGCTACATTGAGGGATAGGTGGTTTGTTTTTCTCTTTACTTTTCTTTTCTTTTTTTTTTTCCTGTTGTTTTTCTTTGTTTCTTTCCTTTTTTTTTTTTTTTTTTTTTAATGACGTTTCGTTTTCGTGACAGGGTACATGGGGGGATGGGGTGGGGTTGAGGGGCTTTTTCTTTTTATGTTCTTTTCTTTTTTCTTTTTTTTTCCTCCTCACTTTTTGTGGTTTTATTTTTGTTCATCCGTTTTTGCAGCAGTCTCTCTGTCTCCAGGAGTGTGCAGACTGACGTCCACCCCCTCCGTCCCCGCCCCCCCCCTCTCTCTCTCTCTCTCTCTCTCTCCCCACCTCCTCCCAGCCCTCTCCAACTATGCCATGCCCTACCCTCTGATAACCCTCCCCCCCCCCTCTCCACACACACACACACACACACACACACACACACACACACACACACACAGAGGTTTTTTTCTTTCTTCATTTCTTACCTGTCAAGGCACGTTGAGTGACATCTAATCCGGTTAGCGGAGTCATATTTTCTCCTCCCTCCTCCGGTTTTTTTTTCTTTGGGGGTTGGGGTGGGTGTGGGTGTGTGGGTGTGTGGTGGGGGGGAGGTTTGCTGGAGTGAGGGTTGGCGGTGGGAGGGGCTACGGTGGTGGTGGTGGTGGTTGTTTTGTATTGAGAAGCTGAATATTCGAAAGAGACAGCAAGCACAGAGATAGATAGAGACAGAGAGAGAGAGAGAGAGAGAGAGAGAGAGAGAGACGGACACACACACACACACACACACACACACACACACACACACACACAGAGAGAGAGAGAGAGAGAGAGAGAGAGGAAACAAAACGAAACGAAACGAAACGAATTTTTTTTTTTTTTCATCTAAACTCATTTTTTCATAACAGATACTTTACCAGTGTAAATAACATTAGCGGTGTTTTATATTGGCTGGATTTACATATTTATAGACTCATACAAAAGCAAAGCGTTCAAGAAAAAGAAAAAAAAATGTTGAGAGAAAATAGAAAGAAAGGAAAACAGACAACAACAACAACAACAACAACAACAGTTTCAGTTTCAGTTTCACTTTCTCAAGGAGGCGTCACTGCGTTCGGACAAATCCATACACGCTACACCACATCTGTTGAGCAGATGCCTGACCAGCAGCATAACCCAACGCGCTTAGTCAGGCCTTGAGTGCATGCTTACATATTTGTGTACCTATGAAAGTGGATTTCAGTTTACGTAATTTCGCCAGAGGACAACACTCTCGTTGCCATGGGTTCTTTTTCAGTGCGCCAAGTGCGTGCTGCACACGGGACCTCGGTTTATCGTCTCATCCGAAAGACTAGACGCTCAGTTTGATTTTCCAGTCAAACTTAGGAGAAAGGGCGAGAGCGGGATTCGAACCCACACCCTCACGGACTCTCTGTATTGGCAGCTGAGCGTCTTAACCATTCTGCCACCTTCCTCCTTCACAACAACAACAGCAACAACAACAACAACAATTCAAACAGGACACAATAACCGATGTAACCAGCCCACCATTGTGGTAAGCAGCCATCTAATCTTAACACAGAGGCAGAGGGAACGGAGACAGAGAAAGCGAAAGAAAGAACGAAGGAAAGAAGGAATAGAAGGAAGGATAAAAGTAAAGAAATAGATAAAGAAAGAAAGGAAGAAAGGAACATAACTAGAAAGAATGAAAGAAAACAGCAAAAGAAGGGAAAAAAAAGAAGCAAAGAAAAAAAAGAAAGAAAGCAAGTAATAAAGAATGAAGGAAAGAAAGATAGATAGAAAGAAAGAAAACAACTAAAGAAGAAAATGTATATATAAAAAAGAAGCAAAGAAAGAAAAAAGAAAGAAAGAAAACAAGTAATAGAGAATGAAGGGAAGAAAAGATAGAAAGAAAGAAAGAAAACAGGGAAAGAAGAAAATGTATATATCAAAAAAAGAAGCAAAGAAAGAAAAAAAGAAAGAAAGAAAACAAGTAATAGAGAATGAAGGGAAGAAAGAAAGAAAGTAAAGGAGAGGAAGAAAGGAAGGAAGAGAAAGAAAGAAAGAAAGAAAGAAAGAAAGAAAGAAAAAAAGAAAGAAAGGTACGAAGGAAGAGAAAGAAAGAAAGAAAGAAAGAAGGGAAGGAAAAAACCCACAAAAGAAAGAAATCGACAGAGGAAAGAAAGAAAGAAGGCAAGATAGAAAAGAAAGGAGATGGAAAGAAAGAACGTAAGCAAGAAAGAAAGAAAGAAA
>NC_134888.1:6740791-6743291 GCF_041734735.1 Babylonia areolata | reverse complement strand
GAGGGGGAGGGGGGGGGGTGAGAAATGCTGGCGAGTTTTGTCTATTTATTTATAGTCTGTTCATCTAAGATGATGATATTAGACTGAAAATAAATGATACCATTATTATCATTTGGATTATTATCATTTCTATCATAATGATGATTGTTATTATCAATTAGAAATCGACATTTCTGTATATTCGAATGAAAAGGGGGGCGGTTGAGGTGGAGGGGAGGGGTGGGTGGGGGTGGGGGCAAGGGGGGAGTGTGGGATTGGATCCCACGTGACTTGAGTGCAGTGGCTGGCCAACTAACGTCCTTGGATATTTTGAGGAGTGCCCATCTTGTTGTTGTTGTTTTAACTTCGATTTACGTTGCTGTCACATTCATTTTACAAGCGAAACAACAACAAACAACAACAACAACAACAACATCAACAACAAAACCAAAACTAAAAAGAAAAACAAAACCCAAAACCATCAAACAATCAAACAAAAACAAAAAACAAAAAAAAAAGAGACAAACAAACAAAGAATATCGAAAGCCTGATCGGATAGAATTTCTATAAAAGTTCCCTTCAGTCTTGTTTTGTTTGTTGTTGGACGGGCGCAGCAGCCGAGTGGTTAAAGCGTTGGACTGTCAATCTGAGGGTCCCGGGTTCGAATCACGGTGACGGCGCCTGGTGGGTAAAGGGTGGAGATTTTTACTATCTCCCAGGTCAACATATGTGCAGACCTGCTAGTGCCTGAACCCCCTTCGTGTGTATATGCAAGCAGAAGATCAAATACGCACGTTAAAGATCCCGTAACCCATGTCAGCGTTCGGTGGGTTATGGAAACAAGAACATACCCAGCATGCACGCCCCCGAAAACGGAGTATGGCTGCCTACATGGCGGGGTAAAAACGGCCATACACGTAAAAGCCCACTCGTGTGCATACGAGTGAACGCAGAAGAAGAAGAAGAGAAGTTTGTTGTTGTTTTTTTGTTTGTTTTTTTCTCAAGGCCTGACTAAGCGCGTTGGGTTACACTGCTGGTCAGGCATCTCCTTGGCAGATGTGGTGTAGCGTATATGGATTTGACCGAACGCAGTGACGCCTCCTTGAGCGACTGATACTGATACTGATTCCCGGATGGAGTCATGTTTGTTTGCAATGAGGGTGAACTTTGAGAACAAAAGAACGAAAAAAAAAAAAAGAAGAAAAAAGCAGCAAAAAACAGAAAGTAAGAAAATCTAACAGGAAAATCTAACGAGAAACAGTAACTTACCACTCGAAGACTAACGTTTTTAGCAGCGTACTTTTGTTTCCAATAAAAAGAAAAATAAATGAAAAAAAAATCAAAATCAAGGTAATACCATGGTAAAAAGGTACAATACCATTCCAAGCCGAAATATTTGTGACGTTGAAATACTCGTCACACAACTCTGCTCACTTCCGGAAGTGACTGTTTCAACATCCTGGGTCTGTCGTGACAAAACCCAAATCCAACGAAAACCAGACCAATCGAAAGAAACGAAATAAAATGAAAGAGATTGCCCTCTGTCCTCTGCTTGGAAACGGAATTAGCTCCTGTCCTCAAATAGGAAAAGAAAATTACCTTTCTCCCCCCAGAATAACCCGAAATTAACCTTTACCCCCCCAAAGAAAACTAAATTTTCCTTTACCCCCACACGAAAGGAAAACGAAATTACCCTTTATCATCAGAATAAAACGAAATTTCACCTTACCCTCAGAAGAAAACGAAATTACCCTTTACCCTCAGAAGAAAACGAAATTACCCTTTACCCTCAGAAGAAAACAAGAACAAAATGAAGTTGCTCTCATTTCTCCAGAATAAAATTTCCCTCTGTCCTCCAGAATTAAAAAAAAAGTCAAAAACGAAATTACGCAGTTTCCATGAAAAAAGAAAAAGAACAGTGCCTCGAACTTCCGCCAGACCTTTTTTGGTTTTTCCTCTCTTGGAATCAGAGTTTTGCATCTGTGTAAATGGTGTGTAAAAGCATTGATTTGTCTCTGTATAAGGATCGGCGCAAAATAGATTCTTCTTCTTCTTCTTCTTCTTGGTCTTGTTCTTGTTCCTTTTGTTCTTCTTTCTCTTTCTTTCTTTCTTTCTTTCTATCTTCTTCTTCTTCTGATTATTATTATTTGTATTAGTATTATTGTTGTTGGTGGTGTTGTTGTTGCTATAACCCCCCACCCCCACCCCCACACCCCCCCTGTCCTCACCGCATCATAAAAAAATCCCCCCCCCCCCCCCCCGCCATCCACCCCTCCTTCTCTCATAACCAATGAGAGGCAAACTTTCCCCATCGCTTCTTGGAGCAAAACCATCAAAGAAAAAGTAAAAGACAATAAAAACAAACAACAACAGCAAAAAAAACAACAACAAAACAAACAAAAAAACAAAAAAACACCCTCAGACAGTACCCAACGTAATCTTACCCGTTCCCCGTCGCCACCCGGGCCACAAAAGGCGGTGTGTGTGTGTGTGTGTGTGTGTGTGTGTGTGTGTGTGTGTG
>NC_134888.1:6723291-6735791 GCF_041734735.1 Babylonia areolata | reverse complement strand
GTGTGTGTGTGTGTGTGTGTGTGTGTGTGTGTGAGAGAGAGAGAGAGAGAGGTGGGGAGAGAGAGAGGGAGACAGAGGGAGAGGGAGACAGAGGAAGAAAGAGAGAGAGAGAGATAGAGGGACAGGGAGACACAGAGAGAGGGAGAGGCAGACAGAGGAAGAAAGAGAGAGAGAGACAGAGAGAGAGACAGAGACAGAGGAAAAGAGAGAGAGAGAGAGAGCGGGGTTTTCAAGCGTACAAGAGGTGTGCTGGTAACTTCTGAAGATGACATAGCAGTAGTTCGATCTAAGCTGCGATTCATTTCAGCAGGGCAAGAAACGGAACCTAAGAACAAATACTGAACTGATTATTGTAGTGTACGAGTGTGCAGAGAGAGGGAGGGAGACAGACAGATAGATAGATAGATAGATAGATAGATAGATAGATAGATAGATAGATAACGAGAGAGAGTGAGAAAGAAAGATAGGGAGAGACAGAGACACACAGAGAGAGACAAAGAGAGGGAGGGGGGTGTACAAGCGTGCTAGGGTGTTGTTGGTGACTTGTGAAGACGACAAAAGAATAGTTCCAGTCATTTTAATGTAACAGGACAAGAAGCGAAACCTTAGACCACATACTGAACTGCTTATTGTAGTGTTTATTAACAGTTTGCAAAGAGAGAAAGAGAGACAGAGAAAGAAAGAGAGAGAGAGAGAGAGAGAGAGAGGGGGAGAGAGAGGAGAGACAGACAGACAGACAGACAGACAAATAGGTACACGGACATCACAGTAAAAAGAACAGTGAGATCACAGTGTATGTAACACTGTAGACCAATCTGACATCTGGAGAAAACAACAACAACAACAAAAAACAAGAAAAGAAAAGAAAAAACGACACAAAAAACAAACAAACAAAAAAACAATACGCCCCCCCCCCCCCACCCCCCCAAAGGAAAAAAAAATCAACAACAACCAAAAAACAACCTTGGATGTCAACCTAAATTACAGTCAAAAGTTTGACAAGGGAAAGAACTCCCCAACCTCCCCATTCAAACAGACAGCCACTAGACTATCCGCACAGTAGCCGTGTGTGGCGTGTCTTCAGATTACTGCCATGCCAGCTGACATGTAGCGGAAACTATCGCCGATGTAATAACGTGGACCGGACAGGGGGGGGGGGAAGGCAAAAAGTAACCTATACATAGCGCAGAGGTACAGAGTGAGCGGCTTCGACCGTGCAGTTAAGTAAGATAATTGTCTGGAATGAACAGGTGGTGGAGGAGGGCGAGGGTGTGCGTGTGTGTGTGGGTGGGTGGTTTGGTGTGGGGGTGTGGCCGGTGGGAGGTCGGGGGGGGGGGTTGGTACGGGGAGGGTGGTGGTGGAGGAGGAGTAGAGGAGAAAGAGGAGGTGGTGGGGGGGGGGAGGTTTTGGAGGAGAGAGGGAGAGTTGCCGTTTCTTACTTTTCGTGGTGTCGGTAGAATTTTAGTTTTGTCATGATTTTAAAAAAACAACCAAACTGTCTGTCTGTATGTATCGAATTATATGTCTTTTTCTTTGCTTGTGTCTTTACGATGATGGTGATGATGATGATTATTATCATTATCATTATTGTTTTTTTTATAGAGGAGAGAGAGTGAGTGAGTGAGAGAGAGACAGACAGACAAGGAGACAGACAGAGAATGAGAGGGAACAGCCTCGGACGGACAGACAGACAGACAGAGAATGAGAGGGAACAGCCTCGGACGGACAGACAGACAGACAGAGAATGAGAGGGAACAGGCTCGGACAGACAGACAGACAGACAGAGAATGAGAGGGAACAGCCTCGGACAGACAGACAGACAGACAGAGACAAAAAGAGAAAAAAACAGGGACGGACAGACAGACAGAGACAGACAGAAACAGGCTGACAGAGAGAGAGAGAGAGAGAGAGAGAGAGAGAGAGAAGAGAGAGAGAAAGAGAGAGAGAGAGAGAGAGAGAGTGGCAAGCCCAGAGAATTAACCCCACAAACTCCTTTCCACTCCTCTCTCTCTCTCTCTCTCTCTCTCTCTCTCTCTCTCACACACACACCACACCATACCACACCACACCACACCCACATCCCCCTTTCCCCCTACCTTCTCCACCCTTACACACACACCACCACCACCACCATCACCACCAGCACCATCGCCACCACCTATGGAATCTTACAAACCCTTTCCCCCCTCTGGAGATCACTGATGATCATTCTGGACGATTAAACCCGCACCCATATCACCCACCCCCCAACCCTACCCTCACCCTCCTCCACCCTACTATTCCCCATCCTCACCCCCACCCCCAAACCTCACCGCTACCCCTCCCCCCCACACCCACCATCCCTCGCCATCCTGATCCTACTTTCCATCCCACCTCAAAAGCAAAACGAAACGAAACGAAACAAAACAAAACAAAACAAGAAAAATGAAGCAAGCAGAACCCAACCAACCACCCGTACCTAAAATACATGAATAAATGAACCAATAAACAAACAAATGGATAAATAGATAAATAGATGAAGAAATAGATAAATGAAGAAATGAATAAAGGAATAGATTGGTATATATATATATATATATATATATATATATAAACGAATGAACAAATAAATGGATACATCAATCAATCAATTAATCAATCAATCAATTGAAAAGTAAGTAAGTTAATAAATGAATGAATAAATGAATATTATTTAAAAAAGAAAAAAAAGAAAAGAAAGAAAGAAAAGAATAACAGCATACACTACGCGAACCGTGCGTATCGCTGGTGGTTGGGGAAAAAAAAAAAAATCGGTATTTGTTTACTTTTTACTTCTGTCTGTTCTTTTATTTCCTTTTTTTTTCTTTTTTTTTTTCATCTTTTCTTTCTATTTCGCTCCATGCATCTTTTTTTTCTTTTTTTTTTTCTTCTCAGCGCCGGCGTCAGTGTTTGATATTTTTAGGCTCTCGCCCCACGCTCAGGGGCGGTCTTTTCGGGCTGACATTTTCCTCTGGGATAACCAGGAGGCGCCAGTCTGCGGCAGGAAGCGTGCGAACCAGTCTGAGTGGCTTTGGTTTTTTGGCTTTCTATTCACCGTGCTTGTTGTTGTTGTTGTTGTTCTTCTTCTTCTTCTTCCTCTTCTTCTGCTTCTGCTTCTTCTTCTTCTGCTTCTTCTTCTTCTTCTTCTTCTTCTTCTTCTTCTTCTTCTTCTTCTTCTTCTTCTTCTTCTTCTTCTTCTTTTCCTTCTTCTTCTTCTTCTTCTTCTTCTTCTTCTTCTGCTTCTGCTTCTTCTTCTGTTTCTTCTTCTCCTTCTTCTTCTTCTTCTTCTTCTTCTTCTTCTTTTCCTTCTTCTTCTTCTTCTTCTTCTTCTTCTTTCATATACAAACTATACGCATTAATCAAATTTAATCCCGGGGGGGATAAAACAGTAGGAGTAAGTGATAGTGGTTCGTCTTCCTCTTCTTCTTCTCCTCCTCCTCCTCCTCCCCTTTCTTCTTCTTCTTCTTCTTCTTCTTCTTCTTCTTCTTCTTCTCCTTCTTCTTCTCCTTCTCCTCCTCCTCCGCCTCCTCCTCCTCCTCCTTCTTCTTCTTCTTTTCTCCTCCTCCTCCTCTTCCTCCTCTTCCTCCTCCTCCTTCTTCTTCATCATCATCATCTTCTTCTTCTTCTTCTTCTCCTCCTCCTCCTTCTCCTTCTTTCCTGTACAAACTGTGCGCATTAATTAAATTTACCCCGGGGGGCAAAAGAGAAGAGGAGTGAGTGAGAGTGTCCCTCACACAGCCTGTCTTCTTCGTGGTCTACGTTCAGTCTTCATTACTCGCCCTTTGCTTCCCTCTGGCTTGTCTCCCCTGTTTGTCTGTAACAAGGCGCGGACAGACGGCGCTGTTTCACAGTCTGTTGAGTCTGTCAGTAGCTTTCATCTTCTCCTCTCTCTGCCCCACCTCTCTCTCTCTCTCTCTCTCTCTCTCTCTGTGTCTCTCTCTCTCTCTGCGTCTATCTCAACTCTCGCGTAGTACAGTTTCAGTTCTGTGTTTTCTGTCTCTGTCACTGTCTAAACTGTGTGTGTGTGTGTGTGTGTGTGTGTGTGTGTGTGTGTGTGTGTGTGTGTGTGCATGCGTGCATGCGTGTGTATGTTATTTTAAGATGATGGATGAGGCTAAAGAGGAGGACGATGGTATTGTGGAGAAGCTGTTTTAGTTGCCTGACGAGGCTGTGGACGTTATCATACATTTGACAATACGACTACTGCTTTGTCACGTTGGTCACATGTCAGACAATACGACTCGTGCCTCGTCACGTTGCCCACATGTCAGACAATACGACTCGTGCCTCGTCACGTTGCCCACATGTCAGACAATACGACTCATGCTTTGTCACGTGCGTCCCATGTCAGACAATACGACTCATGTTTTGTCACGTTGCTCACATGTCAGACAATACGACTCGTGCCTCGTCACGTTGCTCACATGTCAGACAATACGACTCATGCTTCGTCACGTTCGTCCCATGTCAGACAATACGACTCATGCTTCGTCACGTTGCTCACATGTCAGACAATACGACTCATGCTTCGTCACGTTGCTCACATGTCAGACAATACGACTCATGCCTTGTCACGTTGCTCACATGTCAGACAATACGACTCATGCTTCGTCACGTTGCTCACATGTCAGACAATACGACTCATGCTTTGTCACGTGCGTCCCATGTCAGACAATACGACTCATGTTTTGTCACGTTGCTCACATGTCAGACAATACGACTCATGCTTCGTCACGTTGCTCACATGTCAGACAATACGACTCATGCTTCGTCACGTTGCTCACATGTCAGACAATACGACTACTGCTTTGTCACGTTGGTCACATGTCAGACAATACGACTCATGCTTCTTCACGTTGCTCACATGTCAGACAATACGACTCATGCTTCGTCACGTTGATCACATGTCAGATAATACGACTCATCCTTTGTCACGTTGCTCACATGTCAGACAATACGACTCATGTTTTGTCACGTTGCTCACATGTCAGACAATACGACTCATGCTTCGTCACGTTGGTCACATGTCAGACAATACGACTCATGTTTTGTCACGTTGCTCACATGTCAGACAATACGACTCATGCTTCGTCACGTTGGTCACATGTCAGATTATACGACTCATGCTTCGTCACGTTGCTCACAAGTCAGACAATACGACTCATGCTTCGTCACGTTGCTCACATGTCAGACAATACGACTCATGCTTTGTCACGTTGCTCACATGTCAGACAATACGACTCATGGCTCGTCACGTTGGTCACATGTCAGATTATACGACTCATGTTTTGTCACGTTGCTCACATGTCAGACAATACGACTCATGCTTCGTCACGTTGCTCACATGTCAGATAATACGACTCATCCTTTTTCACGTTGCTCACATGTCAGACAATACGACTCATGCTTTGTCACGTGCGTCCCATGTCAGACAATACGACTCATGTTTTGTCACGTTGCTCACATGTCAGACAATACGACTCATGTCTTGTCACGTTGGTCACATGTCAGATTATACGACTCATGTTTTGTCACGTTGGTCACATGTCAGACAATACGACTCATGCTTCCTCACGTTGGTCACATGTCAGACAATACGACTCGTGCTTCGTCACGTTGCTCACATGTCAGACAATACGACTCATCCAAGACAAGACAAGGCAAGGCAGGGCGAGGCGAGGCAAGGCAAGGCAAGGCAAGGCGAGGCGAGGCGAGGCGAGGCAAGACAAGGCAAGGCAAGGCAAGGCAAGGCAAGGCGGGGCGAGGCGAGGCAAGGCAAGGCAAGGCAAGGCAAGACAAGGCGAGGTAAGACAAGGCAAGGCAAGGCAAGGCAAGGCAAGGCGGGGCGAGGCGAGGCAAGGCAAGGCAAGGCAAGGCAAGGCAGGGCGAGGCAAGGCAAGGCAAGACAAGACAAGGCGAGGCAAGGCAAGGCAAGACAAGACAAGGCGAGGCAAGGCGAAGCAAGACAAGACAAGACAAGACAAGACAAGACAAGGCAAGGCAAGACGAGACGACCTGTCGACATGACAAGACACGACACAATACAATACAATAAATGCAATAAAAAAAACAATCCAATCCAATCCAATCCAGTCCAGTCCAATACAATATTCAGAGGCCTTTGGATGACAAAGTACCCAAAACAGATACAATTTTGAATGGCCATGTCTTCGCTTTGTCATCATCACAAACATTATTCAACAAATCTAATTTCCTCATTCAGTTAATGAACAACACAGAGGAAACTGGAGGTTCGTGTGAATCAGAGGGTACCGCATTGAACAGGTAAATCATTCTTGTGTTCTGCCAGAATCAGAACTCAGGCTAAGAAGTGCCAACCACAAAACAGAAAAAAAAAAAAAAAATCGTCATTCAAATATACAGAATAGGGTCAGGGTTAATTCATTGGCATGTAACAAATCAGACACATGGCAAGAGTTTCCCCATAGAAAATGCTACAGGAAGAACTGTTGGGGTTTTTTTTTGTTGTTTTTTTTTTAATCACTGATTCGGACAGTCTCTGCTAAGATAATTATATCCACTGGACAGACAGAAGAACAGACAGAAGAACAGACAAAGAGAGCATCATTCCATCAGCGCACACCTCAAGACAATACACGGACAGTCAGACAGACAGATTACCCAGTCTTCTTCTTCTTCTTCTTCTGCGTTCACTCGTATGCACACGAGTGGGCTTTTACGTGTATGACCGTTCTTTACCCCGCCATGTAGGCAGCCATACTCCGTTTTCGGGGGTGTGCATTCTGGGTATGTTCTTGTTTCCATAACCCACCGAACGCTGACATGGATTACAGGGTCTTTAACGTGCGTATTTGATCTTCTGCTTGCATATACACACGAAGGGGGTTCAGGCACTAGCAGGTCTGCACGTATGTTGACCTGGGAGATCGTAAAAATCTCCACCCTTTACTCACCAGGCGCCGTCACCGTGATTCGAACCCGGGACCCTCAGATTGACAGTCCAACGCTTTAACTACTCGGCTATTGCGCCCGTCATTACCCAGTCTGATTCCCCTTTGACTTCATTCAACCAGACACACTGATAACCCACCTTGTTCCCCCTTACAGCAAAGCTGCCAGACAGACAGACAGACAGACAGACAGACATCTTGGAGAATCTACCAGCCCCTTTCACCCTCCACAAGCCCACAAGACATACACACACCGCCAGTTTTCAGCGTCTCATTCAGATTGTCTCCAGACGATCGTCGCCCCGTCGCCGCCGCCATACCAGGCGAGGTGTGAAGTAAACAGGGCTGAAGACGACTGACAAATTGATCGCTCTCTGGCACGTGCGGCGCGCGAGCATCATTGGCGTGGGGTGCACGCGCCTGTGCCGTGGGTTGGTGGATGGGTGGGAGCAACCTGTGATGGATCGTCGGCTTGTCTGGAGGGGGGGTTGGGGGGCGGGAGCGGGGGCGGAGGAGGGGGGGGGGGGATCAAGATCGGTTCCAGCCACGTCTAGTCACCACCTTCCCCCTCCTCCTTCTCTCACTTCCTCCCACACCCCCTCCCCCACCCCAATCCCCATTGCCCCCCCTTCTTCAGATCCGTGTGTTAGTTATTACCTGTATATACCACAGTTTCTGCATTGGGCTGCCCTGTGTTCCTCTTTCTTTTTCTTTCCTTCTTCTTCTTGATCGACGTCTTAGCACCTGTCCAAGTTTGTTTATGCTCTCCCCCCCCCCCCCCCCCTTGACATGATGTCAGTTAACACCTTCTGTTTGTTTCTTTTGTTTGTATTTATTCGCGTATAAAGATATCCTGTGGCATTAGTAAATACCTTTGTCACTGTCTTCTACCACCACTACTCCCCCACCACCACCCCCCCTCTCTCTCTCTCTTTCGCTTTCATACTTTCTTTCTATTTGTCAATCAATCAATCAATCAATCATTCTATCTATCTATCTACCTGTCTGTCTGTCTATCTCGTTTATCTCCCCCTGGTTGTTAAATCTCTCTCTCTCTTTCTCTCTCTCTCTTTCTCTCTCTCTCTCTCTCTCTCTTGTAGTGTATTGTATTGTAGCATAGCGTATTGTTGTGTAGTGTAGTGTAGTACCTTTGTCACAACAGGTTTATCAGTGTATTGAATTTCATTTCATTGTGTTGTATTGTATCATCTTTTGTCACAACATATTTCTCTGTGTAAAATTGGAGGTGCTCCCCCAAGAGAGAGCGTGTCACCATGGTGCAATGCCATCCTTTTTTTGTCTTTCTGTCTGCAGTTATATCTGTTTTCCTAACAAAGTGGTATTTTTCTACAGAAGTTAGCCAAGGATAACTCTTTGACTGCCAAGGGTTCTTAAAATATGTTAAGTGCAAGCTACACACGGGATATTGGTTTATTGTGTCATCAAAGTAAGCAGCATCCAGACTATCACTGAAGGTCTAGTTTCGGGGAAGGGGGGAACTTTGGTGAGTGTGGGATTCAAACCTGCACTCTCAGATTCTTTCACTTCCAAGTTTGATGCGTCACCACTGGGCCAGCACTCTGCAAGCATTAACTCTCTCCATACGAAGAGACGACGCCAACAGCGTTTCACCCCAATTACCATCATCAAAATATTGCAAGCGGAAGGCTCTTATACTGAAGAGGTGAATGTTGACAAAGAATACCACAATTCTGACAATGGAAGCTAAAGGTTGGGTCATTCAGACACCCACTGGACATCCGAGGGGTCTGTGTAGAGGAGAAGAGAGGACTGGCCGTACTGAGTGAGTTAACCAGCACAGAGATGCGAGGAAGATGGGTTGGGTGGAGGTTGGTGTGGGGGAGGGGGTGTGGGAGGAAGTGAGGGTAAAGAGGGGGAAGGTGGTGACTAGACGTGGCTGGAACCGATCTTGATCCCCCCCCCCGCCCCCGCCCCCGCCACCCCCCTCTACAGACAAGCCGACGATCCATCACAGGTTGCTCCCACCCACCCACCCACCCACGGCACAGGCGCGTGCACCCCCACGCCAATGATGCTCGCGCGCCGCACGTGCCAGAGAGCGATCAATTTGTCAGTCGTCTTCAGCCCTGTTTACTTCACACCTCGCCTGGCGGCGGCGACGGGGCGACGATCGTCTGGAGACAATCTGAATGAGACGCTGAAAACTGGCGGTGTGTGTACGTCTTGTGGGGGTTGTGGGGGGGTGAAAGGGGCTGGTAGATTCTCCGAGATGTCTGTCTGTCTGTCTGTATGTCTGTCTGTCTGTCTGGCGGCTTTGCTGTAAGGGGGAACAAGGTGTGTTATCAGTGTGTCTGGCTGAATGAAGTCAAAAAGGGAATCAGACTGCGTAATCTGTCTAATCCTCTCCAAGATGTCTGTCTCTGTCTTTCTGGCAGCGTTGCTGTGATGGGGGGGGGGGGGGGGGGGGGGGGGGGGACAGGGTGTCAGTCTTGGGTGTCTGTGAATCTGACTGTCTGTGTCGTCCCTTCAGGTGGCCTGGCGATGCTTTTTTTTTTTTTTTTTTTTTATTTTTTTTTAAATCCTCATTTTCACCTGTCTGGGTATGTTGTCTCGTCATTTCATGCAAGTGCACTTGTCAGTCTGAACCGATGATTTCCCAGTCATCTCTGACTTTGTGTCTGTCTGTCTGTCTGTCTGTCTGTCTGTCTTTGTGTGTGTTTGTCTTTAATGATCTCTTTCCATCCATCATGCGTGGGTTGCATAGTGTGGTGGTGGTGGTGGTGGTGGTAGTGTGTGTGTGTGTGTGTGTGTGTGTGTGTGTGTATGTGTGTGTGTGTGTGTGGGTGTGTGTGTGTGTGTGTGTGTGTGTGTGTGTGTGTGTGTGTGTGTGTGTGTGTGTGTGTGTGTGTGTGTGTGTGTGTGTGTGTGGGTGTGTGTGTGTGTGTGTGTGTGTGTGTGTGTGTGTGTGTATGTGTGTGTGTGTGTGTGTGTGTTCAAAAGGCTTTAGAAAGATAACACTGGTAAAAAGGGAAGTTTCAGTTTCAGTTTCAGTTTCAGTAACTCAAGGAGGCGTCACTGCGTTCGGACAAATCCATATACGCTACACCACATCTGCCAAGCAGATGCCTGACCAGCAGCGTAACCCAACGCGCTTAGTCAGGCCTTGGTAAGTTCACAGAGTGGATGCTAACTAAAGACAATAAGGGAAAGAACAAGCAATGATGATGATGATTATGACGGGAAGAAGAAGAAGAAGAAAGAAGAAGAAGAAGAAGAAGATGATGATGAAGAACAACAACAACATCAACAACGACGACGATGAAGACGACAACTATGATGACGATGATGACGATGGTGGTGGTGATGATGATGATGACGTTGATGTGATGATGACGACGACGATGATGATAAACAGTTGGACTGCAGTGGACAGGGATAGAAAATGAACACAAAGAAAATGGGGTGGGGTGGGGTGGGGTGGGGTGGGGTGGGGCCATGAGATATAAACACGGTTTGTATGCCGGTCAGTTGATGGATGGGGAATGGTTGTGAAGGAGGGCCGAGAGAAAGAGAGCGAGAGATTAGAGAGAGAGAGAGAGACAGGGAGAGAGGGGTGTGATGGGGAGAGAGAGAGAGGGGGGTTAGAGAGAGAGGAAGAGAGAGAGAGGTGGAAGAGAGAGAGTGGTGATGAGAGAGAGGTGGGAGAGAGAGAGAGGGGGGGAGAGATTAGAGAGAGAGGTGAGAGAGGGACAGAGAGAGAGAGAGTGGTGATGAGAGAGAGGTGAGGATAGAGAGAGGTGAGGAGAGAGGCAAAGGAAGAGAGGGGGGTGGAGAGAGAAAGAGAGGTAAGAAAATATAGAGATGAAGAGACTGAAAGAGAGAGAGAGAGAGAGAGGGATGAAGACACAGAGAGACAGGGGTGGAGGGTGAGGGAGGAGGGATATGGATGGTTTAAGGACAGCATGTTCTTTCATTCCTCCTGTTCCTCGCACTCTTTCCTAACTCCCACTTCTTGGAGAGAGAGAGAGAGGGGGGGAGGGAGAGGTGTGTGGAGGGAGAAAGAGAGAGAGAGAGGTGTGGAGGGAGAAAGAGAGAGAGAGAGAGGGGTGGAGAGAAAGAGGTACAGAGAGAGAATGAGAGAGAGAGATTGAGAGAGAGAGAGAGGTAGAGAGAGAGAGGTGGGAGAGAGAGAAAAAGAGAGCGAGTGATTAGAGAGAGACAGGGAGAGAGGGGTGAGGTGGGGAGAGAGAGAGGGGGTTAGAGAGAGATGTGGGGTGAGAGAGGTGGGAAGAGAGGGAGTGGTGATGAGAGAGAGGTAGAGAGAGAGAGGTGGGAGAGAGAGAAAAAGAGAGCGAGTGATTAGAGAGAGACAGGGAGAGAGGGGAGAGGCGGGGGGGAGAGAGGGGGGGGGGGGGGGTTAGAGAGAGATGTGGGGAGAGAGAGGTGGGAAGAGAGGGAGTGGTGATGAGAGAGAGAGGTAGAGAGAGAGAGGTGGGAAGAGAGGGAGTGGTGATGAGAGAGAGAGGTAGAGAGAGAGAGGTGGGAAGAGAGGGAGTGGTGATGAGAGAGAGAGGTAGAGAGAGGTGGGAGAGAGAGAGAGAAAGAGAGGGAGAGATTAGAGAGAGACAGGGAGAGAGGGGTGAGGTGGGAACAGAGAGGGGGGGGGGTTAGAGAGAGATGTGGGAAGAGAGGGAGTGGTGATGAGAGAGAGAGGTAGAGAGAGAGAAGTGGGAGAGAGAGAGAGAGAGACAGAGAGAGATTACAGAGAGACAGGGAGAGAGGGGTGAGGTGGGAACAGAGAGCGGGGGGGTTCGAGAGAGATGTGGGGAGAGAGAGGTGGGAAGAGAGGGAGTGGTGATGAGAGAGAGAGGTAGAGAGAGAGAGGTGGGAGAGAAAGAAAAAGAGAGCGAGTGATTAGAGAGAGACAGGGAGAGAGGGGTGAGGTGGGGAGAGAGGGGTGGGAAGAGAGAGAGTGGTGATGAGAGAGAGAGAGGTAGAGAGAGGTGGGAGAGAGAGAGAGAAAGAGAGAAAGAGAGGGAGAGATTAGAGAGAGACAGGGAGAGAGGGGTGAGGTGAGGAGAGAGAGGGGGTTAGAGAGAGATGTGGGAAGAGAGGGAGTGGTGATGAGAGAGAGAGGTAGAGAGAGAGAGGTGGGAGATAGAGAGACACACACACAGAGATTACAGAGAGACAGGGAGAGAGGGGTGAGGTGAGGAGAGAGAGGGGGGTTAGAGAGAGAGGTGGGAAGAGAGGGAGTGGTGATGAGAGAGAGGTGGGAGAGAGAGAGAGGTGGGAGAGAGAGAAAGAGAGCGAGAGATTAGAGAGAGACAGGGAGAGAGGGGTGAGGTGAGGAGAGAGAGGGGGGTTAGAGAGAGATGTGGGGAGAGAGAGGTGGGAAGAGAGGGAGTGGTGATGAGAGAGAGAGGTAGAGAGAGGTGGGAGAGAGAGAGAAAGAGAGCGAGAGATTAGAGAGAGACAGGGAGAGAGGGGTGAGGTGGGGGAAGAGAGAGGGGGTTAGAGAGAGGGACAGAGAGAAAGAGCGAGAGAGAGAGGGAGAGAAAGAGAGGG
>NC_134888.1:6705791-6710791 GCF_041734735.1 Babylonia areolata | reverse complement strand
GTATGGTTGTCGTGTCCGACTATGACCATCAGAACAGCAGAGGAGGCAACTGCTGTTCCGACGATCTGGGTTAGAATTCGATTAGTGTTGAAAGTGTCTTGCCCCAAGTTATATCCCTAGTCTTTTGGCCAAGAGGGTTTTAGGACAGTCGGCGTTGGGAATGGTTCCCACAGGCCAACTAGCGCCCCCCCCCCACCCCCACCCCCAAGGCTGCAACACTAAGAGTCAGTGCAATTTTGCCCCCAAGTTTGAGAGTCACAGTACTTCACACAAAAAAAAGATTAACTCACTCAGTACGGCCAGTCCTCTCTTCTATCTCTTCTCTTCTTCTACACAGACCCCTCGGATTATCCAGTGGGTGTCTGAATGACCCAACCTTTAGCTTCCGTCGTCAGAATTGTGGTATTCTTTGTCAACATTCGCGTCTTCAGTATAAGAGCCTTCCGCTTGCAATATTTTGATGATGGTAATCGGGGTGAAACGCTGTTAATGTCGTCTCTTTCGCCGTTCGTATGGAGAGAGTTAAGCTGCAAATCATTTCCCATTGCAATGGAGGAAGGTGTAGTAACGAGGAATGTCAGAGATATATTCTGGGGCCAGCGTCAGTGACAGATGAGACACGGGTTGACGAGAGGGGAGACAGAAGGCTGGAGCCTTCCAATGAATAGCAGTCCTGTTTTTTTAAAACCTTTTCAAATTTACTGCACGTGTGTGGGGGTCAACATTTATTTATGTTTCCGGGACTTTTAAACCATAAATGTTTCCTCCATATATTGGGTTTGTTTTATCATAGTTGCCGGTAATTTCGTTTTCTGTATACTGGTTGTGTCGATGCTCTGCCGTCAAAAGATATACGAATTCTTTATTGTCTCTATAAAGTGTCAGGTCAGGGGCATAGCCCTTGCTACTGGTACCATGTAACCCAGTACTACCTGCCGCATGTGAAGTCTCCCAACGACGGACCAGGCGGAGGAGGAAACCTTTCCCAACGGCTGTGAAGGCGGAACAGGATGACCAAAGGGCAGGGGGAGCTCTTATCCTTGGCTGGAAGTCCCCCTAGGAGACGGAGCTCCGAAGAAAAAACCTGCACCTGCCGAGGCCTCTAAAAGAGGACGTGATATCTTTGTAATCACTACTGATATTCAAGGAATCGATCCCCCCCCAAAAAAACAAAACAAAACAAACAAACAAACAAAAAACAACAACAAACGAACAAACAAACAACAACAACAACAAAACAACAAAAAACAAACAAACAAACAAACAAGAGAGGCAAGGCCTTCAAGACTCACTTGTGATACACTTTTTTTTAAAAATCCAAGCTTTTTATGTATTGAGTATAATTTCAAAATGTAATGTTTAAGATGAGAAAGATCAGTTTAAAGCAAATTAAGTCCCCTAGCATTAATTACAGAGTAATTCCCCTATTTTACTATGTGCACCAAAACGTTTGCAAAGTAAATAAAACTTCCATGCTTAGCAAAAGAAGTTCCTGTTTGAACAAAAAATGATAATAATGACTGCTCTTGTTGTTGGGTCAGAATATCAGATCAAAGTGCTAAGTTTAGAGAATACAAAAAATATAAATATAACAGTAAATGCAGTTTGCATATAATTAGGCTTCATTTTTTTAATTTTTTGTGCCCATCCCAGAGTTGCAATATTGTTTTAAACAAGATGACTGGAAAGAACTGAATTTTTCCTATTTTTATGCCTAATTTGGTGTCAACTGACAAAGTATTTGCAGAGAAAATGTCAATGTTAAAGTTTACCACGGACACACAGACACACACAGACACAGACACAGACACACACACACACACACACACACACACACACACACACACACACACACACAACCGAACACCGGGTTAAAACATAGACTCACTTTGTTTACACAAGTGAGTCAAAAATCAATGATAATCGTTACGTTTGTGATCTGGACCGACCTGATGTTGGCCTGTGCTGTGATTGTGATGCAGCAGTGGTTTCGAGCCACTCACCCTAAGGAAGGCCAAAGAATATCGACAATTTAGTTCTGTGTAGTGTTGTGAAGGTGGTTTGTTCCGTGCTTATTACTTTTATTTAACTTATCTTATTTTATATATCTTGTTATCTGTTTATCTATTTATTTATCTATTCAATTTTGGTAATCAAAATACAGAGAGAGAGAGAGAGAGAGAGAGAGAGAGAGAGATCATTCAGTTTTGAATAATGTTCTGGACATTCCAAAGCAAAATGAAATCCATCTCACATGTGTTTGGAGCCGCAAAGAAACTGCAAGAGGAAAACCCCACGACTATTGGGAAATGTGTGTTTTCCGTTGCGAACGGCGCACATACACGTACACATATAAACTTTTAATGAACATTTTTTTCTCAGCGCTTACTTCCCTGCTCAAAAGAGGCATTCTTCAGTAGTGAGATTGGTCCTTAAAGTGCACCGTAATGCATGATATTATTGTGGAATGCGTGCCCATCTGCACTGGCGCTGCAAAAAAAAAAAGTCTGGGGACGCTCCAAGAATTCCTTCCTTTCATTCAGCTAAAATGTACCACGCGCATTCCCCAAGATTTCCTGTAATATTCGTTCTCAGCTTGCAGACAAGCAAACAGACGACCCAGCGGTGCTGAAAACATAAGCTTCTTGTCGGAGATAAGTAGGCGCTAACAACAACAAAATATGAAGTGGGGAAAAAAAAAAAAAAAAAAAAAAAAAAAAGGCTGCACGTTAAGAATAGCAGACGTTGTATAACAATTTCGTTCTCAAGAGTTTGTGTTCGCTCCCTTGTAATAGCGAGAATTCCAACGCTGTTCCCTTCGCCGTGACAAACATTCCTTTCTCGCTTCAAACCGCTCAGGTAGTGTGAACTGTTTCACCTTTACGAGACGGGCGCAATAGCCGAGTGGTTAAAGCGTTGGACTTTCAATCTGAGGGTCCCGGGTTCGAATCACGGTGACGGCGCCTGGTGGGTTAAGGGTTGGAGATTTTGACGATCTCCCAGGTCAACATATGTGCAGACCTGCTTAGTGCCTGAACCCCCTTCGTGTGTATATGCAAGCAGAAGATCAAATACGCACGTTAAAGATCCTGTAATCCATGTCAGCGTTCGGTGGGTTATGGAAACAAGAACATACCCAGCATGCACACCCCCGAAAGCGGAGTATGGCTGCCTACATGGCGGGGTAAAAACGGTCATACACGTAAAATCCCACTCGTGTGCATACGAGTGAACATGGGAGTTGCAGCCCACGAACGCAGAAGAAGAAGAAGTTTCACCTTTACGGACCTTCTACTTCTTCTTCTTCTAACCTTCTAACTGTCAAGGCATGGTGGAACAGATTAGCTTTACAACTTCGCAAAAGACTACAAAGGGCAAAGCCTTCGAAATCTTTCCTGTCTTCTTCATATGCGAAAACTTTAAAAGGAAACACCACTAAGACGCTTCAGAAATCTTTAATTCCTTCTTCATTGAACTTAAAGGGAAAACATCAAGACGTTCAAAATCTGCTCCTTCTTCTTCTTCTTCTTCATCTGCGATCATGGGCTGCAACTCCCACGTCCACTTGTATGCACGAGTGGGTTTTTTTACGTGTATGATCGTTTTCACCCCGCCATGTAGGCAGCCATACTCCGTTTTCAGGGCTGTGCATGCTGGGTATGTTCTTGTTTCAATAACCCACTGAACGCTGACATGGATTACAGGATCTTTAACGCGCATATTTAACCATCTACATGCGTATACACACGAAGGCGGTTCAGGCACCAGCACGTGATTATGTTGACCTGGGAGATTGGAAAACACTTCAGCCTTGACCCACCAAACGCGCCGAAACCGAGGATCGAACTCAGGACAACAGGGCGAGAATTCAGCGCTCTGAGATGCCACCGCTCTGGCACATGTGCTTCAATCCTCACTTTGTCTCCATTGGCCCTGGGATTCAAGAGAGTGACAAAATAGCAGAAGAAGAAGAAGAAGAAGAAGAAGAAGAAGAAGAAGAAGAAGAAGAAGAAGAAGAAGAAGAAGAAGAAGAAGAAGAAGAAGAAGAAGAAGAAGAAGATGATGATGATGATGATTGATTGATGATGATGACGATGACGATGATAAGAAAAAGAAGAACAATAACAAGAATACATTGTGCTTGTTTTCTTTCTTCTTTTTTTTTTATTTTATATTTTTATTATTATTATTATTATTATTATTATTATTATTATTTCATTCAAGTCACCTGGCTGAGTTCCCGATTTCCTCTGTCTTCATGGTGGTTGGTTGCTGTGTGTTGCTGCTGGCTTTTGATTGGTTTGTTTGTTGCTGCTGGCTTTTGATTGGTTTGTTTGTTGGCTGTTGGCTTTTGATTGGTTTGTTTGTTGCTGCTGGCTTTTGATTGGTTTGTTTGTTGCTGCTGGCTTTTGATTGGTTTGTTTGTTGCTGCTGGCTTTTGATTGGTTTGTTTGTTGCTGCTGGCTTTTGATTGGTTTGTTTGTTGGCTGTTGGCTTTTGGTTGGTTGTTGTTTGTTGCTGCTGGCTTTTGGTTGGTTGTTGTTTGTTGCTGCTGGCTTTTGATTGGTTTGTTTGTTGCTGCTGGCTTTTGATTGGTTGTTGTTTGTTGCTGCTGGCCTTTGGTTGGTTGCTGTTTGTTCACTGTTGGCTTTTGGTTGGTTGTTGTTTGTTGCTGCTGGCTTTTGATTGGTTTGTTTGTTGGCTGCTGGCCTTTGGTTGGTTGTTGTGTGTTGCTGCTGGCTTTTGGTTGGTTGCTGTTTGTTGACTGCTGGCCTTTGGTTGGTTGCTGTGTGTTGCTGCTGGCTTTTGATTGGTTTGTTTGTTGGCTGTTGGGTTTTGGTTGGTTGTTGTTTGTTGCTGTTGGCTTTTGGTTGATTGTTGTCTGTTGCTGCTGGCCTTTGGTTGGTTGCTGTTTGTTGCTGCTGGCTTTTGATTGGTTTGTTTGTTGGCTGCTGGCCTTTGATTGGTTGCTGTGTGTTGCTGCTGGCTTTTGATTGGTT
>NC_134888.1:6698291-6700791 GCF_041734735.1 Babylonia areolata | reverse complement strand
TTTCTTTTTTTTTCCCCCCCACTTCTGTCTCACGACAAAACCCCTCCCGCGCTACTATCACCACCACCCCCCTACACACACACACCACACCCTACCCCCCCCCTCCCCGTCCCCCTCCACCTTCCATTTCCCTCCAACCACCCCCCCCCCCCCCCCCGCAACCCCCTAACCTTCACCCTCCAGAATATTATTATTCATGAAGATTTCCTTTCTATCCGGGTAAACAGACTATACATTAATCCTCCCCCCCCCCCTCAGCACCCTCCATCCCCCCCCTCCACCCTACACCCCCCCCCCTCCCCTCAGGGCTGACGACGGTTCTCACCTGGCACTGCGGCCTCAGACCGCAGACCTTCAGACTGGCGTCGCTTGGGTAGAAGTCAACACAGGCAGGTGGAGGGGGTGGGGGTGGAGCGGGGGGGGGGGGGAGGGAGAGGGGGGAGAGGTGTGGGTGGGAGAGAGAGAGGGGGGGAGGGTCTAGGACTGGGGTGGGTAGATTGAATATGGTGGTGAGAGGAGGAAGTTGAGGAGGAGGAGGAGGAGGAAGGGGAGGAGGAGGAGGAAATGGCGGAGGAGGAGGAGGAGGAAGAGGAGGAGGAGGAGGAAGAGGAGGAAGAGGGGGAGGAGGAGGAGGAAGAGATGAGGAGCTGGAGAGAGGAGGAGGAAGGGGAATAAAGAGTGGGAGGAGGAAGAGGATGTGTAGGCAGAGGGGGGGGGGGAGGAGCAGGAAGAGGAAGAAGAGGATAAGTAGGAAGAGAACGAGGAGGAGGCGGAGAAGATGACAGTGGAGGAACAGGGAGAAAGAGGAGAGGAGGAGTAGGAAGAGGAGGAGGAGGAAAGAGGAGGAGGAAGAGGAGGTGGAAGAAGAGGAGGAGGGTGTAGTAGAAAGAGGAGGAGAAGAAGAGGAAGAAGAGGAGAAGGAGGAGGGAGAGGAGGAGGAGGAGGGTGCAGTAGAAAGAGGAGGAAGAGGAGGAAGAGGAGGAGGAGAAGGAAAGGAGTAGGAGGAAAGAGGAGGTGGAAGAAGAGGAGGAGGGTGTAGTAGAAAGAGGAGGAGAAGAAGAAGAGGAGGAGGAGGGAGAGTAGGAGGAGGAGGGTGCAGTAGAAAGAGGAGGAGGAAGAGGAGGAGGAAGAAGAAGAGGAGGAAGCAGAAGAGGAGGAGGGAGAGGAGGAAGAATAGGAGGAGGAAAAGGAGGAGGAGGAAGAGGAGAAGAAGAGGAGGGGGAAGAGGAGGGGAGTAGGAGGAGGATGGTGTAGTAGAAAGAGGAGGAGGAGGAAGAGGAGGAGGAAGAAGAGGAGGAAAAGGATGGAGACTAGGAGAAGGAGGGTGTTGTAGAAAGAGGAGGAGGAAGAGGAGGGGGAGAAGTCTATAAAATTCGGAAGAGGGATGGGAAGGTGTGTGTGTGGGGGGGGGGGGGGAGGGGGTGGGTGGGGGGGAGTGCAAGGACTGGTGGGGGAAGAGAGGTGAGTGGGAGCAGGAAGCATAGCATAGCATAGCATAGTATAGCATAGCACAGCACAACACGCACAGTTTAGCATGGCACAGCACAGCATTGCATGGTATAGCATGGCATAGCATAGTACGAGATAGCAAAGAACAGCATGGCGTAGTATGACATGGCATGGCATGGCATAGCATAGAATAACATGGCATAGCACAGCATAACACAGCATAGCATCGAAGGCATTGCACAGCATGGCAAAGCAAAACATAGCATAGCATAGCATAGCATAGCATAGGCCGGACAGAGGGGATGGGCTGGAGGGGGAGGGGGGAGGGTGTGGACAGCTCCCTTGGGAGGGAACAAGACAGAGAGAGGGTGAGTCAAGGGTGGATGGCGGGCGGGGGGGGGGGGATGTTGGGGTACACAGCTCAGTCACTTCAGGAGGGTGTGGAGGGTGCGTCTGCGCATGCGTGTACACGCGAAGGGGGCTTCTGGCACTAGCAGTACCATACTAGGTCTGTACATCTGTTGACCGGGAAGATAGGTTAGAAATTATCCACCCTTCACCCACCAGGCGCGCCTTCTTCTTCTTCTTCAGCGTTCACTCGTATGCACACGAGTGGGTTTTTACGTGTATGACCGTTTTTACCCCGCCATGTAGGCAGCCATACTCCGTTTTCGGGGGTGTGCATGCTGGGTATGTTCTTGTTTCCATAACCCACCGAACGCTGACATGGATTACAGGATCTTTAACGTGCGTATTTGATCTTCTGCTTGCATATACACACGAAGGAGGTTCAGGATAGAGCAGGTCTGCACATATGTTGACCTGGGAGATCGTAAAAATCTCCACCCTTTACCCACCAGGCGCCGTCACCGTGATTCGAACCCGGGACCCTCAGATTGACAGTCCAACGCTTTAACCACTCGGCTATTGCGCCCGTCACCAGGCGCGCCGAAACTGGGGATCGAACTCAGGAACCTGGGGTTAGAATCCAGCACTCATACCACGCAGTCACCGCAAACAGTCCAACTTGAGGAATAACGTATGGTCCTGT
>NC_134888.1:6688291-6695791 GCF_041734735.1 Babylonia areolata | reverse complement strand
TCTCTGTCTCCCCTCTCTCTGTCTGTCTGTCTCTGTCTCCCCTCTCTCTGTCTGTCTGTCTATGTCTTCCCTCTCTCTGTCGGCCTGTCTCTGTCCTCCCTCTCTCTGTCTGTCTGTCTGTCTCTGTCTCTGTCTCTCCTCTCTTCTCTCTCTCTGTGTTTTTCCCCCCTATCCTTTTCTTCCCGCCCCTACCCCCTCCATCCTTCTCTTCTTCTTCTTCTTCTTCCCCACCTCTCTCACTGTCTCCGAGACACTCTTTTCTCCGCCACCACTACCACCACCACTATCGCCACCACCACCACCACCACCGCAGTTACCTTTCTTTTTTCTTTTTTTACGCCCCCTCCCCACTCTCTCCACTTCCACCCAATCTGTCCTCCCTTCCTTCTCCACCCCCCCAACCCCCCCCCCCCCCCCCACTCCCCCCGCAACCCCCTCACCGCCCAGCTCCCTCCCCCCCACAATAGATGTAAGGCTGTAACGAGTAGAACCAGGTAAACATGCGGTTTCTGGTGGTTTGTGTTGTATTGTGTTGTGTTGTATTGTATTGTATTGTATTGTATTGTATAGTGAGGCGTTGGACTGGCTGTTCTTCTGGCTGTCTGAAGAGGAGTGAAGTCGTGGCTGTTCTGGCGTTCCAAAGGGGGAAGTTCTGGCTGTTCTGGCCGTCTGAAGAAAGGGGTGTTCCTGATTGTCTGAAGAAAGGGTGAAGTCTTGGCTGTTCTTCTGCCTGTCTGAATAGGGGTGGTCCTGGCTGTCTGAATAGGGGTGGTCCTGGCTCATCCTCTGATCTTCCAAGAAGGAAGTCCTGCTGTCTGAAGAGGGGTGAAATCCTGGCTGACTGAAGGAGGGGTGAAGTCATGCCTGTCTGAAGAGGGGTGAAGTCCTGGCTGTCTGAAGGAGGGGTGGTCATGCCTGTCTGAAGAGGGGTGAAGTCCTGGCTGTCTGAAGAGAGGTGTAGTCATCCCTGTCTGAAGAGGGGTGAAGTCCTGGCTGTCTGAAGAGGGGTGAAGCCATGTCTATCTGAAGGAGAGGTGAAGTCATCCCTGTCTGAAGGAGGGGTGGTCCTGGCTGTCTGAAGAGGGGTGGTCCTGGCTGATCCTCTGATGTTCCAAGAGGGAAATCCTGCTGTCTGAAGAGGGATGAAGTCCTGGCTGTCTGAAGGAGGGGTGAAGTCATGCCTGCCTGAAGAGGGGTGAAGTCATCTCAATCTGAAGAGAGGTGTAGTCATCCCTGTCTGAAGAAGGGGTGAAGTCCTGGCTGTCTGAAGAGGGGTGAAATCCTGGCTGTCTGAAGGAGGGGTGAAGTCCTGGCTGTCTGTAGAGAGGTGTAGTCATCCCTGTCTGAAGAGGGGTGGTCCTGGCTGATCCTCTGATGCTCCAAGAGGGAAGTCCTGTTGTCTGAAGAGGGGTGAAGTCCTGGCTGTCTGAAGAGGGGTGGTCCTGGCTGTCTGAAGAAGGGTGAAGTCCTGGCTGTCTGTAGAGGGGTGGTCCTGGCTGTCTGAAGAGGGGTGAAGTCCTGGCTGTCTGAAGGAGGGGTGGACATGCCTGTCTGGAGGGGTGAAGTCCTGGCTGTCTGAAGGAGGGGTGGTCATGCTTGTCTGAAGAGGGGTGAAGTCCTGGCTGTCTGTAGAGGGGTGGTCCTGGCTGTCTGAAGAGGGGTGAAGTCCTGGCTGTTCCTCTGATGTTCCAAGAGGGAAGGCCTTCTGTCTGAAGAGGGTTGAAGTCTGACGGTTCTTCTAGCTGGTGTTTTAAGGATGAAGCCCTGGCTGTCTGGAGAGTAGCAATGGCCTGGCTGTTCCTCCACCTGGTGTTCTTAGGAGATGGGGGTCTTGGCTGTCTGAAGAGGAGAGATGTCCCGGCTGTTCTTCTGGCGCTCCAAGAGGAGGAGTCCTGGAAACCGTTCAGTCGCAGAGCCAGACTCAGTGAGTGCCTCGACCCTCCTTCTCCAACCCCCTTTCCTCGGAATGGAGATCACCATCTCTTCTCCCTCACGACACCCCCTCCCCCCATCCAACCCCTATTCCCCCACTGCCCCTGGATCTACTGACGTCGAAGACACAACCCATTACAGGCATGGGAGTGGAGGTTTTGGGGAAGGGAACTCAAAAGCTGTGACAACAGCGTATGAAATATCTGGGACTTTTTTCTTCTTTTTTTTGTACTTTTCATGGCGATAGATGATGGGGAGCATGTAGACGATTGTGGTGTTGTCATGGAGATCCGTTCAGGTGTGGGGCCACGTGACAAGGCCGTGCTCTGCGCGTCCTTTTACACCATACCTTGACATCAACCAGGCCCGAGAGTTGCAGACACCTGCTGGTCAGAGCAACAACAACAAAACACACACACACACACACACACACACACACACACACACACACACACACACACACACACACACACACACACACACACACACACACACACACACACACACACACACACAGAAGCATCCATAGAGTGAATGATCCTAGTCTTTTGAGTCACTCAGCTCAGAGTAGAGAAGGCCACATACCTAAAAAAAAAAATCAAAAAAAATCATACAATTCTTTTTGACTCATTGGGGATCGAACTCCTCACCCTCTCCGTCAGTCCACGACACTCAACCACTTCGCCAAGTGAGGCTTCGCTGAGACCAGCAAACGAACTTCTTCCACGACAGTCAATCCGGATGCTACGAAAACGGGACCCCGGGCTTGTAGCAGCCCTGCCAGGTGCGAACCACCTGTACGTACGAACTGTCGGAGTAGCTCGGCACACCTGGAGACAAGTCGGCAAGATAAGAGAAGATCAGACAGTCGATCAGCCTGCCCCTCCCCCTCTCCCTCCTCCCTCCTCCCTCCTCCAGCCCCCTTCCCCCCCCCGCCCTCCCCCTCCCCCGCCCCGCCACCCTGCCTGTCTCCCCCTTCCCCCTCCAATCCCCCGACACCCCCCCACTCCGCAACCCAACCCCCCCCCCCCCGCCCCCCTCCTCCCCTCCGCCACTTCTTGTCTCCTACGCTTGCTTTGCGGCTGGCCTCGCGAGGGGATTAGAGAGAGAGAGAGAGAGAGAGAGAGAGAGAGAGAGGGATTTGGTTTATAAAGCTCTGAAGGCAGCTTGCTTTTGGTATTCGATGCTGGAGTCGCTGTGGTGCTTACTTCGGTGTGTCTTCTTTTATTTTTTTGGTTTAGTCTTCTCCTCTTCCTTCTTCTTCTTCTTCTTCTTCTTCTTCCTTCTCTTCCTTCTTGCTTCTGAGTCTGCTTCCTTTTTTTTTTCCCCTCGATACAGAACGGACATAATTTAGATAGATTTAGATAGCGGAGTTCGTGATTGCTGCTGTCTTTTGCTTTGGGATGCATGCACAATCTTCTTGAGGCGACCACTGGCTTACAGCTGACAGAGGAACTGGTTTCGGTTTCAACCTGCTCTCTCCTTCTTCCTGTTCTTGTTGTTGGTTGGTTGGTTGGCTGGTTGGTTTGCTGGACAATAACGTTGTTTCATTGGCGGATTCATTTTGATGAGAATAATGACTGGGAAAAAAAACAAATTTGTAAAAGAAATAATAAATCAATAAATGATTGAATAAAAAAAAAATCAACACTGTAGATATGATTTTCTGACTGTAATGGCAAAACTGCAGGTTGATTTTCACTTTAAAAAAAAAAAAAAAAACTTTTAGAAAAAAACTTTGGAAAAACAGTTACACTAGCCATCTACAAATCTACTTGGTTTCTTTTAAGATATATGTGCACAGGTTGGATCCATTAAACACACACACACACACACACACACACACACACCTGCTGTTCTTATCTTTGACTTAATGATAATAGAGGTCTCCTTTTTTTTTTAATGTGTAACTTCTGCTGATGGTAATTAGCTTACTTTACAATTGCTAAGGACAGTAGAGGTATTGATGTTGTCGGTTTTCGTCCTCCTCTCTCTCTCTTGCAAGGTGGTACAACATTGAAACGATAATTTACCACTGCCGTTGTTTATCCCTGCTCCTGTTGGCCAGCCAATTTCTCCAAGTCGGTTCAAAACTGGAACTACCATCATGACTGCCTTTGCCTTTGGAGACAACATTGTATTTACAACTGTGTACTTCAAACTTCTGTTTCTTGACATTGTAAAGTTGGTTGATATGTTGATTTACTTTTTTTTAAAGACATGAAACAGACAAGAATATTTCTCCAAATGAAAAAAAAGAAAGAAATGAATACAGGATTTCTTCTGGTTTACGTACTAAGAAATACAACCCAACAAATAACAAAACGTGTGCGTAAAGGCAGTTGTGTTTTTGATTCAAACACATTGTTCCTTCAGAAAAATGTAAGCAGTTAAAATGAAAATAAATAAAGACCTGTTCTAATGATACAAAGTCAAGGCTGAACCAACATAAACCTAGCTGCTAATTTGTGCAAGTGACAATACAACCACATTTCATGTTACTAGACTTTGGGGAAAATGCAACTACAGGCTAATTGCTCTCGCTCTTGTAGCCTACAAATAGAACTTCACGCAGATCAAGCCTCTGTAAACGTATGTTCTAAATCTTATTTATTATTCATTATTTTCTGACAGACTTGGTTTCGAACTTCGAAATCTTGCTGATAAAAGTTGGAAGTCCTTTCCATTGTCAATTACACTGTGAAAAGTGTAGGTAGGAAGTTAGTCTGGACACTCCAAATAATGTTGAAAGAATTTTACCACAATGATATAATTACCAAGACTGGAAAGAAATATTTTTCATTTAATATCGCACAGTCACGAAGGGAACTCAGTCGTATGATTACTTTTACTGATGTCCTTCACTTGGTTGGAAAATCATGAAAAATGATTATTTTTGTGGGGAGTTAAATATTAAAAAATTGAACTGTTAGCTAAAAAAAAAAAAAAAAAAATTCATCTGGTTGCGCAATTATACATATATGGAATTAGTCACCTTTTTTAATTCCAAAATTGATCTCTCTCTCTCTGTCTCTCTCTCACTCCTCCTCCTCCTCCTCCTTCTTCTTCTCTTTTATGAAAACTGTTGGGCCGTGATAATAGAAAATAACCGATACTCAGTTTTATGTTTGTGGTTTTAACTTTTCATTAAATTTAGAGGGGAAGGTGTCCTTTAAACGATGCATGTCTTGATATCGTATTCATATCAGACTTCTTTTGAAGAACAAACTAACATATTTCTGAGACATAAAATCCTTCGTGATAAGAGAGAAAAGGTTTTCTTTTTCTTATTCTTTTACATATATTATTTATTTTCATGTGTGTGTGTGTGTGTGTGTGTGTGTGTGTGTGTGTGTGTTTCGACACACTATCTGTCACTTAAAAAAAAAAAAAATGTAAAATTCGTTTTTTTATACAACAGGCGCTACGAGACTCTCTGACGGTTGTGGTGACATCAAGGAACCTGCTGACGTCACGAGACACGTAAAAACAAACGCCAACGGGGACCCCTCGGACGTTAAAAGGAAACAGGGCAGCCTGCTGGGACAGATCGTTCCACTCAGCAAGACAGTTCTCACGTCGGTTTTTTGGGTTTTTTTTACAGGCTGACCGCAGACACGAAAGCCATATAGTGCAGGAAGAGGTTACCTCAACACAACCCAAGATTCCCCAGACGTGCAAAGCGCGCGCCCTCTACATACCGACTTTCGTGTTGTTGTTGTTGTTGTTGTTGTTTTTATCGTTGGCAGTCTGTGAAGCAAAGGGCCATAAACATCGTTTCCCTTTCAGTTGAGTGATCTGCCCTGATCTCTGCGGGACTCGTCTAGGAGTCATGAAAAGCGGCCTCAACACGCTTCATATCACAGCCTGTGTGTGGGTGGCGGGACTTCATTTTCTTGGCAGGAGAGCTGTTTTTTGATTGGCATAATCTAGAGAGCGAGCGCACACACACACACACACACACACACACACACACACACACACACAACATTCCTCAAAACCCTCGCGTGCGACGGAGAGCAAATCACCCCCTATTCGCCAAGAATCGTTGATGAAACCGGAAAACGGCAGCGGATGGAAGACTAAATGAAAGCTTGACTTGCCCAGAAATCCATCTCACTCTAAACCCCAAAATAATGCTGCATTGATCAACTGAGACTGCGCGCACCAAACCGTCTGATGTTCTCAAGGGAAGAACTGGCAAGGCCTCGATAGTGCCAGAACGGTTAGGACTATTTGTGCCAGGAAAACGTTATTTAATCACAACTATACCATCATATTTAAAACAGCAACTGTATCTTGTCTCCGATGCCTCTACGGTTGTCTCAAGCGACGATGGAACTTCCAACTGTCTTCGTCAACGATTTAGACGTCAAAGGATTTGAATCTCAAACCCTCAACAGTTGACCAGAAGCCTTCGTGCTGTCCTGAAGAAAAACACAACACTTGTACAGCATTGCTGTAGGATTTCAAGAGAGAAATATCCAAAATAAAGGTAAGGGGGGCGTTTTTGTTGTTGTTGTTGTTGTTTGTTGCTGCTGCTGCTGCTGCTGCTGTTTTGGTTGTTGCTGTTGTTGCTGTTGCTGTTTATTGTTTGTTGTTGTTTCCCTCCTGTTGATTTCAATTCATTCGTTATTCTGTTTTGGCGTCGTGTTTTGGTGTGTGTGTGTGTGTGTGTGGTTGGAATCAAGGTGTGTATTAAATGTCTTGATACCGTGAGAACTCTTCTTTGCGGTTTGCGATGATAAGCTGCGATGCTTTTTGGTTTATGTTAACAGAGATTTTGTCTCTTTCTTCGGTATCTCATTTATCGATTTTTGCTTTCTTCTATAAAAAAAAAAAAAAAAAAAAAAACAAAAAAACCTGATGCTTATAAACGGCTCTTGTTGTGTTTTTTTGTTTGTTTGTTTTTTGTGTTTTTTTTTAATTTTGGTTTTATTGTATTCATAATCATGCCTGTATTCAATACACTCATATTGTCATAACTTTTTATTTGACAGCCGTGTCGTTTAGTATTTTCATTAATTTCCACACTTTCTTTCCTCTCTGCTATTCCGTCTTCTCTCTTCCCGTCTGTTGCTTGTAGTTACAATTTCTTTTACCTTCTTTTTTTTCTTTCTTTCTTTCTTTGCGGTTTTTTTTTTGTTTTTTTTTTTTTTTTTTTTTTTTTTAATTTGTGCAGTATTTTTTTTACTGTTCCTTTTCTCCCAATTCTCTCTGTGTCTTGAAGCCGCCTGATTTTTTTGCTACTGTCTGTCTGTCTGTCGGCACATTAGAGGTTCGTCATCCTCTTCCTTCTGTGCATTCTGTCTGTCTGTGTGCCTGTCTGTGTGTCTGTCTGTGTGTCTGTCCGTCCGTCCGTCCGTCCGTCTGTCTGTCTGTCTATCTGTTGCTCTCTCTCTCTCTCTCTCTCTCTCTCTCTCTCTCTCTCTCTCTCTCTCTCTCTCTCTCTATATATATATATATATATATATATATAATGCTTGTCTCTGTGAGTATATATCTGTCTCTGTCTCTCTCTCACTCTCTCTCTCTCATTTCTCACTCTCTCTCTATCATTATATGCGT
>NC_134888.1:6675791-6680791 GCF_041734735.1 Babylonia areolata | reverse complement strand
GTTTTTCTTCACCCCCCCCCCCCCCGCCCCCCTCTTCCCCCTCTTTCGGTCTTCAGTGTTGGTCTGAGTGCTAGTCCTTTTGGTTAAGACGATAGCCGAACACCTGTGTGCTCAATGAAAGTAAAGGAACGTCGTAGAGTTAGTTGTCCACGGCAAAAGTTTGTAGTGCAATAAGAATAAATAAATATATGAACAAACAAAAACTGATAGGAAAGCACAAGTTTACGTTTTGCAGACAGAATAGAATGGGTGGCGCTGTACCAAGGCGATGCTCTCTCACCAGAGAAAGTAGTCCGAAATTCACACAGATAAATCTGATGTGACAACACGATACAATACAATACGATACAATGCAATACAAACAAGTATTATGCAATACTCTCTCTCTCTCTCTCCCTCTCTCTCTCATCACTACCTCTCTCCCTTTCTCTCCCTCTATCTCCCTCTCCCTCCCTCTCTCTTCCTCTCTATTCCTGTCTCTCATCACTCCCTCTCTCTCCCTCTCTCTCTCTCACCACTCCCTCTCTCTCCCTCTCATCACTCTCTCTCTTCCTCCCTCTCTCATCACTCCCTCTCTCTCCCTCTCTCTCTCTCATCACTCTCTCTCTCCCTCTCTCTCTCATCACTCCCTCTCCCCCCTCCTCTCCCCCCTCTCTCTCTCATCACTCCCTCTCTCTCCCTCTCCCTCCCTCTCTCATCACTCTCTCTCCCCCTCTCTCTCTCCATCTCTCCCTCTCTCTCCCTTTCTCTCTCTCATCACTCTCTCTCTCCCTCTCTCTCCCTATCTCTCTCATCACTCTCTCTCCCTCTCTCTCCGCCTGTTTTTTTTTTTCTCTTCGTCTGTCTCTGTCTGTCTCTCCGTATGTCTGTATGTCTGTCTGTCTGTCTTTCTCTTTCTGTATACATCTCTTCCACTCTCCCACCCCCTCTCCCTCTCTCCTCTCTCTCTCTCTCTCCTCTCTCTCGCTCCCTGCGACCCAGTCTCCCTCCCTCTCTCTCTCTCTCTCTTCCCTCTCCCTCTCCCCCCTCTCTCTTCCTCTCTCTCCCACTCTCTCCGACTCCATCACCCCCCCCTCTCTCTCTCTCCCTCCCCCTCTCCCTTAATCCCTCTCCCCCTCTCTCTCTCTCTCTCCCTTTCCCCCTCTCTCTTCCTCTCTCTCTCTCTCCCACTCCCTCCGACCCCCCCTCCCCCCCTCTCTCTCTCTCTCTCTCACAGCAGTGCCAGTCGCCGGGCGCCTGATGGTCTGGAAGGCCCCTGTGAAAGTCTGGAAATTGGTCTGCAGCGCCTGCAATTACTTCCACAACCCCTGCACCTAGGGTGCACTTTGGGCGTCAAAAGAGAAAAAAAAAAGAGAGCTGTGTGTGTGTGTGTGTGTGTGTGTGTTGGGATGGAGGTGGGGTTGGGAGGGTGTGTGTGTGTGTGTGTGTGTGTGTGTGTGTGTGTGTGTGTGTGTGTGTGTGTGTGTGTGTGTGTATTTGCTTGTAAGTGTGGGTATTTGTGTGTACACATCCGTACCACACACGCATGCATGCTTACACCCACACATACCCATCCCCAGGTACATGCGCAAGCCCGTTCTAAAACAAAAAAACTTGGGTCTCTCTCTACCTCTCTCTCTCTCTCTCTCTCTCTCCCTCCCTCTCTCTCTCTCTCTCTCTCTCTCTCTCTCTCTCTATCTTCTGTCATCCCTTTTCTCTCTGTCTTTCTCTCTATTTCACTTTCTCTCCATCCACTCTCTCTCTCTCTCTCTCTCTCTCTCTCTCTATCTATCTATCTATCTCCCGTCAACCCTTTTCTCTCTGTCTTTCTCTCTGTTTCACTTTCTCTCCATCCGCTCTCTCTCTCTCTCTCTCTCTCTCTCTCTCTCTCTCTCTCTCTCCCCGCCTCTCTCGTTCGCCACTGTGTCTGCGTCTGCATCTGCGTCTGTGTCTGTGTAACTGTGTCTGTGTAACTGTGTCTCGTGTCCGTGTCTGCGTCTCTGTAACCAGTGTCTGAAGTTTCGACTAGTCTACAGTTTGACGCGAACGACCGACCTTACATAATCTTCTCCCAGCGGCGTTTCTTCCCATCCTTCTCTCGTCGTATTCTCGGCTATAGTCAGTCTGTCTTGTCTGCTCCTACCTGGCGCCGCTTAGGGGGGGAGTGTGGAGAGGGGTGTGGGGGAGGTGGGGGGCTAGAGGAGGGGTAGGAGGTTAGGTTAGGGGGTGGAGAGGGGGGAGAGGGGGGGGGGATGGGGCAGGAATGACAGACAGGTGGTTGGTTGCTGGATGAGAGGAATAGAAAGAGGAGGAAGAGAAGAGGAAGAATAGAAAGAAAGAAGAAAAAATAAACAGAAAAAGATGTAAGGTGAGAGGTGGGGCGAGGGGGTGAAAGTAGGGGGTGGGGGGGAGGGGAGGGTAGAAAAAGATGAGAGAGAGAGAGGGGGGGGGGGGGGAGGGAGAGATACAGAGATAAGGAGAAAGAGAGAGAAATACAGAGAGAGAGGGAGGGATGGAGATAGAGAAAGAGAGAGAGAGGGGGGAGGGAGAGAGAGAGAGACAGAGAGGGGGAGAGAGAGGGGGGAGAGGGAGAGAGAAAGAGAGAGAGGGAGAGAGAGAGTGAGGGGGAGGGGGAAAGACACAGAGAAAGAGAGAGACAGAGAGAGGGGGAGGGAGGGAGAGAGAGACAGAGAGAGAGGGGGGGAGGGAGAGAGGGAGAGAGAGACAGAGACAGAGAGAGAGACAGACAGACAGACAGAGAGAGGGAGAGAGAGAACCGGCAAGGAATGAAAAGAAAGGTGATATTGATGATGTTGACGGCGGTGACAAAATGAGACAGAGACACACAACAGAGACACAGAGACAGAGACACAGAGACGGAGAGACAGAGACACACAACAGAGAGACAGAGACCAGAGACAGAGACACACAACAGAGACATAGAGACACAGTTTCAGTTTCAGTAGCTCAAGGAGGCGTCACTGCGTTCGGACAAACCATATACGCTACACCACATCTGCCAAGCAGATGCCTGACCAGCAGCGTAACCCAACGCGCTTAGTCAGGCCTTGAGAAAAACAAAAACAAAAAAAAAACAAAAAAAAACGGGGGAATAAATAATAGATAAGCTTACATAAATAAATAAATAAATGAATAATAATTATAATATAGAAAAAGGTAGTAGTAATAATAATAGTAATACTAATAAAATGATTTTTTTTTAAAAGAAGAAGAAAAAAAAAGAAATAAAATAAAAAATAAAAATAAATAAATAAATAAATAAATAAATAAGACAACAATGGTGATAAATAAGCGAATAAATGTAAAACATGAAGACACACATTCACACCCACACCCACACATGCACAACAGAAATGCCCCAAACATGCAGTTTCACAGATATGAAAGCACAGTATAGAGACACAGAGAACAGAGATACTGTTCTGTGTTTCATTTGCTCTCTCTCTCAGTCTCCTTTATTCTGTATCTCTCTACCTCTAACTATCTATCTATCTTTCCATCTATCTATCTGTCTATTCTGTCTCCGCCTGTCTGTCTGTCTCTATCTTTGCCTCTCTCTCTCTTTCCCTCGCTCTCTCTCCTCTCTCTCTATCTCTCTCCCCCTCTCTCTCCTCTCCATTTCTTTCCTCTCTCTCTCACTATCTCTCTCTCTCACTATATATATCTCTCTCCCTCTCTCTCTCTCTCCCTCCTCTCTCTCTCTCTCCCTCTCTCCCCCTCTCCCCCTCTCTCCCCCGCCCCCCCCCTCTCTCTCTCCTCTCTCTCTCTCTCCTCTCTTTCTCTCCTCTCTCTCTGTCTCTCTGTGTCGGTCTGTGTTTTTCTCTTTCTGTGCCTGTATATTTATTCGCCCCCCCTCCCCCCTTCCGCACCTCTCCCCCGCCCCCCAACCCCCAACCCTCTCACAATCCCTTTTCCACCCTGCACCCCCACCATCCCTACTCCTCTCCCCCCCCCCCACCCCCCATTGTCTCCATCCAACACCTTTACCCCACAACAAAAACCTACTGGCCCCCAGTTTTCAGCTGATAGACGGGGGTAAAAAAAAAAAAAAAAAAAAAAAAAAAAAAAAAACCATCAGAAGAGTATGGCTCGATGTCGGCACCAAAAGACAGGAAGTGGCGGCGGTGTAGGGCGTTGGAAAATGCCTACCCTCCTGAAGAGTTTCTCCCCTGGTGAATACGACAGACACGTTGAATAAACTCCGCTTCAAACTCTGTCTGTGTCTGTTTGTTTGTCTATCCATCTTTCTGCATCTGTCTCTGTCTCTCTCTCTCTGTCTCTCTCACCTCCCTTTCTCTTTCTTTCTCTCTCTTTCTCTCTCTCTCTCTCGCTCTCTCTCTCTCTCTCTGTCTCTCTCTCTTTCTCTCTGTCTCTTTCTCCCTCTCTCTCTCTCTCCCTTTCTCTCTCTCTCCACCCCCTCTTTTTCTCTCTCCCCCCTTCTCTCCCCTCTCTCTCTCCCCCCTCTCTCTCTTTCTCTCCCTCTCTCTGTCCCTCTCTTTCTCTCTCTCTCTCCCCCTCTCTCTCTCTCCCCTTCTCCCTCACTCTCTCCCCCTCTCTCTCTCTCTCCCCCTCTCTCTCCCTCTCTCTCCCTCTCTTTCTCTCTCTCTTTCTGTCTCCCCCCCTCTCTCTCTCTCTCCCTATCTCTTTCTCTCTCTCTACCCCCCCCATCTCTCTCTCCCTCTCTCTCTGGGGGAAGAAAGGTTTCGATTTGAATTCTGCAATTTCAAGCAAAGAGTATGATCACGAAACCTTGGGGGAAAGAGAGAGAGAATATATATATATAAAGGTTAAGTTACTAGTCACGACTCTGAGAATATGAAGAGAGAGAGAGAGAGAGAGAGAGAGAGAGAGAGAGAGAGAGAGAGAGAGAGAGAGAGAGAGCAGAATAAGACACACGCATACAGAGAGAGAGAAGGAGGTGTTTCTGGGAGAGACAGGTAGCGGAGAGACAGAGGCAGTATGGAGACAGTCTGTACAGACTGACAGAAGGGAGACAGAGA
>NC_134888.1:6665791-6668291 GCF_041734735.1 Babylonia areolata | reverse complement strand
GTGTTTGCAGGGGTTTCTAACATGGGTATAAATGTCGTGTTTCGGCTGGGGTGTTTGCTGTAACTAACCTCAGCAGCCATAGTGGTAGTCCTCGGTGAAGAAAAAAAACACACCAAAAAAAACCCTTCAGTTCTTGAGCTTTTTTGGTCTGTGTTTTAGAGAGAGAGAGACAGACAGACAGATAGCCTCCCTCCCCTGCCTCTTCCTTGTTTTTCAGTTTCTTCAGGTTTAGAGTTATGCATGCGTGTGAATGACTTGGTGTGAAAGCGCTTAGATTTGTCTGTGCACAAGATTCAGCGCTATATAAATACTATTATTATTATTATCATTATAGATACAGACAGACAGACAGACAGACTGACTGACTCACACACACACACACACACACACACACACACACACACACACACACACACACACACACACACACACAGAGAGAGAGAGAGAGAGAGAGAGAGAGAGAGAGATTTCTTTTTTTTCCAAACTTCATTTTGTTAAGTGCACGAACAAGGGTTTTGCGTGTCGCACAACACGGGTCTTCGGGTTTATCGTCTCATCTCATCCGAAAAACAACAAGACGCTGTTTGATTTTCCTGTTAAACTTTGGAAGAAAGGCTTTGACCTGGGTTTGAACCCAGACCCACGCTGGCACTGTATTGGCAGAGGAGCATCTTAACTTACCCACTCTGCCACCTTCCCCTCCCAGGGCCAGGTTGCATGAGAGAACTTAGCAGCCCTAAGTTTGCTTATCGTTAAGACTGTTTCCAACTCCACGGCAAAAACTACGTATACTTAGAAACATTCTTAACTGTAGGCAAACTTAGTGCTCCAAATATCGCCTAACACATCCCGGCCCAGGTTTTGGTTTGGACGAAGTTGTGACCACGTATTTAGCCTTTTTGTCCTAGACTAGAGGATGAGGTCATAGAATCATGACGCCATTTTTTTTAAAAAGCACAGTGACGTAATTCTGCCAACATGATTGAGCCCAGAGAAAAGTCATTAAGTTTGGAGTACCTTTCAAGGTTAAGAGATGAATTACAGAGTTGATTTCACTTAGTATTATATCGATATGTTATATATTGACGTTTTCACGTGTTGTTAATGATTCTGCTGTGAAATAATTGGTTCATTTTCGAAAT
Organism: Babylonia areolata; assembly: GCF_041734735.1. Taxonomy (NCBI): domain Eukaryota; kingdom Metazoa; phylum Mollusca; class Gastropoda; order Neogastropoda; family Buccinidae; genus Babylonia; species Babylonia areolata. The sequence goes on along the minus strand of NC_134888.1, from coordinate 6,667,149 downwards.
GTACACGATTTGATTTCGTACATTTAAGCTGTATGTGCGTGTAGCCGAATGGAAAATAATGAAAACGATGTTTTGAAGGATTTGTTTTTATTCTCATGACTAAGTTGTTGAAATGTGCGTATTCCAGTTATTCCTGTAATGGAGAAAAAAATGTTCAAGGAGTATTCGTTTTCGACTTCTCGTTTGCTGTGTGGCAATATGACGTCACTGATGAAGGCGTCACTACGGGACCGACTGACGCCACGCTGTGTTGTGTGACGTGTTACAGGTCAGTGACATGGTGCTACAGTTGCTTCATACCTTCCTCCTTCTTCTTATCTCGGTCATGGTCACCTGCTCGAGACGGGAGAAAGGTCAGTTTGTTTATTTGTTTGTCTCTATATTTTGCGTGCGTGCGTGTATGTGTGTATGTGTGTGCGCGCGCGCGCGTGAGAGAGAGAGAGAGAGAGAGAGAGAGAGAGAGAGACTTTTGGACATTTTGTTTTCTTAATTTCCGTGAAGATGAATGATGATGTGGGTGATTCCGACGTTGCTGTGTAACTCTGGGTCTTAGCCAGACTCGGGCCCCCCCCCCCCCCCCCCCAAAAAAAAAAAAACACCCAAAGAAACACACACACACACACACACACACACACACACACACACGGTAACCACTTGATCTGTTCATGGACTGTGTTTGAATGAAGGCCTCGCCAATCACCACCGAGCCGAGCATTCATCAGGCAGGAATATACCATCGTAAATCTTCGTTGGCGAAGCCAAGCCATAATCACTGTGACCATTGACTTTTGGACGTGGTAAGTGCCTTGACCATACAGGGGTCTGTGTTGACCGACGTCTGTTGCCCTTACTGACCACTTTCGCCTTTGGTCAGTTGTAGAGTTTGAGGGTTTTTATTGGTGTGCTGTTGTGGCGAGGTTTACCGTTTGCTTGGACCGGACGTTCAGACACAGCCATTTCCTTTCCAAAGCGCGCAGAGTCCTGTATAATTACTTTGCGGACTGTCCAATCCATGAACAGATGAAGTGGTTCCCGTTGCGGACTGACGGCTGAGGGGGGTGGGGGGGGGGGGGGTGGTGGTGAAGGGGATAACTACCCACCCAACCATCCCCCCCCCACACACACACACTCATCCAACTATGTCTAGCGCGTATGTGTGTCTTCATGTTTTATATTTATTTGCCTATTTATCATCATTGTTGTCTTATTTATTTAATTATTTATTTATTATTATTATTATTTTATCATTATTTTCATTACTACTATCTTTTTTTTTTCATCATAATTATTATTTATTTATTTATGAATGTACGCTTATATATATATATATATATATAGAGAGAGAGAGAGAGAGAGAG
>NC_134888.1:6640791-6653291 GCF_041734735.1 Babylonia areolata | reverse complement strand
CACAGCTCCCACTTTGCTGTAAACCGTTGTTCATACAGCTCTCACTTTGCTGTAAACCGTTGTTCATACAACACTCACTTTGCTGTAAACCGTTGTTCATACAGCTCCCACTTTGCTGTAAACCGTTGTTCACACAGCTCCCACTTTGCTGTTGGCCTGTAAACCGTTGTTTATACAGCTCTCACCTTGCCGTTGGCTCAGCTGCAAACTATTGACTCTCACGCTTTGTTTCTGTCTTTGTTCTCCTTTGTCAGACTGCACCTCTCCCATGGGTGTCCACAAGAACGGCAGCAGCTGGAACCCCGAGATAGCCGAGTATGGGAAGATGGAGTGCATCGTCTGCACGTGTTTGGTGAGCTGACGCCATTTTCTTCCTGCATTTATTCGTTTGTGCTGTGAGTTGAACTGTGGTTGTTTGCAGCCAGCTGAGCGCTTGGCTACATTTGTTTGTTTGTTTGTTTATTTATTTGTTTATTTATTTATTTGTCTATCTGTCCCCCCCCTTTTTTTTGTGCTGTTCTTTCTTTTGTTTTTCAATTGTTTAATTGCTCACTGAATCTAATAGTTTCTTCCTCTCGATTAAGATTTAAGTGTTCATCTATTTATTCCAATATTCATCCGTCATAGTTTGTTGATTTGTTCATTCGTTCATTCGTTTCTTGTTTGTATCAGTATTTATCCATTTGTTGTTGTTGTTTGTTTATTCATTCATTCGTTGATTGATTTGTGTGTGTGTATGTGTGTGTGTGTGTGTGTGTGTGTGTGTGTGTGTGTGTGTGTGTCTGTAGTCGTTCGTGTGTATATGTGTGTAGGCATTGTACGTTAAGTAACATTATTTCATTAAAAAAAATAAAATAAAATAAAATAAATCAACATTGACTCATGCGTTCATTACATTATAAACAATGGACTTTCACTCACCCACACAACAGAACGGGAACTTCTCCTGCAAGCGCCTAGACTGCCCGGCGGAGGAGACCCTGCCCTGTAAACGCCCACGGCTGCTGCCCGGGGCCTGCTGCAAGACCTGCTCCTCGCCCTCCTCCAACAAGCGCCGCAAGGACCGCCTCAAGGGACGCAACCAGGGAGGTGGAGGGGGCGTGGCGGCCGGGGGAGGGAGGAGGAAGGGCAAGGGGGACCCGTCCGGAGCAGGAGGGGGAGGAGGTGGTGGTGGAGGAGGTGGAGGTGGGAAGCGTGGTGGAGGTGGAGGTGGTGGAGGACGTGGAAGGAAAGGGAGGAAGAACCGGAGGAGAAAGAAGAAGAAGAGTGAGTTTGGTTCTTTTGTTGCTGTTGTTAGTTTTCATTTGATTTCCGTTTCTTCTCCTTTTCTTTTTATTCTTCTTTTTTTTTGCGGGGCGTGTGCGTGTGGGGTGTGTGTACAGGGTGGAGGGAGGGTGCGGGAGGTGGGGGTGGGAGGAGGTTTCAGGAAGTTTTCATAGTGGTAAATACGTTTATTTGCCAGTACAAGCGCTCGTGAGAGTCTGGGCTCGATTCTCGCTCTCGCCCTTTCCTTCCTAAGTTTGTCTGGGACATGGAACTGAACGTCTTGTGACTCGGATGAAAACGAACAGGGAGGGGGAGGGTGTGATGGTGATGGTACACATAAACGGAGGGTGGGGTGGGGTGGGGTGGTTAGGTGTACGTTTGTTGGTCAGCATTTCATGACGGCACCTCACTTTGGAATGCTGCATGTTGTGGATGTGAATCTGGTGTCATGTGGTGAATTCTGTTTGTTGTCATGATTCAGATCGCCTATCACTGATTGCATATACCCCCTCCCCGCCTCCTAACTCTCTATAAATGCATTTGCGTATGATAATCGTGTCAGAGTATGACCACCCGTTAGAACAGCGGAGCAGACAACTGCTGTCGCGACTATCCGGGCCAGATTTTGATCATAGTAGAAAGCGTTTTGCCCAGGTTACATCCCCACTCTCTCAGCTAAGAGGGCTTTAGAACAGTTGGCGTTGGGGTGGTTCCCAAAGGCCGACTGGTCACCGAGTATGCAGCACTAAGAATACAGCACAATATCGCCCCCAGGTTTGAGAGTCATAGTCCTTCACGAAAAGACTAAGCTGTAAATGAGGCTTCATCGCAGTGGAGAAGCCATTGATCATACAGCTCTCGCTTTGTTGCTGGCCAGTTATGTCAGTCTCTTATATACATCCAACGTTGAGTGAGGGATGTATGCCCATGGCCAAACACATTAAACATTCATTCATTCAATCTCTCCTCTCTTTTTTTTCCCCTATCCACAGACAAAGGACACGGCCACCGGAAGTGTAAAGCGGCCGACAAAGCGGAAGTGCACCCAAACCGGAAGGCCAACGTCACTTCCGTGGCGGCCATCTTTGCCGAGCTGTGTCTGCCTCGTCGCATGGATCGCCTGGTGTACCGGGTCACCGCTGCCGACTATGACTTGCTGGGGTTCGATTCTGTGCTGGACCCCTCCGTGGAGGTGGTCAGATGGGGGGTGGAAAACGGTGGGTGTTTTGGAACTGTTGGATTACGGGTGTGTGTGTGTGTGTGTGTGTGTGTGTGTGTGTGTGTCCATTTTGCGGTGTGTGTGTGTGTGTGTGTGTGTGTCCATTTTGCGGTGCGTGTGTGTGTGTGTGTGTGTGTGTGTATGTGTGTGTGTGAGTGTGTGTCCATTTTGCGGTGTGTGTGTATGTCCATTTTGCGGTGTGTGTGTGTGTGTGTGTGTGTCCATTTTGCGGTGTGTGTGTGTGTGCGTAAACTATATTATAATGTGTTTTCTGAAGCATGTATCTGTGATGTGTGTGTGTGTGTGTGTGTGTGCATGCGTGCGTGCGTGTGCAAGTGTTCGTGTAAGAGAAGGGGTCTAGGTGAGGGAAAAGGAAACGTTATTTGGGAATGTAAAAAAAAACACACAAAAAAACAAAACCTATCAGGAATGGGTGGTCACTTTTTAGACAGTCGGTTGGGTTTTTCAGGTGGGTTGTTTGACACAGTATTTCATAAACCAGTGAACAGTCAGTGTTACAGGTCTTTAACTCACTCAGTACGGCCAGCCCTCTCTTCTCCTCGACACAGACCCCTCGGATGTCCAGTGGGTGTCTCAATGACTTAACCTATAGCTTCTGTCGTCAGAACTGTGGTATTCTTTGTCAACATTCACCTCTTCAGTATAAGAGCCTTCCGCTGGCAATAATTTGATGATGGTAATTGGGGTGAAACGCTGTTAACGTCGTCTCTTTCGCCGTTCGTATGGAAAGAGTTAACAGAAGAGCAAAGATACAGACCTAGCTCGTTCAGTAACGAGCGAACGAAAGATGTGGACCTTTGGTCCCGTGGTGAAGTGCCTGACTAGTGAGCGAAGGTCCATGAGTTCGAGTCCAATACATGGATCGTGATTTCCCCCCCCCCCCCCCCTTCTCCCTTCCACTAGACCTTGATTGGTGGCCTGGGTGCAAGTCATTCCAAAGAGACGATAAACCCATGTCCTGTGTGCAGCATGCGCTACGCACGAAAAAGAACCAACGGGAACAAAAGGGTTGTCCCTGTCAAAAACTCTACTTTGATGATAAAGCGAATACACCTGCAGACAAAAGAAAAAAAAAATGGTATGGCGGCGCTTAACTGTGGCGAAGCGCTCTCCGCGAAGGAAGAACAGCCTGAATTTCATACAGAGATATCTGTTGTAATGAAAATCAAAACGTAACACAATACAGTGCAATACAATACAATGCGATACAATACAATACAATACAATATGACACAAATCGACACAGTACATTTGAATCCGGTTCGAGTCCGTTTCTCACTCATCTGCTGGATGGAGCTGGCCACGGGTAGTTTCAGTTTCAGTTTCAGCTTCAGTAGCTCAAGCAGGCGTCACCGCGTTCGGGCAGATCCATATACGCTACACCACATCTGCCAAGCAAGATGCCTGACCAGCAGCGTAACCCAACGCGCTTAGTCAGGCCTTGAGAAAAAAATAAAATAAAATAAAATGAGATAAAATAATAATAATAATAATAATAATAATAATGACAATAATAATAATAATAATAATAATAATAATAATAATAATAATAGATAAATATAAAAAAAAGAACTACTACTACTAATAATAATATGCATGAGGCGCAAAAACTTGATGAAGTCAACTATAGGCGTACAAAAAACAAAAAACAAAATGAAGAAATGAATAGATAAATAGATATTAAAAAAAGCCTCTGATAGGGGATCGAACCTAGGTTCTTCTCAGTCGTCAGTTCGCGACGCTAACCACTTCACCATGGCGGCTGGTCAACCATCAGTTATTGATAATTTGTATGATTTGACGGTGCTGTCGATGGTGATTGATGTGATCATTGATCTGATGATTGACGTGATCATTGATTCAGTGGTCAACGTGACTATTGATCTGATGGTTGACGTGATCATGAATCCGATGATTGACGCGATCATTGATCTCATGATTGATGTGATTATTGATCTGATGGACGATGTATTCATTGATCTGATGACTGACGTGACTATTGATCTGATGGACGATGTATTCATTGATCTGATGACTGACGTGACTATTGATCTGATGGACGATGTAATCATTGATCTGATGGTTGATGTGATCACTGACGTGCAGGTAAATCCCAGATGGTGTCTCGCACTATTCTCCAGGCCTCTGAGTTCAGAGCCACCGTCACCTGCCACCAGATTGTCGGCGCCACAAACAAACGTGAGTTTCACCAGCACAGATAAACTGATTAACCCTTTCGCCGCCAGTTAATTTAGAATACAAAATTCCCTTGTGGTGTAAACACAGAAAAGACAGTGGCTAAGAACAGCTGGGGATTCCTCCCCTGCGATGTATAGAAAATATGGCCTGTCCTACCACCGAACATTAAGAGCAGTAGGTTCATGGATAACAGACCAATGAATGGTCACCTTTCAGTGACATGGGTCCTCTACCACGCCTGTGCATAAATGCGAGCTTGGCGGTGAAAGGGATTAACAGAGTTAACACATCATCAGCAGCATTATCATAGTCGTCGCCGTCGTTGTCGTCGTCGTCAAGACCATCATCATCATCTATGTCCCTATCTCTCTTTGTCTCTCTGTCTTTCTGTCTGTCAGTAAATACGTCATCATCTACATCATCATCATCATCATCATCATCATAGTCGTCGTCTCGTCGTTGTCGTCGTCAACACCATCATCATTATCTGTGTCTCTGTCTCTCTGCCTTTCTGTCTGTCGGTCGGTCTGTCTGTCTCTGTCTCTCCCCCCTCTCTCTCTCTCTCTCTCTGTATGTCTCTGGCGCTCTCCCCCCCTCCGCCCCCCAACCACCCCCCCCCCCCCCCCCCCCCCCCCCCGAACCCCTCTGTGTGTCTTTATCTCTTTGCCATCACCAGTGCCACGTCCACCCTCACACACCCACAACCCAGTGGCTGTCTGTCTCCCCCATTCATTCTCTCTCTCTCTCTCTCACCCCAACCCCTTTGGCCCCCTATTGCCCCCTCCCCTTATTGCCCCTCCCCCCTATTGCCCCCCCCCCATATTGCCCCTCCCCCCATTGCCCCCTCCCCCCTATTGCCCCTCCCCCCATTGCCCCCTCCCCCTTATTGCCCCCCCCCCCTATTGCCCCTCCCCCCATTGCCCCCTCCCCCCCTATTGCCCCCTCCCCCCCTATTGCCCCTCCCCCCATTGCCCCCTCCCCCCCTATTGCCCCCCTCCCCCCCTATTGCCCCTCCCCCTATTGCCCCCTCCCCCCCTATTGCCCCTCCCCCCATTGCCCCCTCCCCCCCTATTGCCCCCTCCCCCCCTATTGCCCCTCCCCCCATTGCCCCCTCCCCCTTATTGCCCCCCCCCTATTGCCCCTCCCACCTATTGCCCCCTCCCCCCCTATTGCCCCTCCCCCTATTGCCCCCTCCCCCCCTATTGCCCCTCCCCCCATTGCCCCCTCCCCCCCTATTGCCCCCTCCCCCCCTATTGCCCCTCCCCCCATTGCCCCCTCCCCCTTATTGCCCCCCCCCTATTGCCTCCCCCTATTGCCCCCCCCTATTGCCCCTCCCCCCTATTGCCCCCCCCTATTGCCTCCCCCTATTGCCCCCCCCTATTGCCCCTCCCCCCTATTGCCCCCCCCTATTGCCCCCCCCTATTGCCTCCCCCTATTGCCCCCCCCTATTGCCCCTCCCCCCTATTGCCCCCCCCTATTGCCTCCCCCTATTGCCCCCCCCTATTGCCCCTCCCCCCTATTGCCCCCCCCTATTGCCTCCCCCTATTGCCCCCCCTATTGCCCCTCCCCCCTATTGCCCCCCCCCTATTGCCTCCCCCTATTGCCTCCCCCCTATTGCCCCCCCCCCTTATTGCCCCTCCCCCCTATTGCCCCCCCCCCTATTGCCCCTCCCCCCATTGCCCCCTCCCCCCCTATTGCCCCTCCCCCCTATTGCCCCCACCCCGTTGCCCCCCCATTGCCCCCTCCCCATTGGCCCCCTATTGCCCCTCCCCCCTATTGCCCCCACCCCGTTGCCCCCCCATTGCCCCCTCCCCATTGGCCCCCTATTGCCCCCTCCCCCCTATTGCCCCCCACACACACATTACCCCCTCCCCCGTATTGCCCCCCCACGCCCTCCACCCCGATGCCCCCGACACCGCCTCCTTCCCTCCTTTATCTCATTGTCGTAGGGCGATCATCCCCAACCATAACCTCTCAACCACGATATGTACATATGATATGATATGATAGATAGATCGATAGAGGAAGAGAGACTGGCAGACAGATAGAAAGGCAGACAGAAACAGAGAGAGAGAGAGAGAGAGTAGAAGTAGTTGTAAATCTAAGCTCAAATGTCTCCGTTTTCCACAAAGAAGCGAAAGAAGAGGGGGGAGGAAGCACACACACACACACACACACACACACACACACACACACACACACACACACACACACACACACACACAAACAAAAAAACCAAAAAAAACCAGTATTAACGTTTTACCCGCAAAGACGTATTTCCTGGTTAAGATGGTTTTTGAAAAAAAAAAAAAAAAAAAAAAATCTCTCATTAATGCCTCACCAGTGTTAGCCATTTTTACACGCCATGTGTGTTTCCTGCAGGGGGCTTCAAGAAACTGCTGAAAAAGGCCGAGTCCAAAACCCGCAGGTGCGTGTCCAAGAAACGCCGCTGTCTGACCAAAGCCCTGGACAAGGTTCTCAAGCGGGAGCGCCGGCTGAAGCCTGTGTCAACGCGGCGTGTGTGTGGACCGTGAAGATGACGTCAGTGCCACGAGTGGGGGGCGGGGGGTGCTGGTGACGTCACGGTCAGAATGACGCGAGCTGCTCCTACAAGTTTTTTTGTTTTTTTTTTTTTTTTTTTCGTCATCGAGTGCGCATACTTTGTTGTTGTTGTTGTTGTTCTACTTTCCCGCTCCCACAAATAATGAGGACAGCAGGGAGGGAAATGTCTGCCAGTCTGCAAAGTACACTGGACTGAACGCTTTTTTCTTCTTTTTTTTAAGCTCGGTTGTTGTTTTGTTTTTTGTTTGGTTTTTTTAATTAGCGCTGCTTCAGGTGACGTCACTCAACATGACGACAACAAATTTTTAAAAAAATTAAAAAAACGTAGAGATTACGTCTAAGGAGGGATGCATGTGTGATATTTGGGGGCTTCTTCATGTAGCTTATGTTTTTTCTTGCGGACTGCCGTTTTATTTTTTTACTTCTTCGCAATGGTTGTGATTGTTATATATCAAAGAGACTTTGATGAAGTCTACAGACTTATGCACAGAACTGGTCATGCCATTTGTTTTTATGGCCATGGCGGGATTATGTATATATTCTGACAACTGAAACTTAAGTTTTCTTGTATTGAAAAGCAAGACGGTCTTCTACATGTACGTGTGCCAGCAGACAAAGAATTTGTGAAAAAGTGGATTGCGTCAAAATGACGAAAACTTGAAACACGAACTGGTGTTCAAGGGAAAGAATTACGTCAAAATATCGAGAACTTGAGAAACACGAATTGGTGTTAAAGGGAAAGGATTACGTCAAAATGATGAACTGAAAACTGAGACTCGAATCTGACGTTCAAGGAAAATGATTACGTCAAAATGACGAACTGAAAACTATACACGAACTGATGACGTTCAAAGGAAATGATTACGTCAGAATGACGAACTAAAAACAGAGGCACGAAGTGACGTTTAAGGTGGAAGATGCCCAAAGAGCGATGGTACTGTGGAAGACTGAACTGTGGAAGACTGATGGTACTGTGGAAGACTGGTGGTACTGTGGAAGGCTGATGGAACTGTGGAAGACTGATTGAACTGTGGAAGACCGATGGAACTGCAGAAATTAATACTCGTTATGGAAGAATGAAACCGATCATTTGTTGTGTGAATCAACCATGTGGTGCGCTTTGTATATGGGTTGATGAACTTGCAGGACATGACGTAATTTCAGGCAGAAATGTAACGATGACGTCAGAGGGGTTTTCGAAAGTGTATCGTCAAGTGATTGGAATTTCGAACACATGGACATGAGGGAACTGTATAAGGGAAAGATTTCAAAAGGCCGGAAAACGTCAGGACATAATGTCTGCATCAAGTTTTAGTAGAATAACAATGATAATAAAAGGTTCTTCCTTGTTATCCTATTTTCTAACCTCACCCCCTCCCTCTTCACCTGACCTTCTCGTTCTTCTACTTCTCCTCCTCCTCCTCCCCCTCCTCCTTATCCTTCTTCTTCTTCTTTTTCTCCTCCTCCTCCTTCTTCTTCTTCTTCTACTTCTTCTTCTTCCTCCTCCTCCTCCACTTCTCCTCCTTCTTCATCTTCTTCTCCTCCTTCTCCTCCTCCTCCTCCTTCTTCTCCTTTTTCTCCTCCTCCTCCTCCTCCTTCTTCTTCTTCTTCTTCTTCTTCTCCTCCTCCTTCTCCTTCTCCTCCTCCTTCTTCTTCTTTTTCTCCTCCTCCTCCTCCCCCTCCTCCTCCTCCTTCTTCTTCTTTTTCTCCTCCTCCTCCTCCTCCTCCTTCTTCTTCTTCTTCTTCTTCTTCTTCTTCTTCTTCTTCTTCTTCTTCTTCTACTTCTTCTTCTTCCTCCTCCTCCTCTTCCTCCACCTCCTCCTCCTTCTTCATCTTCTTCTCATCCTCGTCCTCCTCCTTCTTCTTCTTCTTCTCCTCCTCCTCCATCTCCTCCTTCTTCTTCTTCTTCTTCTTCTCCTCCTCCTCCTCCTCCTCCTCCATCTCCTCCTCCTTCTTCTTCATCTTCTCCTCCTCCTCCTCCTCCTCCTCCTCCTTCTTCTTCTTCTTCTTCTTCTCTGAAGTCTCGTTTTTGGCCATCAAAACCTGGTAATAATCGAGGATAAAATGAGCACCTTTTCCTCTCAACATTTAAAGTTAGAATGTTACGTCTCAAATATGTATTCGTATATATTTACGCATGATATATATGAATATTTGTTTTTATAACAATAAAAAGTGTGCGTGTGTGTGTGTGTGTGTGTGACGGACAACAACAATTGTCTCCCATAAAAAAAAAACCCACATAAAATAACCAACCAGCCACTGAAAATGGGAGCCTTATGCATGGAACATAGTCTGGCACTGTGAGCATTCGTTCCCAGCACAAAGCAATGGTCCTTGCAGATAGAATCCACTCCGTACCCCCTGGACATGTTGACGTGTTTCAGGTCTACCCTGTATCCACAGTTACCTGCAACAGGCTGATTTGTTTTGTTGATTGTTTGTTTGTCTATCTGTGTCCAGATTTACCTGGTGGATACCTCTGGACCTGAAGATTGAATTCGTTTCTGTGGCTTGGGTTTTGGTATTAAGAAATATGAAGAAAAATGCACATGCAATGAAAATTGGAATTAAGTATTGTTGTGGATACTTCTGGTCCATAACTAAAAAATCATAATCCAGATTGATTATGAAAAGTAAAATACAAATAAGAAAAAAAATAGAATAAAATAAAACATATCGACACTTCCTGCCTGGAGACGAATTTCATGATTATATTCAGTTCATAAAATAGTGAGATAAGCTATTAAAAAAATTGTAAAAAGAAGAAGAAGAAGAATTATATGGAATATGTCCATACTTCTGCCCTTAACAGGAAATTCGTATGTTTTGTGAAGAAAATTACACGATAAAATACATAAATAAATAAATAAACAGCATAAAACTAATAAAGTAAAAACTGAAATAAACCAAAACAGCTCAAAATAATATCATACAGAACAGAATTAAATGTAACGATCTGAATAAAGTATAACAAAATGACGCAAAAATTATATATATATATATATATGATAGTCAGTCGTGTCCGACTATGACCATCAGAACAGCAGAGGAGGCAACTGCTGTTCCGACTATCTGGGCTAGAATTTGATTATAGTGGAGAGTGTCTTGCCCAAGTTACATCCCCTCTCTCTCGGCCAAGAGGGTTTTAGGACAGTCGGCGTTGGGATGGTTCCCAAAGGCCAACCAGCCCCCAAGGCTGCAGCACTAAGAGCCAGTGCAATTTTGTCTCCTGGTTTGAGAGTCATAGTCCTTCACAAAAGACTAAGCTGTAAATTGTTTCCCATTGACTGGAGAAACCATTGATAGTACAGCTCTCACTTTGCTGTTGGCCCAAATGATAGAAACATAGTTGATATAGATGGGTTCGGTCTTATCTTTCTTTTTCTTTTTTTTCTCTCTCTCCTGTGCATAAAAGCATCTACAGTGCACAGGACTGATAACATCACTGCTACAATTGTTACAACATTGTTGAGAGATTTTCTAAAAAAAAATTTATCTCAAATATCTGGCAAATTTTGTACGGTTCATATTTCACATGAATAGAGATAACGTTGGTATGTCTCAACAAACACAACGAACTGAACAATTAAATATAATTATGCATCGTAAGCTTGAAACAAATCCGTATTTTATTATTTTTTTATCATGTATATCCCTAAAGTTACGAAAAGGCTTTCGAGAACTAAAGCTTAAATCTGTATTTCGTACATAATTATATAATTTTAAGTTACAAAAGCTTACAGCCGGTTCAGCTTTTCGTGTACAGCACTAACGTGTACATTAATTGGCACTTGAGATTGTTTTTATTGTTGTTGTTTCCGTGGTTGTGAATAGTTGTTGGTATGTACATAAACTTTTTAGTCACCCTTTTGGGGCTGTTGAAAGAAAGGACTATTAATATTTCGGTGTTGTTGTTTTGTTTTTTTGTTTGTTTTTTTAAAGCAGATGTTAAAACCAAAACCAGTTACCTTTCAGTAATTTAGACCCATAGCCATGTATGCGTTAATAAAACAACGTAGTTTATACATTGTTTGGGAAATATAAAGACCAGGTCAAAGTTTGCTTGTGCTTGCTTGTGTATGATAGATTGTACGATGCTGTTTCATATATATATATATATATATATATATATATATATATATGTTGAATATCTGGGTTCTCTTTCTGTCAATTCCTTTTATTGATCTATCGATTTATTCATCAATAGATTGATTTTAGCAATGAACATCGATTTCTCGAAGTACCAATTTTTTTTATTTTTAAATTGCGTTTATTCATTCAATGTGTTCAATCATTTATTGTGTTTATGTATGTACATTTTCATTTTTCTATTGATGTAATTGTCTGGGTGTTTTAGGGCTTTTGAATAGAGCTTCTTCGATAGCTGCGACTGCTTATTTATTCTCCCTGTCCAGGACAATAGATTAGAATTTCGTTTGCAAATGATTTTTTTTTTATCTATCTATCTATCTATTTGTTTATCTATTAATCTATTCATTCATTTATTTATCTAGCTATTTATTCATCTATTTTTCTATTTATGTAACTGGTGGTCGGTCGGTCTATCTATCTACCTAACTACCTATCTACCTATGTCTTCTCTTTTCAGGACAGACTAAATGAAGCTTTACTTTAAAATGAATCAACGTAGGAACATTGATATGCGAAGCTAAGTCGAAAATGTGAAAACACACACACACACTCACACACACACACACACACACACACACACACACACACACACACACACACACACACACACACACAACTCAGACGGGTTCTCTCACGCACACAAAGCTGTTTCGATCTGTAGACGTGAGAAACTCACATGAAACGTTTAGGACTTTAAGGGTCAATGAGCTTGAACCATCAATGATTCAGTGGTCCCGCGGGTAAGACAGAAAGGTAGGTGGAGCCCTCTCTGGGTTTAATATTGCACGGGTCCTTTTCATTTGGTTCCGGCAGTCACGGGGGGGTCGGTCGTTCAAATCTCACGTGTTTTGGGCGGGGAAGATAAGGGTGGGAAGGCCATTTTGTTGCGAGACTTTGTCGAACTGGTGTTATTTATAGTTATGTGTATTTGTTATGTGGTGGTGATGGGGGGGCGGGGGGGGGGGTTGGGTGGTGGTAGAGGATGGTAGGGAGTGTGTGTGTGTGTGTGTGTGTGTGTGTGTGTGTGTGTGTGTGCGTTGTAGTGTGTTGTACTGTGCTGTGTTGTGCTATGCTGTGC
>NC_134888.1:6618291-6635791 GCF_041734735.1 Babylonia areolata | reverse complement strand
CTTATTCATTCTTGTTCGTTTCTTATGACAACAACAACAACAACAACAAAAACAATAAAAGTAAGAAGAAGAAGGTGATGATGTTGATGAAGACGAAGAAGAAGAAGGAGGAGAAGGAGAAGAAGAAGAAATGTACGTTTGCATAAAGCCCTTTTATCTCGAAGAGCTCAGGGCACCTTACATTCTTTCTTCCTTTCATTACTTCCTTCCTTCCTTCCTTCCTTCCTTCCATCCTTCCCCTTTTTTCCCCTTGCAGTCATTCCATCTTTGTATCAGTCTGTTGTTGTGTGTGGTGTGTTTATCTGTTGCTATGCCGCCATGGTTTTGCCAATCGTCTTGCACGAATGTCACTTCTCTGGTGATTCAATGATTGAACAGCGAATAAACAGAAGCTTGGACAACTAATTTCCAGTGTAAACATAGAACAGTCAATAGACAAAAAGAATAAATGATTCTGAGAGGTTGATGACGAAAGAGGGTTCTTTTTATATGGAAATAATTGAATTGTTTAACTTGTCGAACAGCTGCCTGCGCGCGGGCGCGCGCGTGTGTGTGTGTATGTGTGTTTTGTGTGTGTGTGTGTGTGTGTGTTGTGTGTATGTGTGTTGTGTGTGTGTGTGTGTGTTGTGTGTATGTGTGTTGTGTGTGTGTGTGTGTGTGCTGTCTGTCTGTCTGTCTGTCTGTTTCTGCGTCAAACAAAACCATCCAATCAGTCAATCAATCAAATGATCCGCCATTGTAGTATTCAAGTTCAAAATGTCGGTAAAGTATCGATTTCTTCAACGAACCAGAGTAGAAAATTCAGATTCATAGATAGACAGACAGATAGACAGACAGATAGATATACAGACAGGCAGAGAGACAGATAGATAAATATACATACATACAGACAGACAGACAGGCAGACGGACGAATAGATAGATAGATAGGTTTATCTGTGTGGCGCCCTAATGACTCTTCACTGAATTGAGGAAGAAGAAGAAGACGACGAAGAAGAAGGAGGAGGAGAGGGAGGAGGAGAAGGAGAAGAAGAATATGCCAACAAAATCAGACAGACGGATAGACAAACCACCCCTCACTCAGTACGGCCAGTCCTCTCTTCTCCTCTACACAGACCCCTCGGATGTCCAGTGGGTGTCTGAATGACTCAACCTTTAGCTTCTGTCGTCAGAATTGTGGTATTCTTTGTCAACATTCACTTCTTCAGTATAAGAGCCTTCCACTTGCAATATTTTGATGATGGTAATTGGGGTGAAACGCTGTTAACGTCGTTTCTTTCGCCGTTCGTATGGAGAGAGTTAATGCGCCAAGAGGACAGACTCCGACAGACTGACCTCGTGTTGTCTGTCCCAACAGAACACTGTGATTACCACCCTTTGTTACTGAATATATTCAGTGCTTCGAGCTGCCGCCATCAGAGAGTGACCGCTCTTGGCTACTAAAAAACATGATCCTGAGGTCTCAGTTATGTCCCCCTTGAAAATCGGATTCTTCTTCTTCTTCTTCTTCTTCTTCTTCTTCTTCTAATTATTATTATTATCGGTGATGGTGTTGGTGGTGATGGTGGTGCTTTATTTTATTTTTATTTTTTTTAATTTGATCCAATCTAACGTCAACTGGTTTTGATCTCACATTTTCTGATATGCTATTCCCATAAAGTAGGATTATTGATTGTGATCTTCAGCTTATTTTTCTGCTGCGCTATTTCCAAATCGTATGGTTATTATCATTATCTTCATCGCAACATCATCATCGTTTTTCATATTTTCTACTATGCAGTTCCCATGTCGTAATCAATGAAGTAGTTGTAAGGAAGAAATAGGAGTAATTCCCACATCGTAACATTGTCTATGATGATCTGCAGCTTGAACATTTTCTTCGTATCAAACTCTATCTGTGTTTGCAACCTGTATATTTATTTTCTATGTCTCTCTCTCTCTCTCTATCTATCTAGTATCTATCTGTCTGTCTGTATATCTGTGTGTTTGTCTATATATTTGTCTGTCAGTTTCTCTCTTCCCTATGCGTGTGTGTGTGTGTGTGTGTGTGTGTGGTAGGTGTCTACCATACACGCACATGCTTTCAATCACGTTCTGACACGTGTGTTTGCCCAGTGCTAGAACCTTTCCTCCTCACACACACACACACACACACACACACACCATCCCACCTACCCATATCCAGCTTCCTCAACAATCGAACAGACCGATGCACGTGTAAACAGAAACAACAAAATGTGGGGCCTGAGGGTGTGGGGGTGGGGAGAGGAGGAGGGACAGTGTGTGTGTGTGTGTGTGTGTGTGCTGGGGAGGGGAGTGGGGGACAAGATTGATGAGGTCATAGGGCAGCTGATGACATCGATGACGGATGGGCACGGGATGGTGGGGAAGGTGGGGGGGGAGGGGAGGTGGGTCCGTGTGCCCTGTCTCTACCATGTAGCGCTTTCAACGATACCTTGCTCTCTGTGTGTGTGTGTGTGTGTGTGTGTGTGTGTGTGTGTGTGTGTGTTTCTGCATCCCCCCCTCTCTCTCTTTCTCTGTTTATGCCTTCCCCACCTCCCTTTCTCTCTCTGTTTCTGCCTACCTTCCTCTGCCCCTCCTCTCTCTCTCTCTCTCTCTCTCTCTCTCTCTCGGTGTTTCTGCCTCCCCCCTCTCTCTCTGTCTGTCTGTCTCTGTCTGTCTGTCTGTCTGACTGTCTGTTTCTCTGTCCCCCCCCCCCCCCCATCTCTCTCTCTCTCTCTATGTCTTTCTCTCGTTCTATCTATCTATCTATCTATCTATCTATCTATCTATCTAATTCACTCTGTCTCTGTCGCTTTTCTTTTTCTTCCTGTCTCGCTCTATCTTCTCTCCGTCTCTATGCCTCTCTGTATTTTTATCTCTCTGTCTCTGTCTCTCTCTCTCTCTCTCTCTCTCTCTGTCTCTCTCTGCGTGTTTGCGTCAGAGCAATGTAAACTTTATGATGCCCATCTGTTTTGTTTTGTTCTTTCTCCTGTGTCCGTCTGTCTGTTTTTCTACTTGGTTTTCTCTCTACGTTCTACTTTGCCCTCCCCCCTTTGCCTGTGTGACACGGCCAAATTTGGTGGGTCCAGATCCGTTTTGTTGTATTTGCTCACGTGTCTGTTTGTCTCAGTCTGCTTGTCTGTACGCCTCTCTTTATCTGTATGTCTGTCTCTCCGATTTCTATATTGCTTTCTCTCTAGTCTCAACACAGACGTTTGACGTAACTGTTGAATTATACCTTCTCCTTTCATGATGATGTTTTACACAAACTTGATGTAGGCCTGACCATAGCAAAGGTCTGCTATCTGATCCAGTAGATATCGTGTAGCGTATATGGATTGTCGCTTTGACTCCTCCTTGAAACTTGAAAATATGAAAACTGAAAACTTCAAAAAAACCAAAAAAATTGCTCCACAGAGATGTCGGGTCCCTCCATCGTTAGCACCACGGCGGGGGCAGAGGGAGGAGGGGGAGGCGGCGAGAAGGACGAGGTCTTTGAGGACTTCCTGGACGATCCCTACAACATGGCCATGTACGTGGTGCTGCCCCTCATGGTCCTGATCTACGGTGGCTGTGGCTTCATCTACTGCATGGCCAAGCTGCACAGGTATACCTACAGCAAGTGGAGAAGGTTTATAATTAAATAAAAATAAAAAAATAAAAAAAAAACTGTTGGTTGTTCGTATGTGAAATAAAACTCACTTTTGATAAGAGGTATCCCAGGTGCTACAAATGGAGACAGTTTATCAAAACTGTGGGTTGTGTGTAAGATAAGACTCATTTTTGATAAGACGTGTCCGAAGTACTATCAACTGAGAAAGTTTAAAAAACTAATAATAATAATAATAAAAGAACAATAACAGAAACCGTTGGTTGCATACAAGATAAAACTCACTTTTGATAATAGGCTCCCCAGGTTCTACAAACGGAAAAAGTTTACAAAAACAAAACAAAAAATGTGGGTTGTGCGTAAAATCAGACAAATTTTTGATAAGAGTTGTCCCAGGTACTACAAATGGAGGAAAATCATATATTATTATAAAAGAAAAACAACCAAAAAACAAAAAACACACACACACACACACAAAACCTGTGAGTTGTATGTAAAATAAGACATATTTCTTACTGGCCCAGTATTCCCCCAATATCACAGATTGACATAAACTTACAGTTGGGCCAACAGCAAAGTGAGAGCTGTATGATCAATGGTTTCTCCATTGCAATGGAAAGTCATTTACAGCTTAGTCTTTTGTGAAGGACTACGACTCTGAAATAAGGAGGCAAGATTGCACTGGCTCTAAGTGCTTGCAGCCTTGGGGGCTAGTTGGCCTTTGGGAACCATCCCAACGCTGACTGTCCTAAAACCCTCTTGGCCGAGAGAGTGGGGATGTAACTTGGGCAAGACACTCCACACTATGATCAAATTTTAGCCCAGATAGTCGGGACAGCGGACGCCGCCTCTGCTGTTTTGATGGTCATAGTCGGACACGACTGACTGTCGTACATACAAGACTCACTTTTGATAAGAGGTGTCCACCGTTTCAGACCACAGGTCTGTCCTCATGGAGTGTGTTAGAAAAAGATGCACAGGTACTTCAAAGATGGACAAGGTTTATCTTGATAACTAACGCCTGTAGGCTGCTCAGACCGGATTCACCCAGGCAGGCAGCCTGTTGTGCAAATGACCCCCGTGTTTGTAAAGCGCTTAGAGCTTGTTCTCAGAACGAATATAGGCACCACATAAGTATCCATATAAATCAATTAATCAATCAGTTACTCATTTATAAGCACCCACGCGCACACACGCTCATACAAAAGCACGTACATGCCGACAACAAAAAGTTCGTCTGACCCTAACGGCACTGAATGCATGTTTGAACTGAGTGACCTCCCATCGAGACCGGCACAGGGTCCACTTTGTTCACACCCAGGAAAGAGACAATGACGAGCGAACAGGTGACCGAAAAGTTAATCATATTTCTGTTCGAGTTCAATGATGTGCATCAACTCAATTACTCTCTTATCTGTACCCCTGATACACCCCGTTTAGTTTTCGCACGCACGCACATGCACACACCTATGCGCGCAAGCACACACACGTAGACACACACACACACACACACACACACACACACACACACACACAAACGTACGCGCACGGACTTTCGGGTGGCACTGAGACTGTACAAACTGCAGCCTTTGTAACACGGTAGCTCATTGGAAACACAGCGATACCAATGACAGAAGCCTACCTAATTAAGTCTGACTTCAATCATACGCAGAATGACAATTATTGATAGCGTGTCTGTCGTGATCAGAATGCACGAGACAAACCCTCTCTGTCTCTGTCTCTATATGTCTGTGTGTGTGTGTGTGTGTGTGTGTGGGAAAACCTGACTTGGATAGTGATAACAGGAACTATTTCAGCAATGCAAGGATCATCATCTTCTTCTTCTGCGTTCACTCGTATGCACACGAGTGGGCTTTTACGTGTATGACCGCTTTTACCCCGCCATGTAGGCAGCCATACTCCGTTTTCGGGGGTGTGCATGTTGGGTATGTTCTTGTTTCCATAACCCACCGAACGCTGACATGGATTACAGGATCTTTAATGTGCGTATTTGATCTTGTGCTTGCATATACACACGAAGGGGGTTCAGGCACTAGCAGGTCTGCACATATGTTGACCTGGGAGATCGTAAAAATCTCCACCAGGCGCCGTCACCGTGATTCGAACCCGGGACCCTCAGATTGACAGTCCAGCGCTTTAACCACTCGGCTATTGTGCCCGTCGCAAGGATCATTAAAACTTCTCTCTCTCTTTTTTTTTAATGACAATATCCCCATCATTTCCCCTCCACTCCTCTGTGTGACTGATGGAGTGAATGTCCACGCCTTGTTGTGAACACTGCTCATTCAGTCTTGAGGGGAAAATTGTCTCCCCCCTCCCAAAAAGGATGACATTTTTGTAATTTATCAATACGCTATCATTTCCCTATAATCCACACCTGTCAAATGCTTCTTTGTTGCTCAGATTCTGCCGACGCCGGGCCCGACGTAACGCCAAACGGAAATTAATCCAGAAAGACGACAGCGACGACGACGACGACAACGCCATCGACACCACCAACACCAACACCTCCACCAAAGGCAACGCTGATCGTCAGAAGCGCAGTTCTCTCGCTGTGATAGACATCTCGGACCCCGAGCCTGTCAGAACGGCAGAGCCTGTCAAGCCTGCGCAACGACCTGCGCAACGGCCTGCGCAACTATATACGCAACGACCTGCGCAAAAGCCTGCGCAACGACCTGCGCTAAAGCCTGCGCAGCGACCTGCGCAACAGTGCACGCAACAGCCCGCGCAACGACCTGAGCAAAAGCCTGCGCAACAGCAGCCCGCGCAACAGCAGCCTGTGACGGTGGTTCAGCCTGCAGCCAAGCCTGCGAGGGCGGCCAAGAAGCCTGCGGTGTATCCCAAACCGGAAGTGTCCGTGCATCCCAAACCGGAAGCGTCCGTCACGCCCAGGCCACGTGCTGGCAAGCTTCCGGCCGGTGCTGCTGACGGGCCCTCGCAGTCGGCCGTGACCGCCAGAGCTGTGCGGCCTGGCTACGTGTGAGTAGTTGGAGGTTTCGGTGTCGGTGTGGGCCTCGTGGTAATGCGTACGCCTAGGAGTTTCAGTTTTCAGTTTCAGTTTCGGTATCTCAAGGAGCCGTCACTGCGTTCTGACAAATCCATTATACGCTACACCACATCTGCTAAACAGATGCCTGACCAGTAGCGAAACCCAACGCGCTTTGTCAGGCCTTGAGTGCATGCGTGAATACTTGTGTACCTTTTAGAGTGGGGTTTCTTCTACAGATTTTTGCCAGAGGACAACACTTGCCCTGGGTTCTTTTCCAGTGCGCCAAGTGCGCGCGCGCACTGTACACGGGACCTCGGTTTATCGTCTCATCCAAATGACTAGATGTTCGGTTTGATTTGGCAGTCAGACTTGGGAGATAGGGCGAGGGGCAGGATTGGAACCAAGACCCTCAAGGACTTGAAGGAAGGTGGCAGAATGGTTAACTCACTCAGTACGGCCAGTCCTCTCTTCTCCTCTACACAGACCCCTCGGATGTCCAGTGGGTGTCTCAATGACCCAACCTTTAGCTTCCGTCGTCAGAATTGTGGTATCCTTTGTCAACATTCACCTCTTCAGTATAAGAGCCTTCCGCTTGCAATATTTTGATGATGGTGATAATTGGGGTGAAACGCTGTTAACGTCTTCTCTTTCGCCGTTCGTAGGGAGAGAGTTAAAGACGCTTATCTGCCAATACAGAGTCCGAGAGGGTCTGGGTTCGAACACCGCCCCCGCCCTTTCTCCCAGGTTTGACTGGAGAATCCAACAGAGCGTCCGGTCATTGTGATGAGACGATATAAACCGAGGTGGCGTGTGCGGCACACACTGGAGAGGGACTCACGGAAACATAACATAGTTGTCCTCTGGCAAAAAAAAAAAAAAAAATTATTGTGAATAAGCAATCCACGTCGGTAAGTCCACAGATATATCATGCATGCACTCAAGGCCTGATTAAGCGCTTTAAGTTACGCTGCTGATCAGGCATTTGCCTAGCAGATGTAGTGTAGATATATATATATACATATATAGATAGATAGATAGATAGATAGATATATGGATTCATCCGAACGAAGTGACGCCTTCTTGAGAAAGTGAAACTGAAACTGTTCTTGAGAAGGAGGTTTGTATTTGTATTTGTGTTTCTCTTTTTATCACAACAGATTTCTCTGTGTGAATTCGGGCTGCTCTCCCCAGGGAGAGTGCGTCGCTACACTACAGCGCCACCCATTTTTTTTCCCCCGCGTACAGTTTTATTTGTTTTTCCTATCGAAGTGGATTTTTCTTCTTAATTTTGCCAGGAACAACCGTTTTGTTGCCGTGGGTTCTTTTACGTGTGCTCAGTGCATGCTGCACACGGGGCCTCGGTTTATCGTCTCATCCGAATGACTAGCGTCCTGACCACCACTCAAGATCCATTGGAGGGGGAGAAAATATCGGCGGCTGAGCCATGATTCGAACCAGCGCGCTCAGATTCTCTCGCTTCCTAGGCGGACGCGTTACCTCTAGGCCATCACTCCACATTACTGGAGGATAGAAGGTTACTGGGAGGGGGGTGACGGGGGGCGGGGGGGTCGGGGGGTTAGATCAGTTTCAGTTTCAGTAGCTCAAGGAGGCGTCACTGCGTTCGGACAAAACCATATACGCTACACCACATCTGCCAAGCAGATGCCTGACCAGCAGCGTAACCCAACGCGCTTAGTCAGGCCTTGAGAACATAAAAAAAAAAAAAAGAATAGGA
Source organism: Babylonia areolata (assembly GCF_041734735.1). Lineage (NCBI taxonomy): Eukaryota > Metazoa > Mollusca > Gastropoda > Neogastropoda > Buccinidae > Babylonia > Babylonia areolata. Next base: position 6,627,431 of record NC_134888.1, on the reverse strand, counting down.
CTCCAATACCTGGAGAAATGGTCATGGTGATGGCGTTGACGTTTGTGTTGCTTTTTCTGCTGCCACAGGCGGCTGCTGTTGTTAATGTTTTCTGTTTGTTGTTAGCATCATCATCATCATTGTCACCGTGGAACTTTATTCGTTCTAATTTGTTTTCATTTTCTTTCCTTTAATTTAATTTTATTCATTTATTTATTTATATTTTTTTTTTTTTTTACTCACTTGTGTAAACAAAGTGAGTCCATGTTTTAACCCGGTGTTCGGTTGTCTGTGAGTGTGTGTGTGTGTGTGTGTGTGTGTGTGTCTGTGTGTCCGTGGACTTTAAAAGAATTTTTAATTGCCCTTAAAGATTTTTTGAATGCCCAAGATACACCAGAAACAGCGTTCTCACAGCGAATACCGCGATCGATTTATCGCCCTTTAAAAAAAGCATGTTTAAATGTTATATTTTTGAACGTCAGTTAAGGAGCCACGAAAGTGTAAAGGGTAAGACAGTTTCTTCTCACCCGAACACGCAGGGTTCGAATCTGCTGTTAGGACCTTTTTCTTTTCTTTTAACCCGAAGCTTTATAATAATAAATACAGAACACATTTTAACGATTAGATTTTTTTTTAAGTGTATCACAAGTGAGTCTTGAAGGCCTTGCCTCTCTTGTTTTTGTTGTTGTTATTGTTGTTGTTATTGTCATGTAACGATTGTATTGATCTGACTCCACGCATTTCTTTTCTGTGGGCTGGTTAGCCTGGGGGCAGTTTAATGATTGTTCTCCTCTTCATTCCTTCAATGGGAAGGCCAAGTGTTTGTTTGTGTGTGTGTGTGTGTGTGTGTGTGCGTGCGTGAATGTGTGTGTATGTGTGTGTGTGTGTGTGTCTGTGTGCACGTGCGTGTGTGTGTGTGTGTGTGTCTGTGTGCGTATGTGTGTGTTTGTATGTGTGTGTGTGTGTGTGTGTGTGTGTGTGTGTGTGTGCGTGCGTGTGTGTGTGTGCGTGCGCGCGTGTTTGTATGTAATGTTGTGCATAATTTGTTTTTTCGTTGGTTTTTTTCGTTGTTGTAATCTACATTCTTGAAAGGAAAAAAAGTAGAAAGACACAGTTGTTGGCGCTGTTTTTTGCTAAACGAACTCGCGTTCGTGTGTGCACACACACACCACCACCCCAACCGCCCACTACTCATTCACACACACACACACACACACACACACACACACACACACACACACACCACCACCACCACCACCACTCCTACCCCCCACTACCCCCTCCCACACACACACACACACACACCACCACCACCACCACCACCACCACCACTCCTACCCCCCACTACCCCCCTCCCACACACACACACACACACACCACCACCACCACCACCACCACCACCACTCCTACCCCCCACTCCCCCCTCCCATACACACACACACACACCACCACCACCACCACCACCACCACCACCACTCCTACCCCCCACTCCTCCCTCCCATACACACACATACCACCACCACCACCACTACCACCACCACCACCCCTACCCCCCACCCCACCACTTCCCTCCCCCCCTCACACACACACACACACACACACACACACACACACACATGGCAGTACAAAACGGTAGCCTTAGCTTACCTAGTTCTAAACAGGAGGTCCCCTTGAAACTAGTATATGTAGATGAATAATGAAGGATAAAAACCTGAACGATGGTGGTAGGACTCACTGGCGCTGAACTCGCCCTGTCTCCATTAATCATAGCGGCAACGAAATGGCCGAGCACCCAAAAGCCATGTCACACACGATGGCACAAACCCTCTGTTTCGCTGATGACAATAACGGCCATCGCTTTGAACGTTTGAAATATTCATCGGACTTCTCTGATAACAACGACGTTTCGGGGTGGTGGGGGTGGGGGTGGGGGAGAAATAGAAGGAAGAAGAAAGAAAGGAAGGCATAAATGAAAGAAAGAAAAGGAAAGAAGAAGAAAGAAGGGAGGAGAGGAAGGAAGGAAGGAAGAAAGAAAGAAATGCAGGAAGATGAGTGGATGGAGTAGAAAGAATGAAGGGAGGAGGGGCGGAATGAGAGAAGACAGAAAGAAAGAAAAGAAGAAAGAAGGAGCATAGAAAGGAGAGAAAGAAAAGGAAAGAAGGAAGGAAGGAAGGAAGAGCGGAAGGGAAGAAGGAAGGAGGGAGGAGAGGAGGGGAAGAAAGAGAGAAAGGAAAGGAAGGAAGCGAGGAGGGACGGATTGAGAGAAGGAAGAAAGAAAGAATGATTGAATAAGAGAAAGGGTAAAAAGAAAGAAGAAAGAAATGAAGAAGAGATGGAGGAAAAGAGGAAGAAAGAAAGAAGGAGATACGCGAAGGGAAGAGGAAAGGAAGGATGTAAGAAAGAAAGAAAGAAAGAAAGAGAAAAAGGAAGAAGGAATGAAGGGAAGCGGACGGGGTAAGAGAAAGTAAGAAGGAAGGAAGAAGATAGAGAAGAAAGGGAAAAAAAAAAAGAATCTGGGAATGGAGGAGGGAAGGAGGAAAAGAAGAATGAATGAATGAATAAACGAATGAATGAAAGAAGGAAGGAATAAATGAAGGAAGGAAGGATGGAAGGAATAAATGAGGGAAGGGAGGGAGGTTGGAAGGAATAAATGAATGAATGAAGGAATAAATGAAGGAAGGGAGGATGGAAGGAATAAATGAATGAATGAATAAATGAAGGAAAGAACGAATGAAGGAAGGAAGGAATAAATTAATTAATAAATGAGTGAATGAATGAATTAGTTGCAATGCAGCACTATCATCCCCGAGGAAAGAAAGAAAGAAGGAAAAGAAGAAGAAGAGAGAGAGAGAGAAAAAAAAAAAGAGTCAATGGCCCAGAACCAGTGTTCACCCTCACAGTTGCTAAGGAACGTCACACAATAAACGACAAAGCGAACAGAACCAACTGAAGATGTGACACAACGTCGATACCACTGTCTCCTGTTTTGCATGTTTGTGCAGTTTGTCTTTTGCCGTTTCTGTTTTTTTTCTCTCTCTCTGATGAGAATATCTATGTGTTCATATCATTTTCAAGCACCCTCCAACCCCCACCCCCACCCCCTGCCCCCTCCGTCCACTCACCCCCCCCCCCCCACACACACACACACACCCCGACCCCACCACACCCCTCCCCCAGCCACCACACCCCTACCCCTAAGCCGTGTCATTTTTTTTCTTGAAACAAACAACTTCTTGTCTTGTGTGGATTACGACGACAATAAAACCCGGGGATTGATTTGAACCTTTTGAAATATTCATGACCCCCTCTTTCTGATCACGGTGATACGTGCGTTGCACAGAGCGGAAGACTAGAGGGCAGGAAAGGAAGAAGATATGAAGGAGAGAGAGAAGGGGGGGGGGAAGAGACAGAGAGAGAGGGAGAGAGAGAGGGGGGGGGAGAGAGGGGGAGACACAGAGAGAGAGAGGGGGAGAGAGAGAGAGGGAGACAGAGAGAGAAAGAGAGAGTGAGAGAGACAGACAGACAGAAAGAGAATGGAGAGAAAGAAGAAAAAAAAGGGGTGCGAAAGAGAGAGAAAGAAAGAAGGTGGAATGAACAAATGAAGGAAGGAAGGACAGAAAGAAAGAGGGGTGGAGTGAACAGAGGAAGGAAGGAAAGAATGAAAGAAAGAAAGAAGGAAGGGAGGATGGAATTAACAAAGGAAGGAAGGAAGGAAAGAAAAGACAGAAAGAAAGAAGGAATAGAGGATGGAATTAACAAAAGGAAGGAAGGAAAGAATGAAAGAAAGAAAGAAGGAAGGAAGGGAGGATGGAATTAACAAAGGAAGGAAGGAAAGAATGAAAGAAAGAAGGAAGGAAGGGAGGATGGAATTAACAAAGGAAGGAAGGAAAGAATGAAAGAAAGAAGGAAGGAAGGGAGGATGGAATTAACAAAGGAAGGAAGGAAAGAAAGAAAGAAAGAAGGATGTGAGGATGGAATTAACAAAGGAAGGAAGGAAGGAAAGAAAGAAGGAAGGGAGGATGGAATTAACAAAGGAAGGAAGGGAGGATGGAATTAACAAAGGAAAGAAGGAAGGAAAGAAAAGACAGAAAGAAAGAGGGGTGGAATTAACAAAGGAAGGAAGGAGGAAGGAAAAGACAGAAAGACAGCAAGAGGGGTGGAACAAACAAAGGGAGGAATGAGAGAAAGAAAGAAAGGACAGACATAAAGAAGGTGGAATGAACAAAGGAAGGAAGGAAGGAGGGAAAGAAAGAAAGGAGAACACAAAGAAGAAGGAAGGGCGAAATTAACAAATGGAAGGGAAAAGGAAGAAGAAGAGAAAAAAAAAGGAAGAAAGAAGAACCATGAAAAAGTGATAAACATTCATAAGATGACATCAGATCAGACCAAACCAAATCCAATCCCCATGTGACTGTTCCAGGGAATCTTAGGGGGAAAAAAGAAAGAAAGAAAGATCATTAAAAATGATAAGCAAATCATAAGATCAGATCAGATCAAATCAAACGAGATGATATCATCATCTTCTTCTTCATTCGTGGGCTGCAACTCCCACGTTCACTCGTGTGTTCATCAGTGGGCTTTTTTACGTGTATAGACGTTTTTTTGCATGCTGAGTATGTTCTTGCTTCCATAACCCACCGAACGCTGATATGGATTACAGGATCTTTTAACGTGCGTGTTTGATCTTCTGGTTGTGTATACACACGACGAAAGGGATTTAAGGCACAAGCAGGTCTGCACATTATGCTGACATGGGAGATCGGAAAAAAAAAATCTCCACCCTTTACCCACCAAGCGCCGTTACCGAGATTCGAACCCGGGTCCCTCAGATTGAAAGTCCAACACCCCCGAGAACGGAGTATGGCTGCCAACATGACGGGGTGAAAACGGCCATGCACGTAAAAGCCTACTCGTGTACATAAGAGTGAACGTGGGAGTTGCAGTCCACGAACGATAACGACGAAGAAGAAGAAGCTGGGTCCCTAAGATTGAAAGTCCAACGCTTTAACCACCCGGCTTTCGCGCCCGTCAGATCAAATCAAAATCCCCCCGTGAAAGCTCTGTTCCAGGGAGTCCCAGCACCTCCAGCAGCACATGAAAAATAATCAACAAAATCATAAGATCAGACCAAACCAAACCAAAACCAAACCAAACCCAATCCAATCTCACGGGTGACTGCTCTGTCCCCAGGGAATCCCAGGACCTGCAGGAGCGCATGAAGCACCTGGACGACCAGCTGAAGGCGGCCTTCAAGCTCATCTCCCACCAGCCCGGGAGGAAGGCCAGGTCCAGGCCTGACCTGGGCAACCCCAGGACCACCCTCAGGACCACCCCCAGGACCAACACCACCACCAACAACAACAACAATGACGACGATGGCCACAGCAGGCAGCCAGGGACTGGCAGCAAACGACCAGGCAAATCCTGGATCCAGTTCTTCGTCAGTGATCAGTGATAAGATTTGGGGCAGGGAGGGGGTGGGGGGTTGGGGCATCAGGGGGCTGAGGCTGGGGGTAGGGGGTGGGGGAGAGCGTTAGGGGAGACATGGGGGTGGGGGGGGGTGATACATACACGCATAAACTACTGATCATTCCCTGCTGAATCTTTAGCCACGTGACATTACATTGTGAGAAATACGTGTATATATGTACATATAGAACGAAAATGTTTGATCAATATCATACACGTTTGAGCTCTGTTTGATGTGATACAGTGTTGTTTCTATGATGGACTGAATTCTTTGGTGGAGATGGTGCGGTGTTGTCTCATTCACTGTACACAGTTCTTCAGCGCACTCTTACAAAGCACTAATTGGTTGGAAACGTGTGTGTGTGTGTGTGTGTGTGTGTGTTGTGGTGTGTGTGTGCGCGCGCGTGCCTCTGTGTGTGTGTGCGTGTGTGTGTATGCGTGTGTCTGTGTCTACGTCTGTGAGTGTGTGAACATCTTGGCATGTTCAAGTGGGTGCCAAGTTATCGACAAATTTCTTTCACGGCTCAAGAATTCAAGAGCTGGTACCGCAGGCTGCTAATGATTTCCTTCTGCCTTCAGTCCAAGACAAGGAAAAAAAGGTCTTCATAGTCCTTTGACCAGCAAAGCCTTGACGCTGGTCGCAATAATGGAAGATGCTAAAGAAGAAAAAAATTACAAGCAAACAAAGTCTGAGAGGAAAGGAAATGGCAAACACACACACACACACACACACACACACACACACACACACACACACACACACACACACACACAAATGCATTTGTGGTAAGCAGTTCGGCTTGCATCTTAGTTTGTTTCAATGTCAGCAGTTACGTATCTTCTTGCCCAAGTATTTCACAGAGAGTAACTATTCTGCTGATGATTTTGGGGGAAGTTATTTCTAACGAGGTTCTTTTAGTAGAACGTTCAAAGGCATTAGTTCATAGCCTATTTCTACATTCCTTTAATGTACTTCATAATCATGTTAACGGTTTTAGTTATTATCTTCATTATTGAATTGTTACTGTTAAAGCTAATTTCATGTTAGTTATGCATTTCTTAGTAGTTTTCTACCTTTTCTGATTTATTCTGACTTCTCTTTCCCCTCTCCCTACCCCTCCCCACCTCCACTCCCCCACCCCCCGCACCCCCCCGCACCCCCTTTTTTTTCGTCTAATATCACTAATAGTGAAAAGACACTAAACTAAAGAACGAACACACACACACACACACACACACACACACACACACACACACACATATATATATATATATATATATATATATGCATATACACAAATACGCAAACACGCACAAACACAAACACATAACACATACATCTACACGCACACGTATGTAGGCATCCGCACACACGCACGCATGCACGCAGATATACACACAGAGACATACACACTGTTGTTGTTTTTTTTAGGTAAAATCAAACTATATCGATAGACGTTGAATTGAAGAACACACACACACACACACACACACACACACACACACACACACACACACGTGCACCAGTGAGTAGAAGACTTAGCAAGCGAACAGGGTTGCATTCAAATAAACATTGAGATTTTAAAAAAAAAAGATAAATTTTAGAACTTATCAAAAACATATGTGAAATTTTCAAGATAGAACAAACAAATACAGCTCCAAAAATGTAACGTTGTGGACAATTCTAAATTGCTTCTTTTTTTTCTTCTTTTTTTTTTTTTTGGTTTTTTTAAGTAGCAGCACTTGCAAGAAGTGCCAACAACAATGTAGACTCATTATGTACATTCCTCGCCATCACCGTTATTATCATCGTCAATATCATCCGCTTTCACTTTTTCTCTCATCATAATGATAATAATGATAATCAGCCTGTGATATTCAAAAGACTTCTCCTCCCAACAATTCTGAACTAACCTGCGTTTCATGTTCTTTTTTTTTTCCATTGATTTTGTCAACTGACTTTTTTTTTCTTTCTTATTTTCATTTTGTTTATGAATCATGTGCCTATGTGTGCGTATCTGTTAGGGTAGCTGTTAGATATACATGTATGTTAAAATGTATGTATGCAGTGTGTGTGCGTGCGTGTGTGTGTGTGTGTGTGTGTGTGTGTGTGTGTGTGTAGTCACATTTTGGTGTGTGTATGTAACATAGATATAATGTTTTATGTTAACAAAAGCGTTTTTGAAAAGCACCTAGAGCAGATTTCTGAATAGTGTGCTATATAAGTATCCATTATTATTATGTAGGAATTTCTGCTTGCAGAGACGTCCGTGATATAATTGTCAAGTGTGTGTACATAATGATGCATATTGCGACAGGACTTCATGTGATACTTTCTGGTTTCTCTGTCGACATTTTGAATAAAATACTGTTTAAACCAACAAACTTGCGTTTCACGTTGCTGTTGTCGTCGATGTTGTCTTCGATGTTGACGTTGTCGTCGTCATCGTTGTTGTTCTGGTAGTAGTCATCGTCGTTGTCGTTGTTGTCGTTATCGTCGTTGTTGTCGTCGTTGTTGTCGTGGTAGTAGTCATCGTCGTAGTTGTTGTTATTGTTGTCATTATCGTCGTTGTAGTCGTCGTTATCGTCGTTGTTGTCGTTATCGTCGTCGTCGTCGTTGTTGTCGTGGTAGTAGTCATCGTCGTTGTTGTTGTCGTTGTTGTCGTTATCGTCGTTGTTGTTGTCGTTATCGGTGTTGTTATTGTTGTCATTATCGTCGTTGTAGTCGTCGTCGTTATCGTCGTTGTTGTCGTTATCGTCGTTGTTGTTGTCGTTATCGGTGTTGTTATTGTTGTCATTATCGTCGTTGTAGACAAAGAGGAGAAAAGAGAAACGTGTTTTTTTTTTTTAATTTTCCAGCTACCTGTGATGAATGTAAAAACACGGTTTGCACGTGCCAAGTGTGGGTGAATCGTGAGCTGTGTATGTTCATGTGTGTGTGTGTGTGTGTGTGTGTGTGCGTTCGTATATATATCTATGTGTGTGTGTATGTGCAGTAACTTCAGTCTGAATTTCTCAGAGCTCGGATGAGGTGTGTCTTTTGAGACGCTGGAGTGAAGCCTTGATTATTCCGTACATCAGGTGGGGAAAAATTGTTCAGTTTTTAACCCGTCCTTCTTTCAATGGTTAGTCGTTGGATGATTTCATTAATGATTCAGTTTGCGATAAGATAGTTCTGGAGAAGGTAGTAGTAACTGTAGTGGCTTTCAAAATGTTTTGATTTGTGATAAATTAATACTTTTTTTTCTGTACATTTACAGAATGTGGTGACACTCTTAAATGAATATTGTATTATTAATTGGAAAATGGTATAAATGCATGAGTGGTGTGAAAGGGTGATTAATGTAGGACAGTAAATGTAAGAAATGAAGAGAAGTAGTGAAATCAAAAGGGGGTGAGGGTGCGGTGTTGGTGGTGTGTGTGTGTGGAGGGGGGGGGGGGGGGGGGCGAAGAGGATTAGCCCGAGATTCATTCAGTCTGAAAGAAGGAAGAGACTTACACGGAGTGTACCAAGAACTTAAAACATGGATTAACTCTCTCCATACGAACGGCGAAAGAGACGATGTTAACAGCGTTTCAGCCCAATTACCATCATCAAAATATTGCAAGCGGAAGGCTCTTATACTGAAGAGGTGAATGTTAACAAAGAATACCACAATTCTGACGACGGAAGCTAAAGGTTGGGTCATTCA
>NC_134888.1:6590791-6613291 GCF_041734735.1 Babylonia areolata | reverse complement strand
AAAGCAATGCCAGTTCAGCAGCAGCAGCTTGGGAAGAAGTGGAAAGTTCTTTTCGACATCACCTTTCTTACAGCTGCCGGAGCGTCCAAGAAACCAGGCAGCGTTAAGGTAGGCCTTTAGCTGAATCACACTGGTGATGAATGAACTGACTCCAGTCGATGAAACGCGTTTGATTGCCTGCAGAGCAGGAAAGCAACTTCGAGAATGTTCTGTAGAAATTCGATGTTCTGTTTTTAACAAAAGGGATCCACAACTATTGTTCAGGGAACAATTTTGGTATAGTCTGCCAGAGAACCTTATCAGTCATTCGAACTTTGGGTCAGAAAAATAAAATACCATACACGAAAGTGTAGATTTGACAATGTTGACAGTCTAGGACACCTGTGCCAAGCTTTCCAGTGAGAAAACGACCGGCTGGAATTATGTCATTGAGAAACGCACGAGCTAATGACGTCAAAAGCAGCCAACATTGACGACATTTCTTACACAGTCTAGAGAAGCAAGGCTTCTGTTTTTGCAGCTGCAGACAATAGTGCAGCCAGTGCAGAAACTCGGGAATGAAGTGCAATTATTGCAACCGGTGTAACGTTCCTAATCACCCCCACCCCCACCCCCACCCCCACTCCACGGCCCCTCCCTTCCGTGAGCCCCTTATGGGACGAATCAGTGTCCTAGATCGATCCTAGGCGCAAAAACTTGATGAAGTCTTACTATAGGCGTACAAAAAATAAAATTATATATATATATATATATATATATATCATTAGTAGTAGTAGTTCTTTTTTTTTCTTTTTTCCTCAAGGCCTGACTAAGCGCGTTGGGTTACGCTGCTGGTCAGGCATCTGCTTGGCAGATGTGGTGTAGCGTATATGGATTTGTCCGAACGCAGTGACGCCTCCTTGACCTACTGAAACTGAAACTGAACCTAGGGGATATATATCAGATTCCTAAATTGTCCCCTGGGTTTGATTTTACAGTCAAACTTGGGGGGGGGGGGTGGGGGGGAGGAATAAGAGCGGGATTCGAACCCACACCCTCACGGACTGTCTATATTGGCAGCTGAGCGTCTTAACCACTCTGCCACCTTCCTCCCTTGCCGTGCTGACAGGTTCAGTTTCAGTAAGCTCGAGGAGGCGTCACTGCGTTCGGACCAATCCATATATATACGCTACACCACATCTGCCAAGCAGATGCCTGACCAGCAGCGTAACCCCAACGCGCTTTGTCAGGCCTTGAGAAATAGATAAATAAATAAATAAAATAATAAATAAATAAATAAAATAAATAAAAAAAAATTAAAAAAATAAACAAATAAATAAAATGAAACTAAATAAATAATAATAATAATGAAAAGAAAATAAATAAATAAATAAAATAAAAACTGACAACTGATCGCAACCCAGATGTTAAAGAGTCCGTTCAATCGTAACGTTGTTCAGTGTTGTGACGACTGGCGGGTTGTGTTGTCTTCTGCCGATAATTTAACAGCGCTGACCACAATCGAACTGTGAAGATGTATGATGATTTTGTGACTATTGTGCAGCTTTTGCACTTCCCCCCGTTAACACTGTCCATCTCTGAACAAAACTGACCACTGGTGACCACAACTGACCAGTACCCCCAAAAAGGTTTCAGAACGATGTGGCATTTTATCGTGTTTGTGCGATATTGATTAACTCTCTCCATACGAATGGCGAAAGAGACGACGCTAACAGCGTTTCAGCCCAATTACCATCATCAAAATATTGCAAGCGGAAGGCTCTTATTCTGAAGAGGTGAATGTTGACAAAGAATACCACAATTCTGACGACGGAAGCTAAAGGTTGGGTCATTGAGACACCCACAGGACATCCGAGGGGTCTGTGTAGAGGAGAAGAGAGGACTGGCCGTACTGAGTGAGTTAAGACTTCTTGACCCGGTTTGATTATTCAGTGACCAGTCCGACAACTACCCAAAAGTGTGTAGATTGCGTTAGCTTTTTTTTTTTTTTTTTTTTCATAGTGGGTGCTTTTTATGCAATATTAGAACTTTTTCACCGATTTGACCACTGACATTTTCTGTTTACTGTTGACCACAATTAACCACTACCCGCAAGTGTATGTGTTAGGAAACAAATATTGACCTTTGGGGAAGCATATGCATGGAGAATAGTTATAGACCTGGGGGAACATAGATCTAGGGAATATAGATCTAACCAAAAATGGGGCGGGGGTATGCACTGAAGGGCACATAGATTTGGGGGGGAACCTAGACCTGAAGGAATATAGACCTGGGGCGACACGGACATGGCCTGTCCTTGTGTATCAAGCTGGTAAAGTGACGAAAATTACTTCACGAAGTTCACGCTGTATGAATAATCACTTTTGACATATTTTGTAGTTTTTAACGATGGTAGTTTCTGTCAGTTAACGTCGTGCGTCTATCATATTTTCTACCGTTTCCGAACCGATTTTTTTTTCACCTGAAGCGCCTGTTAAAGCAGGACAGTTATGATCATTCAGAACACTCGTATTTCCTCAGCGCCCCTCTATTGTCCAGTCCAAGTTTTTGGTCAAGCCAGTGCAATAGCTCCTCAGATATTGTTTCCTTGTAATAGTATTGAAGACGGGCTGCCTGACACTTGATATCTCAGCTTCAAAACCAAACTGTGGGTCTTTCACTGATCCCGTCACCTAAAGGGGTTGTGTGCGAACGTTGGAAGTAGTAAGATATTGTAGCCAGTGACATATACTCGTATCAATAGCGAGTGAAGCACACACACACACACACACACACACACACACACACACACACACACACACTCACACACACTCACACACACACACACTCACTCACTCACTCACCTCACTCACTCACCTCACTCACTCACTCACTCACTCACTCACTCACACACACACACACACACACACACACACACACACACACACACACACACACACACACACACACACTCACTCACTCACTCACTCACTCATTCACTCATTCCCTCACAGGTGTGCGCGTCCGTGCATCCACACACCCACACATCCACACCCACGCACCCACACATCCACACACCCACACACCCACACGTCCACACACCCACACATCCACACATCCACGCACCCACACACCCACACGTAACTTGTAAGTTGCATAAAGTGCACTAAAAGTGGAAGAAAAAAAAAAAAGAACCCGTCTTTTTAACTACCTGTCATCTTATATTCATCAACCCACAACTACCCTCATTGCGTTTTAATTTGTGGTAATGTGCGTACGCTCGCGTTTTTTTTTGTTTTTTTTTATAATTTTTTTTATGTTGTTGTTTTGTTTTTAGCCAGACAATAAAAGGAAACAACACACACACACACACACACACACACACACACACACACACACACCGATGCAAGTGGTATAAAAGCCGCCAGTAAGAAAGAATTACTTTTTTTTTCTCTTCTTCTTTTTTTTTTTTTTTTTTCTTTTTTCTTTTTCTTTATAATTTATTGTCTGTACTTAATTAAGTCTGCCTTTTTGACACACTGTTTTGATGTGAGAAAAAACAAACAAAAAAACTTGACGTGCAAACACGTTCCTGATTAAAACAATTGGTACGAAAAAGACAATAAATTAACGATAAGAAAAGTGGTGTGTTTTTTTTGTTTTTTTTGTTTGTTTGGGGTTTTTTTGTTTGTTTTTGTTTGTTTGGTTTTGGTTTTGGTTTTTTGGGGTTTTTTTCAGAAACATATGAAGACTCTTTGGAAGCCTTCACTGTCCGCATTGACTTTTCACGGGAGGTAAGTGGGGAGGGAGGGCTTGTTCGATATCTCTGGTTGTCTCCCGTTGGTGGGTTCCTCTTCATGTGGTGTCAATTCAACATTACAACAAGGGAAATAAATATAAAAGGGGGAGAAAAAAAGAAAAGAAAACTAAACAAAATAGTATCAAAAAGGAAACACACGTACGCACGCACGAAGAGACACAAATGCTGAAGTTTTTGATACGTTGACTTAATGAAAGAGAGAGAAAAAAAAAATCACTGCCGGTGAAGTAGCCTATTCTTACCCCCTCCCTATTCTGAATTTACCCCCCCCACCCCACCCACCCCCTCCCTCCTTTTCCGATGGATATACGTAGGGGATCATTCGAGGCGTAGTCTGGATAGTTTGTGACTGTCTCAAAACTAATGCAGTTTGAACTACTGTTAGTGGTCAGGTATTGGTATAGACCTGGGGCGCCCACGGAAAGGGGGGGAGGAGGGAGGGAGGGGGCGGGGAGAGGGGGGCTGGGGGTGTTGGGACGTTACACCAGTGTCATACACTTGGCACAATATAAATAAACAGATAAATAATCAGTCCTGCCGCAGTGACAGTGCGGATACACGGGTCACTGTGCTGGTGTCTGCAGAACATGTGCAGGTGACCACAGAGCACGGACAACAGGGTCAGGAAACTGGGGGGTGTGGTATGAACGGTTTTTCTCGTTATCCGCTGGTTCCTTTCTGATGACACATGCCGGCAGTCCGCGGTTCTTACCATGACTGGGGGAGGGGTGAGTGTTTTCCACTGATCCGTCCCTCTTTACCTCAGATCAGGAATCCACACGCAACGTGGAAAGGTCGTGGCCCAGAGGTAACGCGTCCGCCTACGAAGCGAGAGATTTTGAGCGTGTTTCGCGCGGAGTGCCACACTCTGATTTCCTCGTGCAGGGGAGTTCAAGTGCTTCTGTCTATTTGCACGTGTTTTTTTGTACTGGTCAGTGAGTATATTTTTCTCTGCCCAGTTTGACTGGCCAGCGACACACAGTCTGTCACAGAAGTTTGGAAGGAAAAGGTCTCGCTGTTGGTGCTCTGTGGTTCTGGCTACAGGTAATTACGTGTTTTTCATAAGAGTTTAAAGATATAGTTAGTCTGTTTGTGTAAGCATGGTTTTTTTTTTTTATATACTATAAATGTAGTTAATATTTGTTGTGCATATTTTGGGTGGAACTATGCTTTTCGATATATTGTGTAAACTTGGCTACACCGCAAATTGACCAAAGGATAGTATGTTCTCTGTACATATAATCAGTAGCATGAAGAGCAAAGGTAGTATAGAATTGTGCTATCTTTCTATTTCTAAATGTTGAGAAACGTGGCCATGTTTTTTCATAATAACCTTGGAATCGTTGTTAAATATTCCGTTCCCCTTGTTAGTCCCGACGCATGGATTATGAATAAATGTTTTCCCCTTTTTGTGTCATGTAAGCAGCATGGCCTTAATGAGAAATTGATAATTGGATAGTCTGGATAGTCTAAAATAATTATTTGAACTAATATAAGTAGGGGTATGAATGGAAAAGGATGAATTAGGTGAAAGGGGAATGTGGAAATTATATCTTACGGGTCTTATACACTGCCCCAGAGTTCCGGGGCAGACGTAGAGACAGCCCAGTCCGAGGAGACGGGATCAACCCACTGTCCGAGGAGACGTGGTAGCGGCCCAGTCCGGGGAGACTGAAGCGGGACAGACCTGGCTATGATCTGGTGAGGCTGGTGCAGCCTCGAGACAACTTGTGTCTTGAAGACTAAGACACGTCCGTAGAACTACGTAATTTGTGTGTGCAGCACAAGAGGTGATATGTGTGTTGACTGTTAGTCCGTGGACCCACAAAACATTGAAGAACAGAAGTCAACATTCCCCAGACTCAAAATCGGATGCCTGCGTTTGTGTGTGTGTGCGTATGTCGGTCTACTAATTGCTTGTTAAGCAGAACAAATTGAATTTTTCTTTTTTTGTTATATATATATAGGCTCAGGGGAAATACCTTGTGTCTGTTTCATTTACGGAAGAGTGCGGGAGATTGAGACTGAACTCGCATGTGAATGTTTGTTGCCTCCTTTTAGTCTAGTCTGTCTTCCACTCTCCTGCGTAACAGAGCGCACTGGTTCGAATCACTTCGACAGTCGCCAGTATTTTCTCCCCCTCCACCAGACCTTGAGTGGTAGTCTGGACGCTAGTCATTCGGATGAGACGCTTAAACCGAGGTCCCCTGGACAGCATGCATTTAACGCACGCAAAAGAACCCACGGCAACAAAAGGGTTGTCCCTGGCAAAACTCTTTAGAAAAATCCACTTCGATAGGAAAACAAATAAAATTGCAGGCAGAGAAAAATACAAAGAGGGTGGCGCTCTCAGTGTAGCGACACGCTCTCCTTGGGGAGAGCAGCCTGAATTTCACACAGAGAAATCTGTTTTGACAAAAAGTAATACAATACAATGACAATGCAGTAATACACTTCCATCACCCACTGACAGTTCTTCTGCTTTGATGAACCCTGTGCCTTGTCAGACTGCTGTTTGATGTTTTTGTCAGAATGGTTGATGAGACGCTCAGAATGGTTGATGAGACGCTCAGAATGGTTGATGAGAACGCTCAGAACGGTTGATGAGACGCTCAGAATGGTTGAGACGCTCAGAACGGTTGATGAGACGCTCAGAACGGTTGAAACGCTCAGAACGGTTGATGAGACGCTCAGAACGGTTGAGACCGCTCAGAATGGTTAATGAGAACGCTCAGAATTGTTGATGAGACGCTCAGAACGGTTGATGAGACGCTCAGAATGGTTGATGAGAACGCTCAGAACGGTTGATGAGACGCTCAGAACGGTTGATGAGACGCTCAGAACGGTTGATGAGACGCTCAGAACGGTTGATGAGACGCTCAGAACGGTTGATGAGAACGCTCAGAATGGTTGATGAGACGTTCAGAACGGTTGATGAGAACGCTCAGAATGGTTAATGAGAACGCTCAGAATGGTTGATGAGACGTTCAGAACGGTTAATGAGAACGCTCAGAATGGTTGATGAGACGCTCAGAACGGTTGATGAGACGCTCAGAACGGTTGATGAGACGCTCAGAACGGTTGATGAGAACGCTCAGAACGGTTGATGAGACGCTCAGAACGGTTGATGAGACGCTCAGAACGGTTGATGAGAACGCTCAGAACGGTTGATGAGACGCTCAGAACGGTTGATGAGACGCTCAGAAACTGTTGATGAGACGCTCAGAACGGTTGATGAGACGCTCAGAACTGTTGATGAAAACGCTCAGAACGGTTGATGTGACGCTCAGAACGGTTGATGAAAACGCTCAGAACGGTTGATGAAAACGCTCAGAACGGTTGATGAGACGCTCAGAACGGTTGAGACCGCTCAGAATTGTTGATAAGACGCTCAGAACGGTTGATGCGACGCTCAGAATGGTTGATGAGACGCTCAGAATGGTTGATGAGAACGCTCAGAACGGTTGATGAGAACGCTCAGAATGGTTGATGAGACGCTCAGAACGGTTGATGAGACGCTCAGAACGGTTGATGAGACGCTCAGAATGGTTGATGAGACGCTCAGAACGGTTGATGAGACGCTCAGGTTGATGAGACGCTCAGAATGGTTGATGAGAACGCTCAGAACGGTTGATGAGAACGCTCAGAACGGTTGATGAGACGTTCAGAACGGTTAATGAGAACGCTCAGAACTGTTGATGAGACGCTCAGAACGTTTCATGAGACGCTCAGAACGGTTGATGAGACGCTCAGAACGGTTGATGAAAACGCTCAGAACGGCTGATGAGACGCTCAGAACGGTTGAGACCGCTCAGAATTGTTAAGACGCTCAGAAAGGTTGATGCGACGCTCAGAATGGTTGATGAGAACGCTCAGAACGGTTGATGAGACGCTCAGAATGGTTGATGAGACGCTCAGAACGGTTGATGAGACGCTCAGAATGGTTGATGAGACGCTCAGAATGGTTGATGAGACGCTCAGAATGGTTGATGAGAACGCTCAGAACGGTTGATGAGAACGCTCAGAATGGTTGATGAGACGCTCAGAACGGTTGATGAGAACGCTCAGAATGGTTGATGAGACGCTCAGAACGGTTGATGAGACGCTCAGAACGGTTGATGAGAACGCTCAGAATGGTTGATGAGACGCTCATCTACCACTGTAGAGTCCGTGAGGGTCTGGGTTCAAAACCTTCTCTCGCCCTTTCTCCCCACGTTTGACTGGAAAATCAAACTGGGTGTCTGGTCACTATTCGGATGAGACGATAAACCGAGGTCCCGTGTGCAGCACGCACTTGGCGCACTGAAAAAAAGGATCCTTGGCGACAAAATTGCCCTCTGGTAAAATTCTGTAGCAGAAACCCACTCTGATAGGTGCACACTTTTTTTTTTTTTTTTATAAATGCATGCACTGAAGGCCTGACTAAGCGCGTTGGGTTATGCTGCTGGTCAGGCATCTGTCTGGCAGATGTGGTGTAGCGTATATGGATTTGTCCGAACGCAGTGACGCCTCCTTGAGAAACTGGAAATGAAAACGGTAACTTGCTTTGTCGTCCAAAGACTTCCCGCGAGTCCACAAATGTCCTCTCACAGGCTGGTTAAGGGCGGGCTCCACCCTGAATCCAGAGAAACTCGAGCACTCGCAACATTGTTCTCATCGACAATCTGTCCTAAATGTTCACACCTGAGCGGGGTGAGAAAACTAGGAGTAAAATGCCTTTTCCATGAACACAGCGCTATTGGCTAAACGGGGCCTCGAACCCTGGTCACTGGTGAACACTGGGTCCGAATTCCAACGCCTAGCCGATTCAACCACAGTGCCTTAATTAGCAACAGACGAATTCTTTTCTACATTAATCAGCAAAGTTCTATCGAAAAGAAACACGTGTGGACAGGACAAAGGATTTAAAGTTTCAACGACGTTCTGAAGAACTAAATATCTTTTGCTTCTTTTGAAATAGGTGTACTTTTCAGTCCAGCAGTGGCCTTGGGCTACTTTTAACCTTACCCCGGTGCACAAGGGTTTAATTCCATCATTCATAATTCTCAGAATAATGTGCTGAATCACGATTGGTGTTGCTTTGGACGATGACTTAATTTTCCACGGTCCTCAGCTGTCAAGACTGTCTCACCAACAGTCCGTCCGTGCCGAAGCCATGTTAACGGCGATCAGTTCGGACCTACAGAAGGGAAGGTGGTATGATGGTTATCTGCCAGTGCGGCGTCCGTCAGGTTCCAGGTTTGAATCCAGGTCTCACCTTTTGACCCGAGTTGACTGGAAACTCAAACGGAGTGTCGTCTAGTCTTTCGGATGAGACGATAAACCGAGGTCCCGTGTGCAGCACTTGGCGCACTGAGAAAAAAAACAACAAAACAAGGCATTTTAAGTGTTGTTCTCTGGCAAGGTTATGTAAAATAACTCCAACTGTGATAAGTACACAAATATATATAATATATATATGTGTGTGTGTGTGTAGGAGAGAGAGAGAGAGAGAGAGAGAGAGTATGCATTCATCCGAGGCCTGAATGTTGTGTTACGCTGCTGGTCAGGTATCTGTTAAGCAGGTGTGGTTGAGAGCATACGGATTTTTTGGGGTTTTGTTTTGTTTTTGTTTTTACTTATTTGTCCGACCGCTGTGACGCCGTCTTGAGAAACAAACTACTACTACTACTGCTGCTACAAGTGCTACTACTACTACTACCGCCACCACCACCACCACAATCACTACTAGTAGTAGTAAAGAGGCGAACAAGCACATGCAAACACATACAAGCAACCAACAGTGAAACTGACCCATTTTCTGTCATTCTCGTTATTTCTGACTGTTCCCTTTTCTTTTAGTCGTCTCTTCCTGGTTATTTTCTGGACCCTGATAACTGGACACTCTTCACTATGTTTTGTTTGGACTCACATGTGTAAACAAAGTGAGTCTATGTTTTAACCCGGTGTTCGGTTGTCTGTGTGTGTGTGTGTGTGTCTGTGTGTCCGTGGTAAACTTTAACATTGACATTTTCTCTGCAAATACTTTGTCAGTTGACGCCAAATTAGGCATAAAAATAGGAAAAATTCAGTTCTTTCCAGTCATCTTGTTTAAAACAATATTGCACCTCTGGGATGGGCACAAAAAAATAAAATATGAAGCCTAATTATATGCAAACTGCATTTACTGTTATATTTATATTTTTTGTATTCTCTAAACTTGGCGCTTTGATCTGATATTCTGACCCAACAACAAGAGCAGTCATTATTATCATCTTTTGTTCAAACAGGAACTTCTTTTGCTAAGCATGGAAGTTTTATTTATTTTGCAAACGTTTTGGTGCAGATAGTAAAAAAGGGAAATTACTCCGTAGTTAATGCTAGGGGACTTAATTCGCTTTAAACTGATCTTTCTCATCTTAAACATTACATTTTGAAATTATACACAATACATAAAATGCTTGGATTTTTTTTTCAGTGTATCACAAGTGAGTCTTGAAGGCCTTGCCTCTTGTTCTTTTTGTCTTTTTCGGCTGAGACGCTTAAAGTGCCCGTTATCAATTTGTGGCGATGCACGCCTGTTATTATGTAACGTACTTTTGTTTATCATGCATATGTTTGTGTTCAGGTGAGCTGTTGGTTTTCTTTTAGTTCATTTTATTTTTGTGTGTCTGTGTCTGTGTCTGTGCCTGTGTGTGTCTGTGTGTTTTGATTGGTAACAAATTGATATCTGATAACAAATCGATGGAATGGTCAGTAGCATGTTGCTGTTTTGTTGTTTTTGTGCATAAATGTGGTTGTACTTGTGCCTAATTTTCCTTTCAAGAACAGTTTTCTTCAAGGTTCTGTAGAACCTCCAGTTACACTTTTTCTGCCCTCATAAGGCCGCGTGTGATCGACTGGGTTATAAGCAACAAAAGATCAGATATCAACGATCTTTTCATATTAAAAGAATGCGGTAATCGGGTATTCATGTATATTCACTGCTCTTGAAGTACAGGCCTTACAACAACAAAAAAGTGAAAGACCACTTCATAAAACCTGGTCAGTTTTCACAGAAAGTGAAGATGACTCAGGATTTAGGAGGTGCATAATGATCCACCACCACTGCACTTAGCACACAAACACGGCTGTTTCAGGTACACGAAGGCTACATCATGAACTGCTTGCAAAAAAAATATGTTGGACGATTCGGCGTTTTGGCCGAACATGCACAGTTTTTCCGTGGTTCATTAACGATAGGTGTGGATTTTCATTGTAAAGAAAATTGCAAGAATGCGCCTCTGATTATGGGTAGTGTTCATTACACTGACCTACACATTTCTGTGATTATATATTATCAAGACGTCTTGCAAAAGCGCATATTCTTGAAGCTCTGTGCGCTCTACATTCGCCGCCGTTTGCGGAAAACTCGACATGATTCCATCATGCCCACAAGAAGAAAGAAAGAGTGCCAAAGTTCCCAAGTGGTGTTAACTTCAGTTATGAACGACCTCAACCGTGGCAGTCAAAACCAGGTTCATAACTCGACCCAGGTGTGTGAACACGCATGACTCTGGTCACGGTTATTAGAACGCACCTCTGTGAGCATCAACAGTGCAATTTTTCACGCTCTGCCCGAGGGGTTTTTGCGAGGTCTGATGGAACCGCCATGTTGGCACGAAAGCGAGGCCGGTCTTGGTGGAGAGAGTTTGGAATCGAGGCTTGTTGGCAAGGTTATAATACAGAGGGCAGAGAGTTTCACCGGGTCACTCGCTTTCTTGGAGGGGCGCGGAGGCTGTCTTGAGGGTGGTCCAGGACAGGCCGTAGAGGTTCCAGGGTCGGTGCACCTTTGTAGTCTTGTCTTGTCTTGTCTTATCCTACCTTGTCTTGTCCTTTCCTTCTTGTCATATCCTGTTTTGTCTTGTGTTGTCTTGTTTTTGCCTTGTACTGTTTTGTCCTGTCTTGTCTTGTCCTATCCTTTCCTGTCTTGTCCTATCCTGTTTTTGCCTTGTCCTGTCCTGTCCTGTCCTGTCTTGTCCTGTCCTTTCCTGTCTTGGCATGGCATGGCTCGATTTGACTTGTCTTGTCCTATCCTGTGCTGTCCTGTCCTGTCCTGTCCTGCCTTGTCCTGTCCTGCCTTGGCTTGGCTTGGCTTGGCTCGATTTGACTTGTCTTGTCCCATCCTGTCCTGTCCTGTCCTGTCCTGTCCTGCCCTGCCTTGCCTCGCCTTGCCTTGGCATGGCTCGATTTGACTTGTCTTGTCCTGTCCTGCCTTGCCTTGCCTCGCCTTGCCTTGGCATGGCTCGATTTGACTTGTCTTGTCCTGTCCTGCCCTGCCTTGCCTCGCCTTGCCTTGGCATGGCTCGATTTGACTTGTCCTATCATGTCCTGTCTTGCCCTATGCTCTCCTGTCTTGTCCTGTCCTGTCTTGCCTTGCCTTGTCTCGTCTCTCGTATCATCATCTTCTATCCCCATTCCAGTTGGAAAACACAAAAGCAAACCACCACAACCACTACCACCACCACCACCAAAAACCACTGCTCCGGACCTCGACCCTCAGCCCTCAACCATGGTGGACCCAAGCCACAGTTTCCACATAGCCGACTACATCGTCTTCGGCATCACCATCGTCGTCTCCATCGGCATCGGCATCTACTACGCCTTGGCCGGGGACCGCCAGAGGACGACCTCGGAGTACCTGGTGGGGGGTCGGGCCATGAAGTTCCTCCCTGTGGCCATCTCCCTCATGGTGTCCTTCGAGTCGTCTATCATGATGCTGGGGTTGCCCGCAGAGATGTACGTGTACGGAGTGCAGTGGTGGCTGGGCACCCTGGGGTTCTTCGTCAGCCAGATCCTGTCCGTCTTCATCATGGTGCCCCTCCTCCATCCGCTCGGGATCACCAGTGCTTATGAGGTCAGTGTTCGTGGTGGGAGCTGGGGGATTTTTTTTTTGGGGGGGGGGCGGAGGGGGGGGGGGGTAATGTGTGGATTGTGTGTGAGTTTGTGTGTGTAGTGTGAGTGTGTGTGTGTGTGTGTGTGTGTGAGTTGTATTACTCTTTTTTGTCACAACAATTTTCTCTGTGTGAAATTCGGGTTGCTCTCCACAGGGAGAGCCCGTCGCTACACTGAGCGCCATCCTTTTTTCTTTTTTTTTTTCCTGCCTGCAGTTGTTTTTTTATGTTTTCCTATTGTGTGTGTGTGTGTGTGTGTACACGTGAGTGTGTGTGTGCGTGTACGTGTGTGTGTGTATGTGTGTGTATGTGTGCACATGTGTGTGTGTGTGTGTGTGTTATTGAATTCTTTCAAATCTCTGATCTGACATATTTTCATGAAGCGTAACCTCCTGCATTAAATACCATACGTTGTGTGGAATCCCCAAGCCTGTCTTGTTGGAAGGAAAGTCACCTCCAGCACACCGTGCTGAAGAAGTGTATACAAGATACAAAATCACCCTCATGTGTGAAGAGACCAAAATGAGGAGGAGGAGGAGGATACAGATACTTACATAGCACCTATCCTCGGTCCGAGGCCAAGCTCTGAACTAACAAACATGAATTTCTCATCCAGCATTCATTCATTAGAGTTTGAGGCCTCGTCTTGGGCAAGGTGATGGGGTCCTTGAGAAAGGCATTTTACTACGATGTTCCTTTGGGCAAGGTGGTGGGGTCCTTGAGGAAGGCATTTTACTACAATGTTCCTTTGGGCTAGGTGGTGGGGTCCTTGAGAAAGGCATTTTACTACGATGTTCTTTTGGGCAAGGTGGGTCCTTGAGAAAGGCATTTTACTACAATGTTCATTTGGGCAAGGTGGGTCCTTGAGAAAGGCATTTTACTACGATGTTCCTTTGGGCAAGGTGGTGGGTCCTTGAGAAAGGCATTTTACTACGATGTTCCTTTGGGCAAGGTGGTGGGTCCTTGAGAAAGGCATTTTACTACGATGTTCTTCAACCCACCAAAGTGTATACGGGTACCTGGGAGAGGTTGGGGCCGGGGGGGGGGGGGGGCGGGGGTTAAAGCGGTGGAGGGAGAGGACTGGGCCCCGCCTTCCTGCTCCGAGCCCTGGACACAGTGGGTAGGAATTCACTGCCCTGTACCGCCGTTGAATGCTGTGGGGCGGTCGAAACTTGCCATCCTAACTGACCAGTAGTGTTTTGTTCTGGAAACTGTAGGCCTTCTTTAAAATGTCCAGCGTCCCGGATTGTTATCACTAGTTTATGCGAACAGCCCATGCATAATGAAACCAACTAACCAGCCAACTAGACCTACTGTGGGGGGAAAAGATATATATATATATATAGGTTCACAAATGTGAAGGACCACCTGGGAACTTGCACATGTTTCTTAGGGAACTGGTGAACTGATGCTGAATGTTGGGCAAACAGCGGCGCGTGTGGCCAGTGTAATGACCACCACTTATAACCACTCTGCTATCTCACATGTATGTATGATCGTCAGTCGTGCCCGACTGTGACCATCAGAACAGCAGAGGAGGCAACTGCTGTCCCGACTATCTGGGCTAGAATTTGATTATAGTGGAGAGTGTCTTGCCCCAAGTTACATCCCCACTCTCTCGGCCAAGAGGGGTTATAGGACAGTCGGCGTTGGGATGGTTCCTAAAAGGCCAACTAGCCCCCAAGGCTGCAGCACCAAGAGTCAGTGCAATTTTGCCTCCTAGTTTGAGAGTCATTGTCCTTCACAAAAGACTAGGCTGTAAATGGTTTCCCATTGCAGTGGAAAATCCATTGATCATACAGCTCTAACTTTGCTGTTCTCGCACTTATACTACCCTCTTTTTTAACAACAAAAAAGACAGCTATCGGATTCGGATTTTGTTGTTGTTGTTGTTGTTGATAGATATCGATTTTCAACCGCCTTTTTGCTTATGTGCCTGAAATAGCCGCCAATCTGTTCAACGAGAGGCCAGTGACAGTGTGTGCAGTCTGTATCATTTATATCATCTTTCCATTTGTATTTGTATTTCTTTTTATCACAACAGATTTCTCTGTGTGAAATGCGGGCTGCTCTCCCCAGTGAGAGCGCGTCGCTACACTAATGCGCCATCCTTTTTTTTTTCTTTTTTTTTCTTTTTCCTGCGTGCAGTTTTATTCGTTTTTCCTATCGAAGTGGATTTTTCTGCAGAATTTTGCCAGGAGTAACCCTTTTGTTGCCGTGGGTTCTTTTACGTGCGCTAAGTGCATGTTGCACACGGGACCTCGGTTTATCGTCTCATCCGAATGACTAGTGTCCAGACCACCACTCAAGGTCTAGTGGAGGGGGAGAAAATATCGGCGGCTGAGCCGTGATTCGAACCAGCGCGCTCAGATTATCTCGCTTCCTAGGTGGACGCGTTACCTCTAGGCCATCACTCCACATTGATATTCTATGAAAACATATCTGCTTTTGTAACGTGGTCCCCTAACTTTTTGCGAAATCAGTATAACCTTCTAAAATGTCCATCGTCATTGTCGGGTCGTGTGGGTGGTCCCTAACTTTTTGCGAACTCTGCGTATCCTAAAAATCTACACCGTCATTGTGCGGCCGTGTGCGTGACGCGTTCTTGACATAAATTAATAATTGAATAAATCAAGACTCGTGTGAGAAGGTTATTACGCTGTGTACCTCGTGAAACATTTTGAGAGTTCTCCCGGAAGGCGGTTATTCTGCTGGTGGTCGTGGTTTCTGCATACATTTACCGATCAACTCGTGCTCGTGAGGATCCCGGACAATTTGACACGGTCCGCTCAGTAACGGATGTGGTTTTGTCATTGGTTGAGAGAAAGAGAGAGGGAGGGAGAGAGAAGGGGAAAGAGTGAGAGGGAGAGAGAATGGGGAGGGGGGAGAGAGTGAGAGAGAAGGGGGAAAGAAAGAGTGAGAGGGGGGAGTGAGAAAGAGAGAGGGGGGAAAGAGATAGTGAGAGAGAGAGGGGGGAGTGAGAGAGAGAGAGGGGGGGAGTGAGAAAGAGAGGGGGAAAGAGATAGTGAGAGAGAGGGGGGAGTGAGAGAGAGAGGGGGAGTGAGATGGGGAAGAGAGAGAGGGAGAAAGAGGGGGGGCTAGGGAGAGAGGGAGGGGCTAGGGAAAGAGAGAGGGGGGGGGGGTTGGAGGAAGGGAGAGGTAACCAATATATGAGATGTTTTATATAGGTTTGTGACCGTGGAGTATCACATTATACAGAATGTAGATTTGACCTGATAAACGCTTCCGATTCACTAGGACTGGTGATTCAAAGTGGAGCATCTTTGGGTAAGGTGGGTCCTTGAGAAAGACATTTTACTACGATGTTCTTCACCCCACCCAAGTGTAAACGGGTACCTGACTTCGGTTAGGGAGAGGTGGGGGCCCGGGGGGGGGGGGGGGCGGGGTTAAAGCGGTGGAGGGAAAGGACTGGGCCCCGCCTTCCTGTTCCGAGCCCTGGACACAGTGGGTAGGAATTCACTGCCCTGTACCGCCGTTGAAGGCTGTGGGACGGTCGAAACTTGCCATCCTAACTGACCAGTAGTGTTTTGTTCTGGAAACTGTGGGCCTTCTTTAAAATGTCCAGCGTCCCGGATTGTTTTGTTGTTGTTTTTTTGTTGTTGTTGTTTTGTTTTTTTTCAAACAGCTTGTGCATTAATTACAAGACAACCTCTAGCACGCTCAGTTTCTCTTCTTTCACTCAGTCATAATCATTTCATAGTCGGTCAGTCATTTTACTTCACAAACATAACCATTCACCACTCCTTTCAACAATGTTTCTTTCACATCTGTATTCTAATCCTAAGAACTTGACACATGACGTAGACGGGGCGCAATAGCCGAAGGATTTAAAGCGTTGGAATTCAATCTGAGGGTCCCCGGGTTCGAATCTCGGTAACGGCGCCTGGTGGGTGAAAGGTGGAGATTTTTTCCGATCTCCCAGGTCAACATATGTGCAGATCTGCCAGTGCCCGAACACCCCCCCCCCCGAACCCCCCACAGCCCCCTCCCACACCTTGGTAACAAACATCATCCATCTCTCCCTCTCCAATGCCTCGGAGCTCTATAAAATGAACTGGGTTTTGCCTTCAATCTGAGTGAGTCAACGACCGTTTGGTTTGGTTTGAATAGGAACAGTTAACTCTCTCCATACGAACGGCGAAAGAAACGACGTTAACAGCGTTTCACCCCAATTACCATCATCAAAATATTGCAGGCGGAAGGCTCTTATACTGAAGAGGTGAATGTTGACAAAGAATACCACAAGTCTGACGACGGAAGCTAAAGGTTGGGTCATTCAGACACCCGCTAGACATCCGAGGGGTCTGTGTAGAGGAGAAGAGAGGACTGGCCGTACTGAGTGAGTTAATCAGGTCAGATCTACATTCTGTATGATGCGATACACCACTTTCACAAATTTATAATTATAGAACACCTAGTTAATTTGTTTCAGGAGAGAGAGAGAGAGAGAGAGAGAGAGAGAGAGAGAGAGAGAGAGAGAGAGAAAGTGATGGAGTTGGATGTAAAGAGGAGGAGAGAGAAAACAGAAGAGTTTCCCCGAGTGGTTCTGGTTTTGAAAACCGTGTGTTTGTAAAAGGCGTTTCAGATTCGGTCTGTCAGTTGCTGGTAGCCTGCATTGTTGTGACTTTGTTATGTTCAATGCCAGATTTGTTTGTTGTTCCGAAGAATTTACGAGGGGCCTGGGCCACAAATGAACGAGATGTTCGCGCTGGCATTCTCTGCGAGTCTGCTTTGGTTATTTTTCCTTATTTTTTTCTTCTTCTTTCTTTCTTTTGCAGTATCTGGAGCTCCGGTTCAATTCTACTGCAGTTCGTCTTCTGGGAAGCTTTCTTGGGATGTTGGTCTATGTAAGTTTGTGTGTGTGTGTGTGTGTGTGTGTGTGTGTGTGTGTGTGTGTGTTTAAAATCGAGTAAGGATCGTGAATTATTTCAACGTGTCATAATGTAGCTAATCAACGTGAGAATTGAAGCAATATATGATCATAAAACGAAGCAACAAAGGAATTATCAGTGTAACCAACAACTGAATAAATTGATTAATGTGATAATAAATAAGTAAATGAACTAAGAGCGAATGAATGAATGAATGAATAAATGGTCAGTCAGTTATTTATTTTTCATAATCCGGCAATGGTCATGGCTTATTCTAACATGCCATATGTAAATTGATATGAAAATTGAACGAACATGCAACGAAAGAAATAAGGTATGAACGAGTGAACGAAAAAAAAAAGGATAAACAAATGGTTCGAACGAACGAATGAATGAATACACGAATGAACGAAGAAATTGATGAATGACTAAAATGAACAAAGGAAGGATGGAAAGAAGGACCGAACGAACAAATGAATGAATGAATGAATATGTGAACCTCATTGTTCAGTCATGTGACACAAACGTTCAGTTAATGAGAACAATACAAATACTTCTATCCTCCTAAGATTTGACTAAGTACGGCTTTTGGTGTTGTTGTCGCTGGTGTTGGTTGTTGGTGTATTTGTTGTTCAAAAGCCATATATGACGTGGATAATGAGCCCAGCCACTCGCCCTGTTTCAGGTATGGTACATGGGCATTGTGCTGTTCGGCCCGGCCATCGCTTTGGAAGCAGGTGGGTCAAGTTTGAGTTGACACCGTGTAGAATGTGCCGCGGTCAATTCCCAGCACGTTCTTCCATCGCGCGAACCACCAGTGACAGACTCCCAAGCCGCGGACTGGGAGAACTTTATAAGCATGAAGGGCAACGCAGCACATGTACATGTACAAGCACGCACGCACGCAGGGACGCATACACAGGCACGGACACACAAACACACACACACACGTGCGCACGCGCGCGCACACACGCACGCACAGATACACTCACACAAGTGGATGCAGATTAGGAGACTGCTTTCTGAGTTACTCACTCACTCACTTATTTATCTATTCGTTTATATATTTTTCGATTTATTCTTTTTTTTTTTCTTCTTCTTCTTTGAATAGTCAACAACCTGTTTATTTTTTGGCTTATTTGTTTACGTATCATTTAGTTGATTATTCAAATCTTTAAACTATTCTCTCTTTTTTTCTTTTTTCTTTTCTTGAGGGGCAGGGGGATGATATATCGATTTTTTAATATCTGTTTTTAAACTATATTTATTCATCGGTTGGCATATTTGTTTTTGTATCATTTGATTTATAGTTCTTCCTTAATTCATCTGTTGTTGTTTTTTTTTTGTTGTTGTTTTCTTTTTATCAATGAATCGATTTTTTTTTTTTCGATTTATCACTGAACAGTTTAATGAATTTACATGTCTGTCTGTTTAATCAGTAGTAAAGAGTGGAAACTCTCTCCATTACACAAGGCATACAACTTCAAGTTAGTGATGCTTACGCTACCGATTCAGCTAGCACACAGGTAAATAAAAGGTACATTGGAACAAACCCGAACACTTCCTCGAAAAAGGAAGCGCCGGGCCTGTCCTTATACCGATCATTTGACATGTGCACACAGCAGCAAAGACAGAAGAAATGTACAAACACAAATTTAGCTTTTATTCAAGACTGGCATAGCCTCTTTAATCCTGAACAAGCCACACAGAACACATGGACAATACAGAACAAACACACGGTTGCCTCGGTGGTTTTTCAACTGGAAATTAACAAATAATGAGGCCAGGAGATGAAATGATTAACAAATAGTAAAGAGTGGTAACTCTCCCCATTACACAAGGCACACAACTTCAAGTCAGTGATGCTTACGCTACCGATTCAGTTAGCACACAGGTAAATAAAAGGTACATTGCAATTTGTATCATGACGTATTGTTCTATTGTATTCTTTCTTTCTTTTTTCAGTGACTGGGTTTCCACAATGGAGTTCGGTTTTTGTGGTTGCATTCGTTGCCATCGTCTATACCTCAATTGTGAGTGGTGTCCAGTGTGTGTGTGTGTGTGTGTGTGTGTGTGTGTGTGTGCGTGTGTGTGTGTGTGCATGTGTGACTCTGTGTGTGTGTGTGTGCGTGTGCGTGTGTGTATGCGTGTTCATGTGTGACTTTGTGTGTGTGTGTGTGTGTGTGTATGCATGTTCATGTGTGACTCTGTGTGCGTGTGTGTGTGTGTGTGTGTGTGTGCGTGTGCGTGTGTGACTCTGTGTGTGTGTGTGACTGTGTTTGTGTGTGTGTGTATGTGTGTGTGTGACTCTGTGTGTGTGTGTGTGACAGTGTGTGTGTGTGTGCGTCTGTGTGACTCTGTGTGTGTGTGCGTGTGCATGTGTGTATGCGTGTTCATGTGTGACTCTGTGTGTGTGTGTGTGTGACTGTGTGTGTGTGTGTGTGTGTGTGTGTGCATGTGTGACTCTGTGTGTGTGTGTGACTGTGTTTGTGTGTGTGTGTGTATGTGTGTGTGTGACTGTGTGTGTGTGTGTGTGTGTGACTCTGTGTGTGTGAGTGTGTGTGCACGCGCGCATGTGCGTGTGTGTGTGTGTGTGTGTGTGTGTGTGTGTGTGTGTGTGAGGTGCGAGGGGTGTTTGGGAGTGGGGTGGGGGGGGACAGTGTGACAAGGTGTTTTTGTGTGCTTATGTATGTGGGAGTGGGTGTGGGTGGGTGGGTATGTGTGTGAATGTATGTATGTATATATGTGGGGGGGGGGAGGTGAGGGGGGGTTACAGTATGTATGTGCTGGGTGTTTACGTGCGCAAGTGTATTCTTACGTGTGTTGGTCTTTAGACGCGCGGTGTTTCTGTGTACGTGTGTGTGTCCACAAGTTTGTCTATGCGTGTGTGCACACACAAGAGAGAGAGAGAGACAGAGACAGGCAGGCAGGCAGACAAGCTACGAGTATGTCAACCTGACCGTGATGAAGGGTATTGTGAAAGACGAGTGGCGGGGTCTTTTGTGCAGGGGGGCCTGAAGGCGGTCATCTGGACGGACGTCTTTCAATCCTTTGTCATGTACGCCGGCATGTTTGCCATTCTTATCAAGGTATTCGTTTTAATTATCATCATTGTTGATACTCACATTGCGCACACAAGCAGAGACCAAGCTCGAAGCGCTTCACAAAAAAAAAAACTGAGTCGTTTGTACAACAGGTTCTGTGTGTGTGTGTGTGTGTGTGTGTGTGTGTGTGTGTGTGTGTGTGTGAGCCAACTCAGAGCTGCCTGTTTAGGCGTCCATCAATCGCTTCCCACTGTCTCATTCAGTCAGGTTTGGGTCACGCGCATGCACACACGTGTATATCAGAGTGAATTTTACCTCCTCCAAAATTTTGCCAGGGGCAACTGTCTTTGCTGCCGTGGGTTCTTTTGCGTGCGCTGAGTGCTTGCTGCACACGGGACCTCGGTATATCGTCTCATCCGAATGACAGAGATAAGGTATGGTATGGCGCAGTATCAGCTTCAGTTTCGAGAAGGCATCTAAGCGTGAAGACATCCATATTCGCTGCGCCGCATCTGCTTTGAAAAAAGATTAGTGAGGTGTGTGGTGGGGGCGGGGACAATGTGCAATACATTATTGTCTAAAATTTGTGCGTGCGTGTGTGTGTGTGTACGCGCGCGTGCGTGTGTGTGTGTGTGTGCGTGAGTGAGCGAGAATATGTGTGGTGTGTGTGTGTGTGGGGGGGGGGGG
Source organism: Babylonia areolata (assembly GCF_041734735.1). Taxonomy (NCBI): domain Eukaryota; kingdom Metazoa; phylum Mollusca; class Gastropoda; order Neogastropoda; family Buccinidae; genus Babylonia; species Babylonia areolata. The sequence goes on along the minus strand of NC_134888.1, from coordinate 6,591,957 downwards.
GGGTATGTGTATGTGCGCGTGAGTGTGTGCGGACGTGTGTGTGTGTGTGTGTGTGTGCGTGAATGAGCGAGAGTATGTGTGGTGTGTGTGTGTGTGCGGGGTGTATGTGTATGTGCGCGGGAGTGTGTGCGGACGTGTGTGTGACTTTGTGTGTGTGTGTGTGTGTACACGTGTGTGTGTGTGTGTGTACACGTGTGTGTGTGTGTGTATGTGTGTGTGTGTGTGTGTGTACACGTGTGTGTGTGCACGCTGGCTGCAGGGAACCATGGATGTAGGAGGGGCGAGCAAGGTGTGGGAGATAGCGAGCGACAAGGGACGACTGGATTTCTTCGAGTGAGAACCATCACTGCCTCTTCACAACTCTCCTCTTTCCTTCCTTCCTTCCTTCCTTCCTTCCTTTCTTTCTTTCTTTCTTTCCATTATTTTCATCGTCCTTGTTTTCCTTCTCCTTGTTTATGACGGTAAAGGTGCTAATGACACAAAAGGTTGTCATTCTTCGTCATAGTTTGTGATGATGAAGGTGCTAATGACACAAAAGGTTGTCATTCTTCGTCATAGTGTGTGATGATAAAAGTGCTAATGACACAAAAGGTTGTCTATCTCCGTCATAGTTTGTGATGATAAAGGTGCTAATGACGCAAAAGGTTGTCATTCTTCGTCATAGTTTGTGATGATAAAGGTGCTAATGACACAAAAGGTTGTCTTTCTTCGTCATAGTTTGTGATGATAAGGTGCTAATGACGCAAAAGGTTGTCATTCTTCGTCATAGTTTGTGATGATGAAGGTGCTAATGACACAAAAGGTTGTCATTCTTCGTCATAGTTTGTGATGATGAAGGTGATAATGACACAAAAGGTTGTCATTCTTCGTCATAGTTTGTGATGATGAAGGTGCTAATGACACAAAAGGTTGTCATTCTTCGTCATAGTTTGTGATGATGAAGGTGCTAATGACACAAAAGGTTGTCATTCTTCGTCATAGTTTGTGATGATGAAGGTGATAATGACACAAAAGGTTGTCATTCTCCGTCATAGTTTATGATGATAAGGTGCTAATGACGCAAAAGGTTGTCATTCTTCGTCATAGTTTGTGATGATGAAGGTGCTAATGACACAAAAGGTTGTCATTCTTCGTCATAGTTTGTGATGATGAAGGTGATAATGACA
>NC_134888.1:6565791-6588291 GCF_041734735.1 Babylonia areolata | reverse complement strand
GTCCCATCCTATCTCACCCTATCCCATTCCATCCTATCTCATCTCCATCCTATCCCATCTTTTGCCATCCCACCCTATCCCCATCCTATCCAGTTCCATCCTGTCTCATGTAGCCCAGTCCCATCCTATCTCATACTATCCCACCCCATCCCGTCATATCCCATCCCAATCTGTCTAATCCTATTCCGTCCCATTCTGTCTCATCCTATCCCGTCCCGTCCTATATGATCCCACTCTATCTCATCCCATTGCATACTATTTCATCTCATCCTATCTCATCCCATCCTATCTCGTCCTGTTCCATCCTATCCTATCTGGTCCTATTCCATACCATCCTATCTCACCCCATCCTATCTCGTCCTGTTCCATCCTATCCTATCTGGTCCTATTCCATACCATCCTATCTGGTCCTATTCCATACCATCCTATCTCATCCTATCCTATCTGGTCCTATTCCATACCATCCTATCTCATCCCATCCTATCTCGTCCTATTCCATACCATCCGATCTCATACCATCCTATCTTGTGCTATTCCATCCTATCCTATCTGGTCGTATTCCATACCATCCTATCTGGTCCTATTCCATACCATCCTATCTCATCCCATCCTATTTCGTCCTATTCCATCCTATCCTATCTGGTCATATTCCATACCATCCTATCTCATGCCATCCTATCTCGTCCTGTTCCATCCTATCCTATCTGGTCCTATTCCATACCATCCTATCTCATACCATCCTATCTCGTCCTATTCCATCCTATCCTATCTGGTCCTATTCCATACCATCCTATCTCATCCCATCCTATCTCGTCCTGTTCCATCCTATCCTATCTGGTCCTATTCCATACCATCCTATCTCGTCCTGTTCCATACCGTCGTATCTGGTCCTATTCCATCCTATCCTATCTGGTCCTATTCCATACTATCCGATCTCATCCCATCCTATCTCGTCCTGTTCCATACCATCCTATCTCGTCCTGTTCCATACCGTCCTATCTCATCCCATCCTATCTGGTCCTATTCCATACCATCCGATATCATACCATCCTATCTCGTCCTGTTCCATACCGTCCTATCTCATCCCATCCTATCTACTTACATCCCATTCCATTCTATGGCATCTCATTCCACCCCATCTTAACCCGTCCCATTTTACTCCACGCCCATCTTATCCCGTCCCATTTTATTCCACACCTATCTTATCCCGTCCCATTTTACTCCGCGCCCATCTTATCCCGTCCCATTTAAACAAAAAAAAAACCGACCCCCGACCCCCCAATCCCGTCCCATTTTACCCATACCCCATCTTATCCCGTCCCATTTTATTCCACGCCTATCTTATCCCGTCCCATTTAAACAAACAAACAAACAAAACAAAACAAAAAAACCGTCCCCCTCCCCCCATCCCGTCCCATTTTACCCATACCCCATCTTATCTCCGTCCCATTTTACTCCACGCCCATCTTATCCCGTCCCATTTTACACCCACACACACCCCATCCCGTCCCATTTTACCCACACCCCCATCTTATCCCTTCCCATTTTACCCCCACCCCATCTCATCCCGTCCCATTTTACCCCCACACCATCATATCCCGTCCCATTTTACTCCACCCCCATCTTATCCCGTCCCATTTTACCCCATCCCATCTTATCCCGTCCCATTTTACCCCATCCCATCTTATCCGTCCCATTTTACTCCACCCCTATCTTATCCCGTCCCATTTTATCCAGTCCCGTTTTATCCAGTCCCATTTCGTCCCGTCCCATTTTACCACGTCCCATCCCTGTGTGTGTGTGTGAGGGGAGAGGATGGAGGTGTCTAGGTGGTGTCTGTTCATGTCTGAATTTGTGGTCGGGATACGTTTTTCACGGGGGTGACAACAGGCAATCCTCTTGTTGTTGTTGTTGTCGTTGTTGTCGTTGTCGTCGTCGTCGTCGTCGTCGTCGTCCTCCTCCTCCTCCTCCTCCTCCGGCGTCGTCGTCGTCGTCGTCTTCTTCCAAATATTACCATTGCTGTTATTATCAGTATTATCATTATAATTGCTATCATCATCATCATCATTGTTGTTGTTGTTGTTGTTGTTATCATTATTATTCCACTTCTTCTCATTCCCCTCTTTTTCTTTTTCCTCATCCTTCTCCACATCATTGTTGTTGTTGTTATTATTATTATCATCGTCGTCGTCGTTGTTGTTGTTGTTGTTCCACTTCTCCTTTTCTTCTCCCTCCTCCTCCTTTCTTTTTCCTCATGCTTCTCCATACTTTTTTTTATATATATTATATCATTATTATTATCATCATTATCATTGATATCATCATAACCATTGCTATCATCATCCTTATTGTTATTATTAGTATTACTATTATTCCACTTCTTCTCCTCTCCTTTCTTTCTCCTCGTCCTTCGTCTCCATAATAGTTATTCTTTTTCCTCCTTTCTTCCTTTCTTTCTGTTTTTTTTTATTTATTTATTTTTATTTATTTTTTTTATTTTTTTATTATTATTACTATCATTATTATAATTTATTTATTTTATTTTAAATTATATTATCATTTTTATTTAGTTATTTAGTTTTTTGTTTTTGTTTTGGGGTGGGGGTTTTTTGTGTGTTTTTTTGTGTGTGTTTTTTTTTTTTGGGGGGGGGGGGGGGGTTGTTGTTTTTTCGTACGCTTATAGTTGACTTCATCAAGTTTTTGCGCCTTATACATATTATTATTAGTAGTAGTTGTTCTTTTTCTTTTCTTTTTTTTCTTTTTTTTCATGGCCTGACTAAGCGCGTTGGGTTACGCTGCTGGTCAGGCATCTGCTTGGTAGATGTGGTGTAGCGTATATGGCTTTGTCCGAGCGCAGTGACGCCTCCTTGAGCTACTGAAACTGAAACTGAAACTGTCTTTCAGGGTACTACTGGTGATGGCGCCCTGTTTCATGCTGTCTATGACCATGGCCTGTTACGAAGGCATCGTGGCCTTCGCCTATTACCAGACGGTGGGCTGCGACCCTCTGGCCTCCAAGAAAATCACCAACCCCAACCAGGTGTGTATCCGTGTGTGTGTGTGTGTGTGTGTGTGTGTGTGTGACGGTCAGTTATATCTCACAATGACCAGAACAGCAGAGGAGGTAACTGCTGTCCCGTCCATCTGGGCCAGAATTTGATCATAGTGGAGAGTGTCTTGCCCCAAGGTACATCCCCACTCTCTCGGCCAAGAAGGTTTTAGGACAGTAAGCGTTGGGATGGTCCCCAAGACCAACTTGCCCCCAAGGCTGCAGCGCTGTGCTGTGTTGCTTGAGAGTCATGGTGCTTCCCAAAAGACTAAACTGTGAATGAATCCCCCAGAAACCATGGATGATACAGCTCTCACTTTGTTGTTGGCCCGACTGAAACTATTTGGTTATACGCCTTGACAACCCCTGGGGGACACGGCAGTGCAAAAAAGACCAAAATGATGATTTTTTCATAATTTGGGTTTTTGGTGGATTTTGATTCTTGAACATCTCTTCTATTATATGCATAAGTTTTTCCACTGTAGAGATGTCTTAACAATGAAAACATTGCCAATGAAGATTGCTTGCTGAATCATGAAAGTGTTTATTAATAATTTTTTGTTCAATTTCGACGCAAGTCGTCAAGTTTCTGGCCTTGACAACACTCCTTGGACTTGTTCAATGATGAGTAAACCTACAACCATGAGACTTTGCATGATTGTTTTATGACATGTTATTGAAGTTTTGTCACGAGTATGTATGAAAATATTCTCTGGGTTTTAGTTCATAGTAGTTCCAATCTTTTTACCCATTGTAAATTTTGAGGATTTCGCAATACCCAAAATTTCAAAAATTCTTAAAAAGTACAATAATTGAAGAATCAACACAATCTCACGTGAAAATGAAGATAATGTCATTGTGCATCCAGTCCACAAAACAAAAATTGTCTGCATGTACCACATGGACCACAAACCCGATTTCTTTTATACATTGTTTGGCGGCCATTTTGATTTGTTTCCATAGCAACGGGTATTCACAGAAATCTAAGAACACTTTTTTTTGTGATCCACAAGTGATGATACAGCTAGTAGACAAAAAAGAGAGATAGTAGGAGAGAGGAAAAAAAGTCGTTATTTGACTGTAGTGTCTGGCCTTAAGACTGACTGAAACTATTTGGTTGTACACCTTGACAACTCCTTAAGACTGACTGAAACTATTTGGTTGTACGCCTTGACAACTCCTTAAGACTAACTGAAACTATTTGGTTGTACAACTTGACAACTCCTTAAGACTGTGACTGAAACTATTTGGTCGTACGCCTCGACAACTCCTTAAGACTGACTGAAACTATTTGGTTGTACACCTTGACAACTCCATAAGACTGTAACTGAAACTATTTGGTTGTATGCCTTGACAACTCCTTAAGACTAACTGAAACTATTTGGTTGTACGCCTTGACAACTCCTTAAGACTAACTGAAACTATTTGGTTGTACACCTTGACAACTCCTTAAGACTGTAACTGAAACTATTTGGTTGTACGCCTTGACAACTCCTTAAGACTAACAAACTATTTGGTTGTACACCTTGACAACTCCTTAAGACTGTAACTGAAACTATTTGATTGTACGCCTTGACAACTCCTTAAGACTGACTGAAACTATTTGGTTGTACACCTTGACAACTCCTTAAGACTAACTGAAACTATTTGGTTGTACGCCTTGAAAACTCCTTAAGACTGTAACTGAAACTATTTGGTTGTACACCTTGACAACGCCTTAAGACTGACTGAAACTATTTGGTTGTACACCTTGACAACTCCTTAAGACTGTGACTGAAACTGTTTGGTTGTAATTCTTGACAACTCCTTAAGACTAACAAACTATTTGGTTGTACGCCTTGACAACTCCTTAAGACTGTGACTGAAACTATTTAGTTGTACGCCTTGACAACTCCTTAAGACTGTAATTGAAACTATTTGGTTAGCCTTGACAACTCCTTAAGACTAACTGAAACTATTTGGTTGTACACCTTACGCCTTGACAACTCCTTAACACTGTAACTGAAACTATTTGGTTGTACACCTTGACAACTCCTTAAGACTGTAACTGAAACTATTTGGTTGTACGCCTTGACAACTCCTTAAGACTGTGTCTGAAGCTGTTTGGTTGTACGCCTTGACAACTCCTTAAGACTAACTGAAACTATTTGGTTGTACGCCTTGACAACTCCTTAAGACTGTAACTGAAACTATTTGGTTGTACACCTTGACAACTCCTTAAGACTGTGTAACTGAAACTATTTGGTTGTACGCCTTGACAACTCCTTAAGACTGTGTAACTGAAACTATTTGGTTGTACACCTTGACAACTCCTTAAGACTGTGTAACCGAAACTATGTGCTTGTTTCAGATCATTCCCTTCACTGTCATGGACATCTTCAAAAGTCTGCCAGGAATGCCAGGGCTGTTCCTCGCCTCTCTCTTCAGTGCATCCCTGAGGTGTGTGCGTGTGTGTGTGTGTTGGTGTGGTGTGTGTGTGTGTGTGTTTGTGTGTGTTGGTGTGGTGTGTGTGTTGGTGTGGTGTGTTGTGTGTGTGTGTTGGTATATTGGTGTGGTGTGTGTTTGCGTGTGTGGTTATTTGACCACATGTGTAAACAAAGTGGTCTATGTTTTAACCCGGTGTTCGGTTGTCTGTGTTTGTGTGTCCGTGGTAAACTTTAACATTGACATTTTCTCTGCAACTACTTTGTCAGTTGACACCAAATTTGGCATAAAAATAGGAAAAATTCAGTTCTTTCCAGTCATCTTGTTTAAAACAATATTGCACCTCTGGGATGGGCACAAAAAAATAAAGAATGAAGCCTAATTATATGCAAACTGCATTTACTGTTATATTTATATTTTTTGTATTCTCTAAACTTGGCACTTTGATCTGATATTCTGACCCAACAACTAGAGCAGTCATTTTTTTCATTTTTTTGTTCAAACAGGAAATTCTTTTGCTAAGCATGGAAGTTTTATTTATTTTGCAAACGTTTTGGTGCAGATAGTAAAAAAAAAAGGAAATTACTCTGTAATTAATGCTAGGGGACTTAATTTGCTTTAAACTGATCTTTCTCATCTTAAACATTACATTTTGAAGTTATGCTCAATACATAAAAAACTTGGATTTTTTTTTAAGTGTATCACAAGTGAGTCTTGAAGGCCTTGCCTCTCTTGTTTGTTTTTGTTTTTGCATGTGTGTGTGTTTATTTGTCTGAATCTTAGTGCGTGTGCTTGAATATTTGTGTGTGCGCGTGTGTGTTTTATAATTTTCGGTTATCTCAGTCAGTGAGTCAGTGGAAGCGTGAGTGAGTTATTAATTCAGTGGAGGAGTGAGTGAGTTATTAATTCAGTGGAAGAGTGAGTTATTAATTCAGTGGAAGAGCGAGTGAGTTATTAATTCAGTGGAAGAGTGAGTGAGTTATTAATCAATAATTGAATGAATAAGTGAGTCAGTCAGTCGGAAAGTGAGCGATTGATTGATTCAGCGAGAGTAACTGTGTGAACTTGATTACTTCAGTGAATCATTGAGTTACTGTGTGAGTGAGTGAGTCGGTTAGTCAGCTGGTTGGTTGGTTGGTTGGTTGATTGGTTCCTGTGGGATGGGGTGGGGGGGTATGGGGGTGTGTGCAGCACGTTGTCGTCCGGTCTGAGCAGCCTGTCGGCTCTGATGTGGACGGACTTCCTCAAACCCCGCATCGGCGAGGTGTCTGAGTTCAAAGCCACGGTCATCGCCAAGACCTGTGGTCAGTGCTCAACAGCTTTCCGTGTCTCTCCTGTGGGTGTGGGGGTGGCAGGGGGTGTATGTTGTGGGTGGGTAAGGTGGAGGTGCGTGTATGGTGTGGGTATGTGGAGTGGGTGTGGGTGGTGTTAATGGGTGTGCGTGTATGTGTGGGTGGGTGGGGAAGGTGTGCGTGTATGTGTGGGTGGGGTAGTGGGAGGGGAGTAGGGGTTCATGTATGTGCGGGTGGGTGGGTGGGTATGGGTTGAGGAGGGTGTGCGTGCATGTGTTGGGGTGGGGTGAGGGTGCGTGTATGTGCAGGTGGGTGGGTTTGGGGTAGGGGTGCGGTGTTGGTGTGTGGGGCGTGGGTGTGCGTGTATATGTGGGTGGGTGGGGAAGGTGTGCGTGTATGTGTGGGTGGGGTAGTGGGAGGGGAGTACGCGTTCATATATGTGCGGGTGGGTGGGTGGGTGTGGGGTGAGGAGGGTGTGCGTGTATGTGTTGGGGTGAGGTGAGGGTGCGTGTATGTGCAGGTGGGTGGGTTTGGGGTAGGGGTGCGGTGTTGGTGTGTGGGGCGTGGGGGTGCGTGTATGTGTGGGTGGGTGTATGGGGGTAGGGGTGCGTGTATGTGTGGGTGGGTGTGTGGGGGTAGGGGTGCGTGTATGTGTGAGTGGGTGTATGGGGGTAGGGTTGCGTGTATGTGTGGGTGGGTGTGTGGGGGTAGGGTTGCGTGTATGTGTGGGTGGGTGTGTGGGGGTAGGGGTGCGTGTATGTGTGGGTGTGATCGGCGGAGGGGGGCTGTGGGGGGGGGGGGGGGGGGGAACGGAGGAGCGCGCGCGCACATGCACACAGACACACACACACACACACACAAATAACTATCAATGCCATGATTGTACGTGGCACTTGTGTGGGGGGTATGTGCGTGTGTGTGTGTTTGCGCGCGTGTGTGCGTGCGCATTTGTGTGTATGCATTTGTGTATGAATGTGTCGATTTGAGTATGTCTCAGTGTGTGCGTTTATGTGTGTGTCTGTGTGTGGGGGAGTTTGTGTGTATGTGTGTATCTATGTGTGTCGATGTGTGTGTGTTCTTGTATGTGTGTGTGTGTGTGTGAGTGTTTGTGTCTTTGTGTATTTGTGTGTGTGTGTGGTTGGTGGTGGGGAGGTCTATGCGTTGTTATGTTTTTGTGTGTGTGTGTGTGTGTGTGTGTGTGTTCCAGTGGTGCTGTTCGGACTGTGTGGCTGTGGAGTGGCCATCCTTGTATCCCTGGTCGGAGGGACACTCACACAGGTCGGCTGTCCTGCCCTGCCGTTGTTTGTTTTAGCTGTTTTATTTGTTTAATATTTTTTTTATTCATTCACCTATTATGATTGTTTGTTTTTTTGTTTATCTATTCATTCAATTATTCGTCTGTTGTTCATTGTTTTTTGATTCAATAAGTTATTTGGTTGTTTGTTTGTTCACTCATTCGTTCATTTATTATTCATTGCTTTTATTCGATGAGTTATTTGATTGTTTGTTTGCCTATTTGTTTATTCATTCGTTTATTTATGTATTCATTCTTTCATTTATTCATTTAATTATTTATTCATTTATTTATTTATTATTCATTTATTCGTTTATCTGTTTATTTATCTATCTATTTATCTATTCGTTCATTCATTCATTCATTTATTTATTTATCTATCTATTGTTTGTTTGTTTATCTCTCAGTATATCGCTGTCTGTCTGTCTTTATTTCTTTCTTACTCTTCTTTCGTTCTATCTGTTTTTCTCCTTGCCTGTCTGTCTATCCATTATTTTATCCATCTATCTATCTATCTATCTATCTATCTGTCTCCCTCCCCCTCTCTCTTTTCCTCCCTCCATCTCTCCATCCCTCCCTCTCTCCCTTGCCCCCTCTCTTTCTCCCTCACTCTTTCTCGCCCCCTCCCCTCTGTCTGTCTATCTGTCTACTCACATATTCTTCTATATTTCTGCCTACCTACCTACCTATTTATCTGTCTTTCTATATGTCTATCTCTGTATCCATTATTATGTCTGTCTGTCTATATCTCTCTCTATCTCTCTATCTATCTATCGATACAATAACTTCAAAATTCATTCATTCTTTTTCTGGTTCGGGAACTCTTACACACAGGTGAGGTGTCTGGTCGTGCACTCATTTATTTATTTATTTATTTATTCATTTATCATTTTGCTTCTTTGTTTGTATTTGTTTTGTTTGTTTGTTTGTGTGTTTGCTTGTTTGTTGGTTGGTTTAGTTGGTTTGTTTATCTATTTATTCGTTTGTTTGGGGTTTTTTTCTTTATGTCTACATCTATATGTCTATCTATCAATATATATATATATATTATATCTATATGTCTATCTATCAATATATATATATATATATCTATATATATATATATATATTTATATCTATATACCTATCTATCTATCTATCTATCTATATATATATATATATATATATATATATAATATGTCTATCTATATATCTGTGTGTGTGTGTGTGCGTGTGTGTGTGTGTGTGTGTGTGTGTATCTATCTGTCATTTTATCTGTCTACATATTTATGTACCTGTCTGTCTGTCTATCTATCTATCTATCTATTCACTTGAATATCAATTCTTTCTGTTTTCTGAGTAGCGGAACACTTACTAAAGGGAGAGTCTGTCCTTGTTCACTGCTTGTATTTCTTTGTATGTTTGTTTGCTACATTATTATCATTATCATCGTTGTTAGTAGTAGCAGTAGCAGCAGCAGCAGCAGCAGCAGTAGTAGTAGTAGTAGTAGTAGTAGTAGCGTTATTGTGGGTCAGGTCAGGGGCATAGCCCTTGCTACTGGTATCATGTAACCCAGTACTACCTGCCGCATGTGAAGTCTCCCAACGACGGACCAGGCGGAGGAGGAAACCTTTCCCAACGGCTGTGAAGGCGGAAGAGGATGACCAAAGGGCAGGGGGAGCTCTTATCCTTTGCTGGAAGTCCTCATAGGAGACGGAGCTCCGAAGAAAAAAACCTGCAGCTGCCGAGGCCATCCTACACGGGGAAGTATCTGCACATGTGGGACTGTGAGCGTCGGTAGGCGAGAGAGTGGGGAAGGGACTGCATAACTCCTCCTCACTAAAAAAAAAAAAAAAAAACTCACCTGTGCTGGTCAGGCAACCACGATAATTTCCGGATAATCGGCCTCTTCTCCTATATGAGGACACACACCGACAGATAAGCCTGCTTCATCCGTCGGTCCGACGGGAGACTCCAACAGCGTTATTATAATTATTATTAGCGTCATCATCAGTCGTGACACCACACAACAACGCAACACAGCGCCACACGACCTGTGTGCAGATCACAGCCAGTCTGCTGGCGGCCTTCAACGGGCCTCTGACAGGTCTCTTCCTGTTGGGCAGCTTCTGTCCCTGGGCCAACTCCAAGGTGGGTGGGCAGTGCGGTGCGGGGCGGGGCCGTCTTCACTGGGGGGCCTGGGGGAGGGCTGGCTGATAACTGGGGCTGGTTGGGGATTTAGGGGGGTGATAAAGTATTGTGTGTTTTTTTTCTTATAGGGATGATAAAGTATTGTGTGTTTTTTTCTTATAGGGATGATAAAGTATTGTGTGTTTTTTTCTTATAGGGATGATACAGTATTGTGTGTTTTTTTCTTATAGGGATGATACAGTATTGTGTGTTTTTTTCTTATAGGGATGATAAAGTATTGTGTTTTTTTCTTATAGGGATAATACAGTCTTGTGTGTTTTTTTCTTATAGGGATGATAAAGTATTGTGTGTGTTTTTCTTATAGGGATGATAAAGTATTGTGTGTTTTTTTCTTATAGGGATGATAAAGTATTGTGTTTTTTTCTTATAGGGATGATAAAGTATTGTGTGTTTTTTTCTTATAGGGATGATACAGTATTGTGTGTTTTTTTCCTTATAGGGATGATACAGTATTATGTGTTTTTTTTCTTATAGGGATGATACAGTATTGTGTGTTTTTTGAACAAGCAGGGAGAAACAAATTAAGTGGAGTGAGGGCCTAGAGGTAACGCGTCCGCCTAGGAAGCGAGAGAATCTGAGCGCGCTGGTTCGAATCACGGCTCAGCCGCCGATATTTTCTCCCCCTCCACTAGACTTTGAGTGGTGGTCTGGACGCTAGTCATTCGGATGAGACGATAAACCGAGGTCCCGTGTGCTAGCATGCACTTAGCGCACGTAAAAGAACCCACGGCAACAAAAGGGTTGCTCCTGCCAAAATTCTGTATAAAAAAATCCACTTCGGTAGGAAAAACAAATAAAACTGCACGCAGGAAAAAAACACACACACACACACACACACACACACACACACACACACACACAAAGTGGCGCTGTAGTATAGCGACGCGCTCTCCCTGGGGAGAGCAGCCCGAATTTCACACAGAGAAATCTGTTGTGATAAAAACAAATACAAAAGAAATGCACAAAAAAAAATTTCTCTTGTGTAGGGATAATAAAGTATTACGTTTTCTTAAACATACAGGGACAAAATATTTTCCTGGTTATATAGGAATAATAACATGTTTTGTGTTGTGTACACATAGAGGGACAAATTATTTTCCTGTTACAGATGGATGATAACATGTTTTGTGCTGTGTTCACATAGAGGATAATATCATGTGTACCCACATGGGGACATATTATTTTCTGGTTGCATATGGATAACATGTTCTGTTGTGTTCTGTACACATAAAGGGACGATTTATTTTCCTGTTAGATGGGCGCGATAGCCGAGAGGTTAAAGCATTGGACTTTCAATCTGAGGGTCCCGGGTTCGAATCTAGGTAACTGCGCCCGCTGGGTAAAGGGTGGAGAATTTCAGATCTCCCAGGTCAACATAATGTGCAGACCTGCCTGTGCCTGAACCCCCTTCGTGTGTATACGCAAGCAGAAGATCAAACACGTTAAAGATCCTGTTATCCATGTCGGCGTTCAGTGGGTTATGGAAACAAGAACATACCCAGCATGCACACAAATCGAAAACGGAGTATGGCTGCCTACATGGCGGGATAAAAAAAAAACCAAAAAAAAAAAACGGGCATACACGTAAAAGCTCCCTCGAGTACATACAAGTGAACGTGGGAGTTGCAGCCCACGAACGAAGAAGAGATTTTCCTGTTACACAGGGATAACATGTTCTGTGTTCTGTACACAATCATTTCCCTGTCACACAGGGATAACATGTTCTGTGTTCTGTACACAATCAGTTTCCTGTTACACAGGGATAACAAAACGTTGTGTGTTCTGTACACAATCATTTACCTGTCACACAGGGATAACAAAATGCTGTGTGTTCTGTACACAATCATTTACCTGTCACACAGGGATAACATGTTCTGTGTTCTGTACACAATCATTTACCTGTTACACAGGGATAACAAAACGATGTGCGTTCTGTACACAATCATTTTCCTGTTACACAGGGATAACAAAACGATGTGTGTTCTGTCCACAATCATTTTCCTGTTACACAGGGATAACAAAACGATGTGTGTTCTGTACACAATCATTTTCCTGTTACACAGGGATAACAAAACGATGTGTGTTCTGTCCACAATCATTTTCCTGTTACACAGAGATAACAAAACGATGTGTGTTCTGTCCACAATCATTTTCCTGTTACACAGGGATAACAAAACGATGTGTGTTCTGTACACAATCATTTTCCTGTGACACAGGGATAACAAAACGATGTGTGTTCTGTACACAATCATTTTCCTGTCACACAGGGATAACAAAACGATGTGTGTTCTGTCCACAATCATTTTCCTGTCACACAGGGATAACAAAACGATGTGTGTTCTGTATACAATCATTTCCTGTTACACAGGGATAGCAAAACGATGTGTGTTCTGTCCACAATCATTTCCTGTTACACAGGGATAGCAAAACTATGTGTGTTCTGTACACAATCATTTTCCTGTCACACAGGGATAACAAAACGATGTGTGTTCTGTACACAATCATTTTCCTGTTACACAGGGATAACAAAACGATGTGTGTTCTGTCCACAATCATTTTCCTGTTACACAGAGATAACAAAACGATGTGTGTTCTGTCCACAATCATTTTCCTGTTACACAGAGATAACAAAACGATGTGTGTTCTGTACACAATCATTTTCCTGTCACACAGGGATAACAAAACGATGTGTGTTCTGTACACAATCATTTTCCTGTGACACAGGGATAACAAAACGATGTGTGTTCTGTCCACAATCATTTCCTGTGACACAGGGATAACAAAACGATGTGTGTTCTGTCCACAATCATTTTCCTGTTACACAGAGATAACAAAACGATGTGTGTTCTGTACACAATCATTTCCTGTTACACAGGGATAACAAAACGATGTGTGTTGTCCACACAGGGGGCTCTGGTTGGGGCCCTCATCTCTCTCGCCTTCTCCGCCTGGCTGTCCATGGGGAGCGTCTTCTCCAAGAAGGTCAAGAAGACGCCCTGGTTGCCCCTGGCGACCACCGACAAGTGCTGGGCCGATGTCAACGCCTCCCTCCTCCTCACCACCACCCCTTTCACCACCTCCCCTAGTTACTATGGCAACGCCACCGTCGCCATGTACAACGAGTCGCACTATGATTTCGACAGCGTTTACGGGTTCCAGTTCGACGGTGCAGATTTCTACGACTACTACACCTCTACCAGTGCTGCTTCGTCCTCCCTTCTGGAATCGACGACTGCCCAGGCTGTGCCAGAGAGTGAATCGTGAGTTGGTTTTGGTTTGGTTTTTTGTTTTTTTTGGGTTTTTTCTTCTTCTTCTTGTTTTTTTTGGGGGGAGGGGGGTTCGGGTTGGGGATGGGGGGTTGTTTTTTTGTGGGTTTTTTTTAAATATTGCTGAGGACCAGGTTGGTCAAAAAAAAAAAGGGCGGCAATAGAGGGACACCCTAAAGTCATGACCTGGGTGCGGCCCAGCCCCCTTAGAGTGTAAGGAGTTGAGGGCCGAAACACGTAACTGAGGGGGGCTTCTTCTCTGAAGACCTTGTACTGTCCAGCTCTCCCTAGAGTTTCTTATCACTTCCATAGCGCGTCTATTATATCCTCGGTCACACACCAACCTCTGAGCGCTTTGCAAACACGGAGTCATTCGCACAACAGACTGCCCTATCTGGGTAGAGCCGGTTGTTTAGCGGCCTTAGGCGCTCATCATTCATTTCCTGTGTCATTCAATCAGTCTTCAGTCATGCACACACACGCTCGCACGCACGCGTACACGCACGCACGTTCGCACACAGCTGATGTCCCGACTATCTGGGCCAGAATTTGATTCCAGTTGGGAGTATCTTTCCCAAGGTACACTCCCACTCTCTCGGCCAAGAGGGGTTTTAGGACAGTCGGCGATGGGATGGTCCCTAAAGGCCAGCTAGCCCCCAAGGCTGCAGCACAAAGAGTCAGTGCAATTTTGCCTCCTAGTTTGAGAGTCATGGTCCATTTCACAAAAAGACAAAGCTGTAAAGGATTTCCCCATTGCGGCGGGAAAACCATTGGTCATACAGGTCTCACTTTGCTGTTGGCCTGTTGATGAATTCCCGTGGCAGTGGAGAAACCATAGGTGACACAGCTGTCGCTTTGTTGATGCCCCAGCTCGTCGTGTATGTCACTGTGTGTGTGCAGTCTGTGTCACTGTGTGAGTGTGTGCAGTCTGTGTCACTCTGTGTGTGTGTGTGTGCAGTCTGTGTCACTGTGTGTGCAGTCTGTGTCACTGTGTGTGCAGTCTGTGTCACTCTGTGTGTTTAGCCTGTGTCACTGTGTGTGTGCCACTGTGTGTGTGCAGTCTGTGTCACTGTGTGTGTGTGCAGTCTGTGTCACTGTGTGTGTGTGTGCAGTCTGTGTCACTCTGTGTGTGTGCAGTCTGTGTCACTGTGTGCAGTCTGTGTCACTGTGTGTGTGCAGTCTGTGTCACTGTGTGTGTGTGCAGTCTGTGTCACTGTGTGTGCAGTCTGTGTCACTGTGTGTGTGTGTGTGCAGTCTGTGTCACTGTGTGTGCAGTCTGTGTCACTGTGTGTGTGTGTGTGCAGTCTGTGTCACTGTGTGTGCAGTTTGTGTCACTGTGTGTGTGTGTGTGCAGTCTGTGTCACTGTATGTGCAGTCTGTGTCACTGTGTGTGCAGTCTGTGTCACTGTGTGTGTGTGTGTGCAGTCTGTGTCACTGTGTGTGCAGTCTGTATCACTGTGTGTGTGTGTGTGCAGTCTGTGTCACTGTGTGTGTGTGCAGTCTGTGTCACTGTGTGTGTGTGTGTGCAGTCTGTGTCACTGTGTGTGCAGTCTGTATCACTGTGTGTGCAGTCTGTGTCACTGTGAGTGTGTGCAGTCTGTGTCACTGTGTGTGTGTGCAGTCTGTGTCACTGTGTGTGTGTGTGTGTGCAGTCTGTGTCACTGTGTGTGTGTGTGTGTGCAGTCTGTGTCACTGTGTGTGTGTGCAGTCTGTGTCACTGTGTGTGTGTGCAGTCTGTGTCACTGTGTGTGTGTGTGTGTGCAGTCTGTGTCACTGTGTGTGTGTGTGTGTGCAGTCTGTGTCACTGTGTGTGTGTGCAGTCTGTGTCACTGTGTGTGTGTGTGTGTGCAGTCTGTGTCACTGTGTGTGTGTGTGTGTGCAGTCTGTGTCACTGTGTGTGTGTGCAGTCTGTGTCACTGTGTGTGTGTGCAGTCTGTGTCACTGTGTGTGTGTGTGTGTGCAGTCTGTGTCACTGTGTGTGTGTGCAGTCTGTGTCACTGTGTGTGTGTGTGTGTGCAGTCTGTGTCACTGTGTGTGTGTGCAGTCTGTGTCACTGTGTGTGTGTGCAGTCTGTGTCACTGTGTGTGTGTGTGCAGTCTGTGTCACTGTGTGTGTGTGCAGTCTGTGTCACTGTGTGTGTGTGTGTGCAGTCTGTGTCACTGTGTGTGGAGTCTGTATCACTGTGTGTGCAGTCTGTGTCACTGTGAGTGTGTGCAGTCTGTGTCACTGTGTGTGTGTGCAGTCTGTGTCACTGTGTGTGTGTGTGTGTGCAGTCTGTGTCACTGTGTGTGTGTGTGTGTGCAGTCTGTGTCACTGTGTGTGTGTGCAGTCTGTGTCACTGTGTGTGTGTGCAGTCTGTGTCACTGTGTGTGTGTGCAGTCTGTGTCACTGTGTGTGTGTGTGCAGTCTGTGTCACTGTGTGTGTGTGTGTGTGCAGTCTGTGTCACTGTGTGTGTGCAGTCTGTGTCACTGTGTGTGCAGTCTGTGTCACTGTGTGTGTGTGTGTGTGCAGTCTGTGTCACTGTGTGTGTGTGTGTGTGCAGTCTGTGTCACTGTGTGTGTGTGCAGTCTGTGTCACTGTGTGTGTGTGCAGTCTGTGTCACTGTGTGTGTGTGCAGTCTGTGTCACTGTGTGTGTGTGCAGTCTGTGTCACTGTGTGTGTGTGCAGTCTGTGTCACTGTGTGTGCAGTCTGTGTCACTGTGTGTGCAGTCTATGTCACTGTGTGTGTGTTGTTGTGTGTGTGCCACAATGTGTGTTTCGCAGTGTGTGTGTGTGTGTGTGTGTGTGTGTGTGTGTTTATCACTGTGTGTGTCACTATGTGTATGTGTCACTGTGTGTGTCACTATGTTAGTGTGCGTCACTGTAAGTCACTGTGTCTGTATCACTGTGTGTGTCACTGTGTGTGTAGCCTGTGTCGTTGTGTGTCACTGTGTGTGTAGCCTGTGTCGTTGTGTGTCACTGTGTGTGTAGCCTGTGTCGTTGTGTGTCACTGTGTGTGTGTGTCACTGTGTGTGTGTATCACTGTGTGTCTGTATCACTGTGTGTGTCACTGTGTGTGTGTGTGCAGTCTGGGGATCGATGCCATGTACACGCTGTCCTACATGTGGCTGGCCCCTGTGGGCATCTTCGTCACCCTCATCTTCGGATCCCTCTTCAGTGTCCTCACCGGTACGTCAGGGGGAAAGGGGCGTGTCTCGGGGTGATTGTGGGGGACGGGGTTGGGGGGGTTTGTTTGTTGTTTAGTTGGGTGGGTAGTTGGTTGTGTGTGTGTGTGTGTGTGTGTGTAGGCGTGTGTGTGTGTGTGTGTGTGTTTGAGCACATTGTGTGTGTGTGTGTGTGCGTGTGGTGTGTTTGAGAGAGGGAGGTGGAGAGAGAGAGAGGGCACATTTGTGTATGTGTTTGTCATTGTGTATTAGTGCGTACGTTCGTGCTTTCCATACTCCTGTACGGTCCTGAGCCAGTGTCACCCCATTGTCTGTCGACATGTCTGAGGTCTCTCTCCATTGTTTGCTGGTGTCACCCCATCGTCTGTCGACATGTCTGAGGTCTCTCTCCATTGTTTGCTGGTGTCACGCCATCGTCTGTCGACATGTCTGAGGTCTCTCTCCATTGTTTGCTGGTGTCACCCCATCGTCTGTCAACACGTCTGAGGCCTCTCTCCACTGTTTGTTGATGTCACCCCATCGTCTGTCGACACGTCTGAGGCCTCTCTCCACTGTTTGTTGATGTCACCCCATCGTCTGTGGACGTGTCTGAAGTCTCTCTCTCCACTGTTTGCTGGTGTCACCCCATCGTCTGTCCACGTGTCTGAGGTTTGTCTCCATTGTCTGCCGCCAGTTCATTCGCATCTTCCCTGCCCCTTTGTTTTTAATCGGCGGGGCAACAAGAGGAAGGGGTCCACCCTTGCAATCTCATCTCGTTTTGCGATAAATTGTGATCATTATTGTTGTTTTTGTTGTTCTAAATCCTCCGTTCCACCCCCACCCCCACCCACCATCCGTTTTTGTTGGGGTTTTTTTTGTTTGTTTTTTTGTTTGTTTTGGGTGGGGTTTTTTTATATGTTTTATTTTTTTTTCTCCAGGGGGAAACAAGAAGGGGGAGGTTCACCCTCGCTACCTCATCTCGTTATGTGATAACCTTTGCTGCTGTCTGCCTGAGTGTGTTCTGAAGCTGTTCCGGTGTGCTGATGACTATTCCTCCGTCAAGGTAAGGGCTGTTTGTTTCAGTGCAAGTTCGGTTCAGTTCAAAAAATGTTGTATTGTCTTCTTCAGACGGTTAAAACACATGGATTTTTTTTTTCTTTAAGCTCATTCAAACGTTCGTCAACAAACAACAAAGTGAAGTGAAAACAAGCGACAGAGTAACCGGCACACCTTTCCCTCATCACCTCGCGAACATCAACCATCATGAGAAAGGAAGACATTCTAGAAAGAAAATTAACATTTCAATACACGAACGAAATATAAATAATGAAAACCCCAGTGCATATTTCCTTCAATGCTATGTATACCTACATTTCAATCATCACATCAAAGAAAAGATTCGGTAAGATAATGCATTGTTCTGAAGACACAAACAGAGTAACAAATAAATGAAAAAGAACCATTTGGATGATAGTAAACCCTTCCCTAAGCTTTACTGCTATGTTTTCATGACATTTTTGTGCTGTGTCCTGTCCAATCAGATGAAGGTGCCTCTGTCTGTAGAACTTCTTCTTCTTCTTCTTCTGCGTTCGTGGGCTGCAACTCCCACGTTCACTCGCATATCCGCGAGTGGGCTTTTACGTGTATGACCGTTTTTACCCTGCCATGTAGGCAGCCATACTCCGCTTTCGGGGGTGTGCATGCTGGATATGTTCTTGTTTCCATAACTCACCGAACACTGACATGGATTACAGGATCTTTAACGTGCGTATTTGATCTTCTGCTTGCGTATACACACGAAGGGGGTTCAGGCACTAGCAAGTCTGCACATACGTTGACCTCGGAGGTCGTAAAAATCTCCATCCTTTACCCACCAGGCGCCGTCACCGTGATTCGAACCCGGGACCCACAGATTGAAAGTCCAATGCTTTAACCACTCGGCTATTGCGCCCGTCTGTCTGTAGAACAACCACAAGAGAAACGTGTGTTGATGAACGAATACAGGAACTGAGTAATGGGTGGATAAGAAAAGGAGGAATTGAAATAAACGACTTTTTTTTTTTTTTTTTTTTAAGATGGAGAAAGGAGGAAGATTTGGGAAGGGACAGAAGAGAGGACTATCGATTCATTGGCTGGGTGGTTGGGCTGGCTACTTGCCTAGATAGATGCATCAGTTTATTTATCTATTTATTTCTAACTCCACAGAATGACGACCTACCCCCAGCCCATGAACTCTACCTGGACACAGAGTTTGTCATCGCCCCTCCACAAGACCCCGTCAAAGATTCCGCCGCCAAAGAGGACGCCCCCACCACCGCCACCGCCACGCTAGTCACCGAGCTGTCCGAGACTTTGCCCGCCACCGGAAATGACGTCAAACGCGGCGCAGCCAATCACAAGCAAGCAGCCCCCGAGGAGCCCCAGAACAATGGCGTCGCTTCCGTCGTTCACTCAGACGGCGACTGCGGGAACGGTGACGTCAGTGGCGGTGGTGACGCGTCCACTAAAGATGGCGATGGTGAGGGAAAGAGGGAGGAGATAGGGGGCGGAGAGGGGGTGGGGGATAGGGGGGAGGAAGGGGGGGGAGAAAAGGAGGGGGAGGGAGAGGAGGAGGAGAGTGCGGATTCTCCAGAAACGAGGCTCCTGCAAGAGGACAACAGTTCAGGCCAAGTTTGATTGATTGATTGAAAAGAGGGGGGTGGAGGAGAGGGTGGTGGGATGGGGTAGGGCGTGGGGGCGGGGGGGGGGGGGGGGTTAGTGGGGGTTGTCTTCAGTATTTAGACAAGACAAGACAAGACGGTTTTATTTCAGGAAAACCTGTGAGGACCCACATGAAAATGTTACATATTTCACATAATACAAATATAAGTAACATTTGGTGTGTTGTGCTCAGAATAGTTTACACCAACTGTTTGGTCAAGACATACTTAACTCACTCAATACGGCCAGTCCTCTCTTCTCCTCTACACAGACCCTTCAGATGTCCAGTGGGTGTCTGAATGACCCAACCTTTAGCTTCCGTCGTCAGAATTGTGGTATCTTTGTCAACCATTCACCTCTTCAGCATAAGAGCCTTCCGCTTGCAATATTTTGATGATGGTAATTGGCGTGAAAAGGCTGTTCACGTCGTCTCTTTCGCCGTTCGCATGGAGAGAGTTATTAATTAAGACATAAATTTTTGAGGAAGAAAAGAAAAAGGAAAAAAAAAGAAAAAAAGAAAGGCATAGCATGCAAGAGATAGAGCATTGTACACTGTATACATACCAGAAGTGAGAGGGCATTGACCCAGAATGCACTTAGCACAGTGTTCTTTTTTTCTGTACAGCAAGTCAGTTATACTTTCCTGTTGTGGTGGTTGTTGTGGTTGTTGTTGTTGTTATTCATGTATTTGCTTTTGTTTTTTGTTGTGTTGTTGCTGTTGTTGTTTTTTTTGTTGTTATGTTGTCGCAGTACTTGTTTCTTGCTGTTATTGAGGCTGGTTTGTTGTTGTAGTTCTTGCTGTTGTTGTTGTTGTTGTATTTTGTATTTCTTTTTATCACAACAGATTTCTCTGTGTGAAATTCGGGCTGTTCTCCCCCCAGGGAGAGCGCGTCGCTATGCTACAGCGCCACCCCATTTTTTTTTGGTATTTTTCCTGCGTGTAGTTTTATTTGTTTTTCCTATTGACGTGGATTTTTCAGCAGAATTTTGCCAGGAACAACCCTTTTGTTGCCGTGGGTTCTTTTACGTGCGCTAAGTGCGTGCTGCACATGGGACCTCGGTTTATCGTCTCATCCGAATGACTAGCGTCCAGCCCAACACTCGAGGTCTAGTGGAAGGGGAGAAAATATCGGCGGCTGAGCCGTGATTCGAACCAGCGCGCTCAGATTCTCTCGCTTCCTAGGCGGACGCGTCACCTCTAGGTCGTTGTTGTTGGTGGTGGTGGTGGTGGTGGTGGTGTTTGCTGTTGTTGTTATTATTGTGGTGGTGTTTGCTGTTGTTGTTATTATTGTTGTTGTAGGTCTTGTTGTTACTGATGTTGTTGCTGTTGTCACTGATGATGATGTTATTTTTATTCTTGTAGCTGTTGTTGTTGTTGTTGTTTTTGTTGTTGTCACTGATGCAGTTATTGCTCTTGCTGTTACTGTTGCTGTTGCTGTTGTTGTTTTGTTTCTTTGGTGGTTGTTTCGTTGTTGTAGTTGGTGGTGGTGGTGGTTTTTGTTTTGTTTTGTTTTGTTTTGTTTTGTTTCTTTTCTGTTGTTGCTGCTGTTGTCAATGATGTTGTGATTGTTATTGTTGTTGCTGCTGTTGTCAATGATGTTGTGATTGTTATTGTTGTTGCTGCTGTAGCTGCTTTTATCTTTGTTGTTGTCACTAGTGTTGCTATTGTTGTTGCTATTGCTGCTGCACATTTTGTTGTTGTTGTTGTTGTTGTTGTTGCCAATGATGTTGTTGTTGTTGTTGCTGTTTTCAAGGAGGGTGCTGGGAAGGGAGAGGGGGGGGGGGTCTTTTCTGTCGACATCACTACGACTTGTTTTCATTCAACAGGAATATTGAAAAAGTATTTTTAAAGATTCAAAGTTGTGGACGGATTTTCCTGACATTTTGTGGACATGCTGGCTGTTAGCCCAGAATCGGTCAAACGGTCAGATCTATTTTTGTGATCCGGATTCGGTGTCTGGATCAAGGGGGATTATTTACTGGGAGGCTTGTGAGAGGAAGGGGAAGTTAATGCGATATGTTGAGACTAAAAAGTTAATTCCCTTTATTTATTCGATAAATCAATTAATTATAATGTATTTGTTAGAGATCTCGGAAGACGAGGAGAGAGAAGAGGAAAGTTAGAGTGATATGTCGAAGCAAAATAAAATATTATATTATGTGCGTACATACATACATCAGTAGACACACACACACACACGCGCACGCACGCACCACCACCACACACACACACACACACACACACACACACACACACACACGTTTTGTTACTTTCTTTGGTCAGCAAGTCAGTTGTTTTGTTGTATAATCTTATCATTCAACATTGTTTTCATTATCAATGTTCCTATCTATTCAAGTGCACTCGTTGTTTATGACGTTCATATCTATTGTTTCTTTTTGTCTATGTGTGAGACATATGCTCCACTGAAACCATGCTTGGTATGACAGGTGAAACTGATATCTAGCAATGTGTATATACCTACACAAAGATGATTAGGTGTATGAGAACAATCATTTCTAATGTGAATGAAAGTGAGATATAGGGAGATCGAAGGACTGTGTGTGGGTGGCCGGGGGTGAGGGGGCGGGGGCGGCTGTTTGTGTGCATGCGTGAGAGTGAGGGGGAGGGAGAGATTTTCAGAAAAGGGGATAGAGAGATGGAGATAGAGAGAGAGTAATCATTAGGTGAATAATAAACGCCTGTATCAAGATGTATGTGCGTGTGTGTGTCCTTAATCTCACCCCCTCCCTCCTTCCCTCTCTCTCTCTCTCTCTCTCTCATTCGCAAACGCATATATAGACACACACGCGCCCGTGCACACACACACACACACACACACGCACGCGCGCGCGCGCGCTCACACAAAGGAACAAACTCAGAAACACACACGCACGCACACAGACACGCGCGCGCGCACACACACACACACACACACACATACACACACACACGTCAGTCGCGCGTGCGCGTCCCTTTTTCCCTATTCCACCCCCTTCCTCCACCCACACCCACCCTTGTCTTTTTCTCCGCCTGGCCTCTCCTTCTCTCCCCCTCCCTCCACCCTACAAAAGTCAGTGAACGTGGTTGCTGAAGACACGACACTAAAGGGACACAATCCCTCCTACATTCAAGTCAACATT
>NC_134888.1:6558291-6560791 GCF_041734735.1 Babylonia areolata | reverse complement strand
AGGAACTGTTGAGGGATGGAAACGGAGGAGGAGACAGGAGGAGAAGAAAAAGACAACAACAAAACAGGAACTGATCATGGACAGGAAAACCATTCTGCAGAGACCCAGGCTTTTGACACACAAGCGACAGACCTGGAGGAATCTGGTGAACAGTTCTGTGTGGCTCCCCAATGACTCTTCACAGAGCGAGGGGAGAAGAAGAAGAAGAAGAAGAAGGCCTTGCTCACACTGTTGTGCACTGACTGTATGGATCTGAACCCTGGACTCGCTCAGCGACAAGTGCCGCTTCGTCTGCACCAGAATCCGGGTTTGAACATCTGCAGACGACGCTGCAGTGTCTCACGCCTCACTCAAACTTCGCAAACACGTCTCGCTTCTACAGACAGCCACGTTCTCCAACAGTTCAATGAATGAAAAGGTGAGTACCAAATTTGGACAACTTTTAGGACAGAAATACGACGTTCTACACTGTGACACCCGGACGAACTAGCAAACAAATACAACAACAAACGGATTTTAGGAAATAGAAAACGATTCTGTCTTCGACAAATTTAGCGACTTCAGCAGAAGACTTGGTAGAAAATAGGAGCAGACGCAAAAACTTACTGTTCCGGGGCAACTCTCCAAGCATTTATGATCCAGTATGCTATCATTAGGCCACGCATGCTGGTATGCTGTATCCAGTTGAACGACGAACAGGCCTTCACAGGCCTAAAACGTCTGATTCCAGTTCAAGTTTCAAGTTTCAAACGACCTGACCCTATGAAGATTTTGTATTTGTATTTCTTTTTTATCACAACAGATTTCTCTGTGTGAAATTCGGG
Organism: Babylonia areolata; assembly: GCF_041734735.1. Classification (NCBI taxonomy): domain Eukaryota; kingdom Metazoa; phylum Mollusca; class Gastropoda; order Neogastropoda; family Buccinidae; genus Babylonia; species Babylonia areolata. Next base: position 6,559,967 of record NC_134888.1, on the reverse strand, counting down.
CTGCTCTCCCCAGGGATAGCGCGTCTCCATAGGATAAATCCATATACGCGCCACCCATTTTTTTGTATTTTTTCCTGCGTGCAGTTTTATTTGTTTTTCCTATCGCAGTGGATTTTTCTACAGAATTTTGCCAGGAACAACCCTTTTGTTGCCGTGTGTTCTTTTACGTGCGCTAAGTGCATGCTAGCACACGGGACCTCGGTTTATCGTCTCATCCGAATGACTAGCGTCCAGACCACCACTCAAGGTCTAGTGGAGGGGGAGAAAATATCGGCGGCTGAGCCGTGATTCGAACCAGCGCGCTCAGATTCTCTCGCTTCCTAGGCGGACGCGTTACCTCTAGGCCATCACTCCACATCTAGAGTGAACATAACGCAAGCGTAAGTGGTCCGGGCACGGCTCACAGTATGCAGGGCTTGCCAGGGCGATCCTGCAAAGCGTAGAGTGGGGCAGGAGAAGAAGAAGAGGCACAGAGAGAGATGGGAGGACAACACGCCAGAACGCACAGTCCTGAGACGCCCTGAGAGTTTCAGTTTCAGTTTCAGTAGCTCAAGGAGGCGTCACTGCGTTCGGACAAATCCATATACGCTACACCACATCTGCCAAGCAGATGCCTGACCAGCGGCGTAGCCCAACGCGCTTAGTCAGGCCTTGAGGAAAAAGAAAAAAAAGGTGAATAAATAATAGATAAGCGTACATAAATAAGTAAATAAATACATAAATAGATAAATAAATAAATAACAATTATAATATGAAAAAAAGTAGTGATATTAATAATAATAATAATAATAATAAATAAATAAATAAATAAGACGACAACGATGAAAAATAAAGCCAATAAATGTAAAACGTGAAGACACATATTCACACATCCACCCACACATGCACAACAATAGATATGCCCTAAGAGAGAGATGAGTGAACAGAGAGAGACGAAAAGAACTGGTTGCCAGGCCATCAGCGGTACCCCTCCCCCCCCCCCAACCCCCCCCCCCCCCCCCCCCACCCCCCCCCCCCCCCCCCCACGGTCCGAGACTACGGCAGATGACAGACGAGACGTGAGGGCTTGCCTTGAGGGCCTCTGCGTTGATTGACTAATTGATTGATGGTAGACGGGCGCCATAGCCGAATGGTTAAAGCATTGGACTTTCGATCTGAGGGTCCCGGGTTCGAATCACGGTGACGGCGCCTGGTGGGTTAAAGGGTGGAGATTTTTACGATCTCCCAGGTCAACGTATGTGCAGACCTGCCAGTGCCTGAACCCCCTTCGTGTGTATACGCAAGCATAAGACCAAATACGCACCGTTAAAGATCCTGTAATCCATGACATCGTTCGGTGGGTTATGGAAACAAGAACATACCCAGCATGCACCCCCCCGAAAGCGGAGTATGGCTGCCTACATGGCGGGGTAAAAACGGTCATACACGTAAAAAGCCCACTCGTGTATATACGAGTGAACGTGGGAGTTGAAGCCCACGAACGCAGAAGAAGATTGATGGTAAAGCGCCTGTCCCTCAGTCTCAGACCCTGCCGGCGTGGGTTGATTGGTTGATTGGGATACTTACACTGCGCCTCTCTCCTCGCTCAGAGACCAATCAAATCAAATCAAATCCAAAACACTTTATTAATCCACATGGAAATTAAGTTGTGCAATCACAGGCTCATTGTAAACACT
>NC_134888.1:6528291-6550791 GCF_041734735.1 Babylonia areolata | reverse complement strand
TCCTTCCTTCCTTTCCCCACTCCTTCATTCCTTCCTTTCCCCTCTCCTATCTTCCTTCCTTTCCCCTCTCCTTCCTTCCTTTCTTTCCCCTCTCCTTTCTTCCTTCCTTTCCCCTCTCCTTTCTTCCTTTCTTTCCCCTCTCCTTCCTTCCTTTCTTTCCCCTCTCCTTTCTTCCTTCCTTTCCCCTCTCCTATCTTCCTTCCTTTCCCCTCTCCTTCCTTCCTTTCTTTCCCCTCTCCTTTCTTCCTTCCTTTCCCCTCTCCTTCCTTCCTTTCTTTCCCCTCTCCTATCTTCCTTTCTTTCCCCTCTCCTTTCTTCCTTTCTTTCCCCTCTCCTTTCTTCCTTTCTTTCCCCTCTCCTATCTTCCTTCCTTTCCCCTCTCCTATCTTCCTTCCTTTCCCCTCTCCTTCCTTCCTTTCTTTCCCCTCTCCTATCTTCCTTCCTTTCCCCTCTCCTTCCTTCCTTCCTTTCCCCTCTCCTATCTTCCTTTCTTTCCCCTCTCCTTTCTTCCTTTCTTTCCCCTCTCCTTCCTTCCTTCCTTTCTTTCCCCTCTCCTTTCTTCCTTTCTTTCCCCTCTCCTTTCTTCCTTCCTTTCTTTCCCCTCTCCTTCCTTCCTTTCCCCTCTCCTTTCTTCCTTTCTTTCCCCTCTCCTTTCTTTCTTCCTTTCCCCTCTCCTTTCTTCCTTTCTTTCCCTTCTCCTTCCTTCCTTCCTTTCCTTCCCCTCTCCTTCCTTCCTTCCTTTCCCCTCTCCTTTCTTCCTTCCTTTCCCCTCTCCTTTCTTCCTTTCTTTCCCCTCTCCTTTCTTTCCCCTCTCCTTTCTTCCTTTCTTTCCCCTCTCCTTTCTTCCTTTCTTTCCCTTCTCCTTTCTTCCTTTCTTTCCCCTCTCCTTTCTTCCTTTCTTTCCCTTCTCCTTTCTTTCTTTCTTCCCCCTCTCCTTCCTTCCTTTCTTTCCCCTCTCCTTCCTTCCTTTCTTTCCCCTCTCCTTTCTTTCCCCTCTCCTTTCTTCCTTTCTTTCCCCTCTCCTTTCTTCCTTTCTTTCCCCTCTCCTTTCTTCCCCCTCCCCTTTCTTCCTTCCTTTCTTTCCCCTCTCCTTTCTTCCTTTCTTTCCCCTCTTCCGATGCCACCGGCTATTCACTTGCCTGCTGCTGCTGCTACTGCTGATAGTCACTGGGCAGTTCTGACCTCCTTCTCTTCCTGTCTTGGTGGAGTAAGTGCCAGGCGTCTTGTTCTTCCTATGGACTGCCACCTCTTCCTGTCTTGGTGGAGTAAGTGCCAGGCGTCTTCTTCTTCCTGTGGGCTGCCACCTCTTCCTGTCTTGGTGGAGTAAGTGCCAGGCATCTTGTTCTTTCAATGGGCTGCCACCTCTTCCTGTCTTGGTGGAGTAAGTGCCAGGCATCTTGTTCTTCCTGTGGGCTGCCACCTCTTCCTGTCTTGGTGGAGTAAATGCCAGACGTCTTGTGCTTCCTATGGACTGCCACCTCTTCCTGTCTTGGTGGAGTAAGTGCCAGGCGTCTTGTTCTTCCTATGGACTGCCACCTCTTCCTGTCTTGGTGGAGTAAATGCCAGACGTCTTGTGCTTCCTATGGGCTGCCACGTCTTCCTATCTTGGTGGAGTAAGTGCCAGGCGTCTTGTTCTTCCTATGGACTGCCACCTCTTCCTGTCTTGGTGGAGTAAATGCCAGACGTCTTGTGCTTCCTATGGGCTGCCACGTCTTCCTATCTTGGTGGAGTAAGTGCCAGGCGTCTTGTTCTTTCAATGGGATGCCACCTCTTCCTGTCTTGGTGGAGTAAGTGCCAGGCATCTTGTTCTTTCAATGGGCTGCCACCTCTTCCTGTCTTGGTGGAGTAAGTGCCAGGCGTCTTGTTCTTCCTATGGGCTGCCACCTCTTCCTGTCTTGGTGGAGTAAGTGCCAGGCATCTTGTTCTTCCTGTGGGCTGCCACCTCTTCCTGTCTTGGTGGAGTAAGTGCCAGGCATCTTGTTCTTCCTGTGGGCTGCCACCTCTTCCTGTCTTGGTGGAGTAAGTGCTAGGCGTCTTATTCTTCCTATGGGCTGCCACCTCTTCCTGTCTTGGTGGAGTAAATGCCAGACGTCTTGTGCTTCCTATGGGCTGCCACCTCTTCCTTCTTGGTGGAGTAAGTGCCAGGCGACTGGTTCTTCCTATGGGCTGCCACCTCTTCCTGTCTTGGTGGAGTAAGTGCCAGGCGTCTTGTTCTTCCTATGGGCTGCCACCTCTTCCTGTCTTGGTGGAGTAAGTGCCAGGCGTTCTTGTGCTTCCTATGGGCTGCCACCTCATCCTGTCTTGGTGGAGTAAGTGCCAGGCGTTCTTGTGCTTCCTATGGGCTGCCACCTCTTCCTGTCTTGGTGGAGTAAGTGCCAGTCGTCTGGTTCTTCCTATGGGCTGCCACCTCTTCCTGTCTTGGTGGAGTAAGTGCCAGTCGTCTTGTTCTTCCTATGGGCTGCCACCTCTTCCTGTCTTGGTGGAGTAAGTGCCAGGCGTCTTGTTCTTCCTATGGGCTGCCACCTCTTCCTGTCTTGGTGGAGTAAGTGCCAGTCGTCTGGTTCTTCCTATGGGCTGCCACCTCTCTTCCTTCTTGGTGGAGTAAATGCCAGGCGTCTTGTGCTTTCTGTGGGCTGCCATCCCGCCATTCGCCTGTTCCTGACTCGCCTATGACCAAATTCGTCATCTCACGGTTCGCCCATTTCGCAGTTTTGGCCTGTGTTCATTTACTTGCTGTGTCTGACTGTGTCTGTCTGTCTGTCTGCCTCTGTGTGTGTGTGTGTGTGTGTGTGTGTGTGTGTGTGTGTGTGTGTGTGTGTGTGTGTGACTCGGCCCGACCCGACTCGACTCGACTTCATTCAATTAGTAGACACAACAAAGAACCAGAGGAACAAAGTAAGAAATAGTGTGTGTGTGTGTGTGTGTGTGTGTGTGTGTGTGTGTGTGTTAAACAGAGAAAAGAGAGAGAGAGAGAGAGAGGGAGGAAGGGAGAGGGAGGGGGGAGGGGGGGTGAAAGCAGAACAAACGAACGGAAACGGAGGAGAAGAAGAACCAATAAGAACTTCACTCACTGACACTGGTACCCTCCACTGACCCCCAATCAACAAACAACGAAACCTAATCAAAAACGAACAGACAGAACCTGATGCCCTGCTACTAAAGTTGGCAGAATAATTCTGAGGAGACAACAACAACAACAACAAAGAGCTTGTGAACGACACCACGTGTGCTTAACAGACTTCTTTGTCTGGGCGCGTCCCATCCCACGTGACCATGCTGTCATTCTCCGTCAGACAGAAACCGTAATTATGCCTCGGATAACTGAGACAGGAAGCTGTAGTTTTTATAGAACTGAAACCCAAAAAAACACGTTGCCTTTTGTTGTTGTTTATATATATATATATATATATACTTCTTTTCTTGTTGATTCACTTGTGTAAACAAAGTGAGTCTATGTTTTAACTCGGTGTTCGGTTGTCTGTGTGTGTGTGTGTGTGTGTGTGTGTGTGTGTGTGTGTGTGTGTGTGTGTGTGTGTGGTAAACCTTAACATTGACATTTTCTCTGCAAATACTTCGTCAGTTGACACCAAATTTGGCATAAAAATAGGAAAAAATCAGTTCTTTCCTGCCATCTCGTTTAAAACAATATTGCACCTCTGGGATGGGCACCAAAAACAAAACAAAAAATGAAGCCTGATTATATGCAAACTGCACTTACTGTTATATTTATATTTTTTGTATTCTCTAAACTTGGCACTTTGACCTCTTATTCTGACACAACAACAAGAGGAGTCATTATTATCATTTTTTGTTCAAACAGGAACTTCTTTTGCTAAGCATGGAATTTTTTATTTATTTTGCAAACGTTTTGGTGCAGATAGTAAAAAAGGGAAATTACTCTGTAATTAATGCTAGGGGACTTAATTTGCTTTAAACTGATCTTTCTCATCTTAAACATTACATTTTGAAATTATACTCAATACATAAAAAGCTTGGATTTTTAAAAAAAAGTGTATCACAAGTGAGTCTTGAAGGCCTTGCCTCTCTTGTTTTTCTTTTTATCATCCTTTGACAGATCTTGGGATTTTCTTTCCGTGGACATTGGGTATCAGTCACTGTGGCAATCTGTGGTAAGGGCACACGCATGCACGATTATGCAATTACACACTCATGGGCGTGCGCGCGTGCGCACACACACACAAACACACACACACACTACACACAAACACGCACACACACACAAACACACACACACACACACACACACACACACACACACACGCGCGCACATGCAAGCACGAAACTAAATGTATTGCACTGTTTTTTGTTGTTTTTTTTGTTTTTTTAAATTTTTTTTATTCATATCGTATTTCGTGTCTTTTTTTCTTTCTTTTTTTCGTGTTTCCTGACATGAAAGACAACAACAACAAAAACAAAACAAAAGAAAACCAGCATGCTGTATGTTTTACATTGATTGTGTTCCATGTCGCGCTTTATAAATGTGGGGCAGGGAGGTGAGGGGTGAGGAGGGGGGTAAATACTTCTGTCACGAACATACAGGACAAAGCATTCAGTCACAAAGAATGGTGGGAGGTAAATACTTCTGTCACGAACATACAGGACGAAGCATTCAGTCACAGAGAACGGCGAGGGGGAAATACTTATGTCACGAACATACAGGACAAAGCATTCAGTCACAAAGAATGGCGGGGGGTAAATACTTCTGTCACGAACATACAGGACAAAGCATTCAGTCACAAAGAATGGTGGGAGGTAAATACTTCTGTCACGAACATACAGGACAAAGCATTCAGTCACAAAGACTGGCAGGGGGGTAAATACTTCTGTCACGAACATACCGGACAAAGCATTCAGTCACAAAGACTAGCGTGGGGTAGATACTTCTGTCACGAACATACCGGACAAAGCATTTCAGTCACAAAGACTGGCAGGGGGGTAAATACTTCTGTCACGAACATACCGGACAAAGCATTCAGTCACAAAGACTAGCAGGGGGGGTGGTGGTAAATACTTCTGTCACGAACATACCGGACAAAGCATTCAGTCACAAAGACTAGCGTGGGGTAGATACTTCTGTCACGAACATACCGGACAAAGCATTGAGTCACAAAGACTAGCAGGGGGGGGGGGTAAATACTTCTGTCACGAACATACAGGACGAAGCATTCAGTCACAAAGAATGGCGGGGGGTAAATACTTCTGTCACGAACATACAGGACAAAGCATTCAGTCACAAAGAATGGTGGGAGGTAAATACTTATGTCACGAACATACAGGACAAAGCATTCAGTCACAAAGAATGGTGGGAGGTAAATACTTCTGTCACGAACATACACAGGACAAAGCATTCAGTCACAAAGAATGGTGGGAGGTAAATACTTCTGTCACGAACATACACAGGACAAAGCATTCAGTCACAAAGAATGGTGGGAGGTAAATACTTCTGTCACGAACATACAGGACAAAGCATTCAGTCACAAAGAATGGCGGGGGGTAAATACTTCTGTCACGAACATACAGGACAAAGCATTCAGTCACAAAGAATGGTGGGAGGTAAATACTTCTGTCACGAACATACACAGGACGAAGCATTCAGTCACAAAGAATGGTGGGAGGTAAATACTTCTGTCACAAACATACACAGGACAAAGCATTCAGTCACAAAGAAAGGTGGGAGGTAAATACTTCTGTCACGAACATACAGGACAAAGCATTCAGTCACAAAGAATGGCGGGGGGTAAATACTCCTGTCACGAACATACACAGGACAAAGCATTCAGTCACAAAGACTAGCGGGGGGGTAGATACTTCTGTCACGAACATACAGGACAAAGCATTCAGTCACAAAGAATGGTGGGAGGTAAATACTTCTGTCACGAACATACAGGACAAAGCATTCAGTCACAAAGACTAGCAGGGGGGGGGGGGTAAATACTTCTGTCACGAACATACAGGACAAAGCATTCAGTCACAAAGAATGGCGAGGGGGAAATACTTATGTCACGAACATACAGGACAAAGCATTCAGTCACAAAGAATGGTGGGAGGTAAATACTTCTGTCACGAACATACACAGGACAAAGCATTCAGTCACAAAGACTGGCAGGGGGGTAAATACTTCTGTCACGAACATACAGGACAAAGCATTCAGTCACAAAGAATGGTGGGAGGTAAATACTTCTGTCACGAACATACACAGGACAAAGCATTCAGTCACAAAGAATGGTGGGAGGTAAATACTTCTGTCACGAACATACAGGACAAAGCATTCAGTCACAAAGAATGGCGGGGGTAAATACTTCTGTCACGAACATACAGGACAAAGCATTCAGTCACAAAGAATGGTGGGAGGTAAATACTTCTGTCACGAACATACAGGACAAAGCATTCAGTCACAAAGACTAGCAGGGGGGTGGGGGGGGGGTAAATACTTCTGTCACGAACATACAGGACAAAGCATTCAGTCACAAAGACTGATGGGGGGGGGGGGGGGGGGGGGGGGGGGGGGGGGGGGGGGGGGGGGTAAATACTTCTGTCACGAACATACAGGACGAAGCATTCAGTCACAGAGAACGGCGAGGGGGAAATACTTATGTCACGAACATACAGGACAAAGCATTCAGTCACAAAGAATGGTGGGAGGTAAATACTTCTGTCACGAACATACAGGACAAAGCATTCAGTCACAAAGAATGGCAGGGGGGTAGATACTTCTGTCACGAACATACAGGACAAAGCATTCAGTCACAAAGAATGGCGGGGGGGTAAATACTTCTGTCACGAACATACAGGACAAAGCATTCAGTCACAAAGACTAGCGGGGATGGCGGTGGGGAGGGGGGAGGGGGTTAATATTTCTGTCATGAACGTACAGGACAAAGCAATTCAGTCACAGAGAATGGCGGGGGTGGAGGTGCAAAACTGGGTGGAAGAAGACATTCGGCATTGCAGAAGGATCAAAAATCGATTATCAGCCCCCTGTCCCCCCCTCTCGCTCTTCACTGCAGCAATACCCTCCCATGGGAACGAGGGGAAGGGGAAGGGGGAGGGGTGTGTGGAGGAGGGTGGAGGGTGGAGGGTGCTGGGTGGGTGGGTGGGAGGGGGTCGGTCCAGGCCCCCGTTCTGGGAAACGAATGATGAGCGCCCAAAGACAGCTGTCAGGTAGGCAGCCTGTCGTGCAAAATGAATCCGTGTGTGTGTCAAAGTGCTTGTTTGTTCTCTGGCTGAAGACAGGCGCTAGGTGATGATGATGATGATGATGATGATGATGATGATGATGATGATCAATAAGCAGCATGCATGCGGTATAAAGTTTCGCAGACAGAAAATGCACTTGTTTTTTTTCCTTGGGCTCCGTGACAGACTCGATAATCGGTTAGGTGTTGACGGGCGCAATAGCCGAGTGGTTAAAGCGTTGGACTGTCAATCTGAGGGTCCCGGGTTCGAATCACGGTGACGGCGCCTGGTGGGTAAAGGGTGGAGATTTTTACGATCTCCCAGGTCAACATATGTGCAGACCTGCTTAGTGCCTGAACCCCCTTCGTGTGTATATGCAAGCAGAAGATCAAATACGCACGTTAAAGATCCTGTAATCCATGTCAGCGTTCGGTGGGTTATGGAAACAAGAACATACCCAGCATGCACACCCCCGAAAACGGAGTATGGCTGCCTACATGGCGGGGTAAAAACGGTCATACACGTAAAACCCCACTCGTGTGCACACGAGTGAACGCAGAAGATTAGGTGTTGGAAAAACCTCTGATCCAGTGTTCGCCAGTGATCAGAGTTGGAGGTCCACGACTCGTGTTCGCCGTGCTGGTGTTGGCTTCAGGGCTTCCCTCCCACTTTCCTCACTCCACCCGGATGTCAACGGGTATCTTAGTTCGGTCAGGGAAGGTTCAGAAACGGCGGAAGCAGAGGATTTGAAACCCGACTCCCTGCACAGGAGAGGATTTGAAACCCGCCTTCCTGTACAGGAGAGGATTTGGAACCCGCCTTCCTGTACAGGAGAGGATTTGGAACCCGCCTTCCTGTAAAGGAGAGGATTTGGAACCCGCCTTCCTGTAAAGGAGAGGAATTGGAACCCGCCTTCCTGTACAGGAGAGGAATTGTAACCCGCCTTCCTGTAAAGGAGAGGATTTGGAACCCACCTTCCTGTACAGGAGAGGATTTGAAACCCGCCTTCCAGTACAGGAGAGGATTTGAAACCCGCCTTCCTGTACAGGAGAGGATTTGAAACCCGCCTTCCTGTACAGGAGAGGATTTGAAACCCACCTTCCTGCACAGGAGAGGATTTGAAACCCACCTTCCTGCACAGGAGAGGATTTGTAACCTGCCTCCCTGTACAGGAGAGGATTTGAAACCCGCCTTCCTGTGCAGGAGAGGATTTGTAGTCTGCCTGCCTGTACAGCAGAGGATTTGAAACCCGCCTTCCAGTGAAGGAGAGGATATGAAACCCGCCTTCCTGTGCAGGAGAGGATATGGAACCCGCCTTCCTGTACAGGAGAGGATTTGAAACTCACCTTCCTGTGAAGGAGAGGAATTGAAAGCCGCCTTCCTGTACAGGAGAGGATTTGAAACCCGCCTTCCTGTGCAGGAGAGGATTTGAAACCCACCTTCCTGTACAGGAGAGGATTTGAAAGCCGCCTTCCTGTACAGGACAGGACTTGAAACCCGCCTTCCTACACCGAGCCCCAGACACAAATCGGCATGAAGTCACTGATTGCTCTGATGGCCGTTCAAAGGCCGTGGGACCTTGAACAGTTATGCGTCGAAACGTTTCCCAGAAACCTGCCCTGGTTAACCCTTTCGGTTCGCCCGACGGGGGAGGATGTTAGCAAATGGATGGATGGGCGTGGGGGTGATTTGTGTTTGTGCTGTGTGTTTTGTTTGGGGGGGGGGGGTTCTGGTAAAAAACAACAACAACAAAAAACAACCAAAAAAAAACAACAAACAACAACAGCAACAACAAACCCACGATGGTCTTCGCTTGATCGTGGTATCCGCTGCTTTTTTTTTTTTTTTTTTTTTTTTTTCTCTCCTGCTGTTGTGTCTTCTGTCCCCTTTCCTCCTCCAGCACCGCCCTTTCTCCTACTCCACCCACCCCCTCCCCCCCCTTACCCCTCCACCCACCCACCTCTCTGTCTCTGTCTCTCTGTATCTGTGTCTGTCTGGTTGTCTGTCTCTTTGCCTATGTCCCTGTCCTCGTCTGTTTTGTCTTTGTCTTTGTCTGTCTGTCTGTCTGTCTGAAAGTTGCGCATTGCGTTATGCCACTCTGGGCTTCCCATTCCGTTTTCAATTTTCTGTATGAGGTTCATTGAGTCGGTTAGGATCATGGCATGTTGGTTTCCGGGCGTATGGAAGGACGATAGCCACTGGAGGGCATGTGTCACGGCTTCAACTTCCATCGTTAGGCTGGAGGTTGTGACTTTGTAGGCAGCATTCTCTTCCCAAATTGTTTTTCCATTTTGTTTCGCAGTGAATCCCCAGCCAGACTGGTCTTTGGTGACTGAGCCATCTGTGTATATGATGATGTCCTCTTCTTTACTGTTTTCTTCTATAAGCAGCTTCACTTCCGCATCAGTTTTGCCCTCTGGCCATTCCCGACAATGTCTTCCTAGAGTGGGTGAAATGACTGTGTTGAATAGATGGTTGAGGTTTTCGGGGTTTTTCTCCCATTCTTTTGTTTCTTTCAGGTCTTGAAGTCGGCATACTAGCTGGATTGTGTCTTCTGCTTGCCCCATCCATGATCTTCCTCGTCCTAGACGGCTGCCTTTTTGTTCTTTGACTGCGTCATGCAGTGGGTTTTGAGGGTTTTCTAATGCTTTGAAGTAGGTCTTGACCTGTTCTAACTTGTTTCTGGCCTGCACTGAAGGAAGGTCAAGCAGGTATCGCATGGTTTCTGTGGGCGTGTCTTTTGTTGTTCCAAGGATCAGCCTCATAGCTTTATTTTGGACTCTTTCTAATTTTAGGAGGTTGCTTTGAGACGGTGTTGTTAGCCCAAGTCCGTAGTCGATCACACTGAGGACGAGTGATTGGTATAGCAGGAAGAGGTGGCGTTGTTCAATTCCTTTGGTTGCCATTGCTTTTAAGACTGAAAGGCCCTTTTTGCATTTGAGAACAGTGTTTTCCGTATGTTTTCTGAAGGTCAGCATCCTGTCGAAGTGTATTCCTAGGTAGCGTAGGCATTCAGTTTTCTCAATTTGAATCCCATCGAATGACACAGAAGGTGGTGATTTGCTCGCGGTTTTGTTGTTGAGGGTGCACAGCAACGTTTGGGCTTTCGCTGGATTGATGGAAGATCCTGTGTCTTTGCACCATTGAGCAATATTGTTTAGTTGTTTCTGGACGGCTTCAGTTCTTTCCTGAGCATTTTTTGAAGTTTTGAAGACCAGGCCGTCATCCGCAAGGGTAAGCACCCGAGCAATTCCATTGTTGTTTAAGTCTGCAAGGCCCTTCGTGTAGACATTGTAGAGGACAGGAGAGAGTGGAGACCCTTGTGGCAGTCCCATGGATAGTTTAGAAGGTGCAGACATCCAATCTCCGAGGCGTAGGACGACGGTTCTTTCCTGAAGCGCTGCTGCTATCCATCTTGTCAGTGTCAAACTTACTCCATACCTTAGTAGCAGCTCCATGAGGTGCGCAAACTGGACTTTATTGTAGGCATCTTCAAGGTCAATTGCTACTGCTAGTGTTTCTTCTTTTCTTTGAAATCCTTCATACACCTCATATGCAAAAGCAGCTGCATTTTCCCATGTGGACTTGCCTGTTCTGTAACCACCTTGATTTGAAGGGAGAATGTGCCTGTGTTCAAGATCCCTTGCAAGTTTCCTGGCTATCATGCGTTCCATGAGCTTTCCAACAATGTTTTGCATGGTTAGGATCCGGTAGCCGCTTACCTGACGATGGTCCTTTCCTGGTTTTGGTATGGGTTTTAAGAAGCTGTGTGTCCAGTCCTCCGGCACCTGTCCATTGTGGAGACTGTTTTGATATAGATTGAAAAGTTTGCTTCTGTCTTCTTCCGATAGCTCCTTGATGTCTGAGTAACGAACTTTGTCTGGGCCAGGAGCCGATTCTTTCTTGCATTTAGCTATTGCCTCGTTTAGATCATCCATTGTCAAGTCATCATCAGGTCCAGTCTGCATAAGGGTTTGGTTTAACTCCTCAACATATTTCTTTTTCTCATCTAAGTTTCTTTGATCACTCTGTTGTATGAAACGTTTGAGCAAGGCAGATCCTTTTTCTTCATTTGTCTTAAGCTTGGTTCCGTCAGTGTCTAACATGTCTGGGGTTGTTGTTGTGCACGTTTTCCCTTCCATGCGACGATAAAATTGCCAGAACTCTGTCAATGTTGTGTCATAACTGAGTGCCTCGCAAAACTGTTTCCACTTGTCATTTTTGGCCTCTTGAGCAATGACTTCAAACTGTTTAGTTTTTTCTTTCATTTTTGTTTCAATATCTTTGTCCGGAGATGGTTTTGTTCTTTCTTTTTGCCAAAGTTTGACAGCCGCATGTTTTTCTATCCAGGCTCTCTCTGTGTCGGTATTCCACCATGGGGGCTGAATAGTTTGCATCCTGTTCAGTGCCGTTCTTTTGTTTCTTCTGCGTCTTAATTTTTCGATGACGGTTGTCTCTTTGGTTTCATACTGAAATGGATCACGCAGTTTCATACAGGGTTTATCGGACAGTTTCTGTAGACTGAAAGCTACCGGGAGGTGGTCGCTGCCTTGGTATGGAAGTGTCTCTGCATTCATTTCTGCTCTGAATTTTGGAGATGTTAGAGCGATGTCGATCACACTGTCACTGTCCCCTTGTCTTGTTCCAAGGCGAGTTGGGGATGTGGTTGTTAAAGGGCTAAGAAGAATTTCCCCTATCATTCCTTCAAGTGCGAGTCCTTGTGGGTTTGTGTTCCGCTGGTCCCATAACTTTGATCTTGCATTGAGGTCTCCACAGATAATGACCGAGTCTCCAAGTTCGTTCTCTATTTCCTCTAACAAGGCCCAATTCTCTTTTGTTGTGCAGGTTCCTGGGTGAACGTAGGCATTGATGAGCACGATGCTTTTGTGAACTCCGTCAGGTTTGTCAAGACGAACCCCCAATAATTCACATGAGTTGCTACACCATTTCTCTAGATTTATGGTGGAAACTTTGTTTTTTAGGTTTTTGTTCAGTATGATTGCTACCCCCTCTTCCTTCATTCCTTTGAAAGACTGTGAAATTCTCAAGATGTATTGGTCTGTCTGCACTTGTCCTGGTCTCTTGGAGACATAGAATGTCAAAATCATATGCCAATTTCTCAATTGTTGAGATTCTCATTCTTGCGCTGGAACAATTCCAACTGCCGATTCTAAAGAATTTCTTTGACAGCCGCTCTGCTTTTGTCATTCTGCTACCTAAGCACGATCTTTTCCCACCTCTTTTGCCACGCCTGTTTTGGGGTTTTGGGGATCTGTCTGTCTCACCCTGTTTTCTGTCCCTGTCTGTATTGTATGTGTACGTGTCACTGTCTTTGTCTTTGTCTTCCTTTGTGTGTGTGTGTGTGTGTGTGTGTGTGTGTGTGTGTGTGTGTGTGTGAGACAGACAGAGACAGAGACAGAGAACTGGTCCCAAACGGAAATGGAAGTCGCGTGCACGTGGTGTCTTCAAAATCAGACAGCATGCAGGCACACTGGGTTTTTTACGCTGACTGTCACGACGTGTGTTGAACAACTGTAAACCTTCCCCCGTCAAGCAATAAGTGCAGGTTTGGGGGTGGGTAGGTGAGGGTGAGGATGGCGTTGAGGTGGAGGGTGGGGGGGGGGGGGAGGGGTGTGTGTGTGTGTGAAAGATTTCCTGTCATATGTCTTTAATCATACTCTGTGTGTGTGTGTGTCTGTCTGTCTGTCTGTGTGTGTCTGTCTGTCTGTCTGTGTCTGTGTGTGTGTCTGTGTCTTTGTGTCTGTGTCAGAGACAGAGGGAGGGTGGATGGGCAAAGTGGGAGGGAACGGTGGGAAGGATTCCAGACTCTCAGGAGGCCATTCAGGGTGGCACAATCAAAGAGTAGTGAAGAGGGGATTCAGCGAATTGGAACTACTACTTGAAGGTAGCTTCTTCTTTTTTCTTTTTTTTTTTCTTTTTTTTTTTCATAACAAAGGGGTACACACTCTCTGTGGAGGTTTATCGGCCGAACAGCAGCCCATCACAGACTACTGACAGTGACATCAAAGCTCACTGATCTGCTGTCAGGCTTGTACTCACTGCTTACAGTGGTATCTACTATCTGCCAGCAGGGCTTGTCAGCCGTCAACGACTGAGATTATGATCACTGTCACTGGTCCTAAAACCTGGTGTGTGTGGTCGTGGGGGTCGCCGCTCCACTGGCGAACACATCACCAACATTCTCCATCTCTGGCCGGTCGTGGGATAGGGAACTGAGTTTCGGCAAAGCTCCTCTCTGTCCTGTCAGTGATGTTGTTTGCCCACGTCTTTCGCTGTCTGCCTTTGTCTCTTTTTCCCCCTGCACCGACTGTTCCCTCTGAAGAGAATGGTGTTGGAGAAACCCCGTCAGATCTTGTCATGTGACCATACCCATCCATGTCATTTTCCCTCCCCCTCCCTCCCCCCCCCCCCCCTCTCCCTCCCCCTGCCCTCCGCCTCTCTCTCTCTCTCTCTCTCTCCCCCCCCTTCCCAGTGTGGTCAGGATGTCTTCATACCGACCAACGTACTGTTTGGTGGGTTTTTTTTTTTTTTCTTACTTCTTTATTTGTTTTGTGGCTTTCATCGGGGAGCCAGTGATTCTCAAGGTAATGACAGATAGGATCTACTGCGCTTACACCTTGGTCTCCGGCCGAGGATAGAAGCTACAATAAGTGTCCATATCAAGTATCAAACTTTGTTTAGGTGGAGGTATAGCCAGTGGGGATACCCATCCAGGGCAGGAGGAGGAAGGGTCCATGGAACCTGTCTTTCGGAGGAGACGATAAGTAGAGAGAGGTCCCGTGTACAGCGGCATGCACCTGACGCACGTTAAAGAACCCACAGCAGTGAAAGAACTGTCCCTGGTGAAATTGTGTAGAGAAATCCGCTGTGACAGTGAAACGAGGAGAAAAAAAGTCACGGTTGTAGCGGGCTGTACCATGATGACTCACCTTCCTTGGGGAGATCACCCCGAATTTCAGAGCCTCAAATCTGCTGTGACAAAAACAACAACAACAACAGCAGCAGCAACAAAAAAACAAAAACAAAACAAAAACAAAAACAAAAAAAAACCCCCAAAACAAACAAAAAAACCCCTAACCCCAAACAAAAACAGAAGAATAATACGTAAATAAATGAATACAATAAAATCAATCCCTCTTTCAGCAGTTCCCTTGGGGTGGGAAGGGGTTTTTTTGTTTGTTTTTTTTTTTGTCTTTTTTTTTTGCAAGTCCATTAGTTGTTGCTACGTGGCCATAGCAAAGCAGTTTTCTTTCTTTTTTTTCTTTTTTTTTTAAACTGATGTCAGCACTGAGATCTCCATAATGTGTTGCTTAATGGTTCAGCGCACTTGTTCATTGGCTGGTGATATGATCAGTGTATCTGGTGCTACCTTGCGATAACGCCACGAGAGTTCATGTCTCACATGCATTGCCACGTGCACGGCGCAGGAAACTGATCTCGAGATTCTTGGCGGTGTTGTCCTTCAGTTAACTCACTCAGTACGGCCAGTCCTCTCTTCTCCTCTACACAGACCCCTCGGATGTCCAGTGGGTGTCTGAATGACCCAACCTTTCGCTTCCGTCGTCAGAATTGTGGTATTCTTTGTCAACATTCACCTCTTCAGTATAAGAGCCTTCCGTTTGCAATGTTTTGATGGTGGTAATTGGGGTGAAACGCTGTTAACGTCGTCTCTTTCGCCGTTCGTATGGAGAGAGTTAATACAGGTTTTAGACTGGACAGTGCTGTTGTTGTCTTTGCTGTGCTTGAGATGATTTGCGGCTTGGTCGGATCCTTCGTTGCTGATGATGGAACCCAGGTACAGGAACTGTGGAACAGCTCCAGCTTCTGTCCCTGGACAGTTGTGGCAGCAGCGATGGCTGGGAGTGGCTGGCTGGCCATCAGCTTGGTCTTTTCCGGGGGCTCATTTCCATGTCATCAGTGTCATGTCGATGTATCATCCAGTCTTTTAACAAGCTTGGCGAGTTCTTCGCGCTCACTTCATTCCACTGTGAAGGCCACCAGTGTCGTCTGCGAAGCGAAAGGTTCATGACGTGGTTCTTCCTCCAGTGCTGACCGGGCTGATTCCATAATCTTCAAACGCGTCAGTCATGATGCGGTTTCAGTTTCAGTTTCTCAAGGAGGCGTCATTGTGTTCGGACAAATCTATATACGCTACACCACATCTGCTAGACAGATGCCTGACAGCAGCATAACCCAACGCGCTTGTCAGGTCTTAAGTGCATGCTTATATATCTGTGTACTTACCAGAGGTGGTTTCTTTTTACATAATTTTGCCAGACTCGGACAACACTCGTTGCCATGGGTTCTTTTTCAGTGCACCAAGTCAGTGCGAAAGACTAGACGCTCGGTTTGATTTTCCAGTCAAACTTGGGGAGAAAGGACGTCGCGGAGAGCCGGGGATTCGAACCCATGCACATCATGATGCGTTTCACTGAGCGGGATAATGTTGAACAGTGAGGGAGAGAGAAAGCAGCCCTGAAGGACTCGTCCAACCGAAGTATGGAACCACTCTTCAACAGCGGCACCCTGTTTGCCTGATATATATATATATATATATATATATATATATATATATATATATATATATATATATATATATATATATATATATGACAGTCAGTGTGTCCGACTATGACCATCAGAACAGCAGAGGAGGCAACTGCTGTTCCGACTGTTTGGGTTAGAATTTGATTATAGTGGAGAGTGTCTTGCCCAAGTACATGCCCACTCTCTCGGCCAAGATGGTTTTTGGACAGTCGGCGTTGGGATGGTTCCCAAAGGCCAACTAGCCCACAAGGCTGCAGCACTAAGAGCCAGTGCAATTTTGCCTCCTAGTTTGAGAGTCATAGTCCTTCACAAAAGACTAAGCTGTAAATGGTTTCCCATTGACTCAGTGGAGAAACCATTGATAATACAGCTCTCACTGTGCTGTTGGCCCAAATATAAACTTATGTCAATCTGTGATATAAGCCGAGTGTTGGGCCTAATATATACACCGATGTTTCTGTGTAGGCACGGCACACGGACTGAGGAACCAGAAACAACTACAATGAATATATATATATATATATATATATTAATAATGATAATTATAATGTTGCAACAATAATAACAACAACAACGTGAACAACAATGATAATATGATATATATTATCAATTATCATTTATAAATATAAACTATATTTTCACACATATTGATAATGATAATACAACAACAACAACAACAACAACAATAATAATAATAATAATAATAATCATAATAATCATAATAATGATATTCCTCATCATAACAACAACAACAACAATCACAATAACAATGACAATAATAACAATTGTAATAACCATTAAAAAGAAAAACACAAAAAAACTTTAATGTAAGAAGAGTGCGAAGACAAGAAGAAACACTGAGCACCAATTGATAATTTCTTCAGTTATGAAACTGAGACCAAAAAAAAAAAATGGACGCAAGAAAATGAGCTGATGATTGAAAAGAATAAACCAAGGGGAGGGTGGGGAGGGGGTGGGAGTAAAAATGTCCTTAAATTATGTAGGAGGGAATCGGGTTACTTCGCGGAGACGAATGTAAACACTGATCGCTCAGCGCCGCACGACGAAGTTCCGAAGGGGGCGTGTCAAAATGAGAGTTACACGTCGGCTGCCGTTCAGTTCTTATCGGAAACACCGTCTCCTTCAGAAAGATAACTGGTTCTTACAGGTGATACAAGTTGGGCGCATACTATATATAAACATCACTGCGACGAAACGAACACTTGTTGTTGTAAAAAAACCACAGTGATCCAGTGTTTGTGAGGGATCGCCTGCCACGCGTACTGAGAATGGGGGAATCCCTCGTGTACTGTGACGTCGACACGGTCACGTGATATTTACATTGCCTGCGGCGACAACTGAAGGGAAAATGGTCCTAAAAGCTCTGCGTACCTCTTTGAAGTCGTTAATTTGCTTTACGCAAGACAACCAGCATTTTAAAAGACACCATGCACTCATTTTGAATAAACATTCCCTCATTATTTTCTGAAGTTTTTCCACAAAATCCCGTCACAGCATCACCGACTGTTACAAATCTATCCCAACATTCTTTGTGCGATTTCCTCTAAAAATATTCATCATGGCGGATTAGATCCCAGGTAATGAAGCTTTTCCTTCATAAATGGACCGTTTGAGTGTTCTGTGTTTGTCTAATAATGTTTAGAATCAAATGTCCATTAGAGAACAATTCATTCTTTGCTTTCCGTATGTGTTTTTCGTGACGGCATGAACAGACTGTACAGTAACCAGCTGTATCTGTTAAGTTTCGAGAGGATGTATCTTGCACCATATTGGTGATAATTAGCCGAGATAAAGACTGGCTGCGTTATTCCAACCACCCCAGCGAACAAATATGTGTGCAAAATTAAAAGAATATGCAACTATAGGTGAGAAAAATAATGGCGAACAGTTCGTGCGGTGCGTGTTGTGTTGTGTTGACTTACTAGTCTTAGCGCTTTGCGACCCATTGACAGATGGCAGTCTCGTCTGCTACAGTTTGCGACGATAGGCGTTCCGTTGGCAGTTTTGTGGTTGTCTTTAGACTTTCGGTTAAGTTGTAACAGATTTTTCTCGTCTCTGACTAGAGGTAGTTGATGGGCAGAGTTTTTTCGATTCGTATGCATCACATAGTTTGCAGGCTATGTTCTGAAGTGGGAAAACTAGGGCTTTGCCAAAGGAAGCTCGGTGAGGGGAGAGAGCGAGTTGTTCAGGGTAGCTCTTGTGAACGTATGGGACACAGTGCGTAGGCGACGGTGCTGTTGCTGCATCTGAGATTTGCGTCGGTGTGTGGTGCCTGTCCAGTCAGTCCGCCAGACGACTGGTTGACAGTGCAAGCTCTCCGGAGCGCTTGAGCACACAGGTTATCCCCGGTCTTAACTCCGACTCCAAAATTTTGACCAGCATCGCCGTCTTTTTACTGGACATAGGGCTTGTGTTCAATCTGTGGTGTACTTTTAGTTTTAGCTGGTATCAGTAGATTTGTAGTTAGACAACTGGTTTGGTCATTTTCAACAGCCATATTGTTGGAACAATATGGTGAGAATGTGAGTACCACAGTCTTTTCAGCTGCACAACTGCTTTGTTTTTTTGCTGTTTGTTTGTGATGTATCACTGATGTTAATAACACAAGAAATGGAATTTGTTTTCATTGTTGAATTTTTTTTTTAAAGTAATATTTCAGTAACCATGGTTGTGAAACCCTTTTTTTTTTTTTTAACACTAAATTAGATGTATCTTCACTCATTCATTGTGGTTAAACAGTTACTGAAAATAATTGTATCAACAAATGGTTATATTTCAAAGTGATATTTTGTTGGCCTATTTAATGGCCAGCCATCTGTTTATTAGTGGGCAGAAACTGTGCATTTGGATAAGCTTGAATCGACCAGAGCAGTGAATGATTCTGACTTATTTATTGTCACCATGTGAATGGTTTTGTACTGTGACTTGGTAACTTGGCATGATATGATTTTCAAAAGTGAATTAATCGCTGCTTTGATTGCTGAGTGCAAGATGTACTTGATACAAATATTTACTGCATAGTTTTATTTACTGCTGTATAATTCTTGCTTTTCATCTGATATACTTGAACAGAACTGATGAAAAATCACTGCCATATGTTTCAATAATTTCACAACAAAATGCTATGCTTTGTAGCTTGTGTCACATTTCTCGTTACTGCCATCCTTGCTTCTAGTACTGTACACATGTTGCTGATCAGTAATCAAGGTATTGAATTAGAAATGTGTTTTTACAAGTTTTTGACTGTTTTCTCTGACACAGTGACAGGCATTGAAAAAATATTTGTTCCCTGCAGACAGTATAAAAAAAATTTTAATAACTGTTTGATGACAATGATGGTTTCTGTTTGAAAGTTCCCTTTGACACAACTATAGGCAAACAAATTGCGAAATTTATGTAATTAAAGCAGACTGAGTGAAAGTTCAGACAGCTGGTGCAAGACAGAGTATGATGATGTGTATTCTCCTCACAGAGAGGCACTAGGATTTCTCGCCTGAGGAGAAATTTATTGAGAAGACAACTGACACTGTTCTCAACACCCGGCTCTACCCTAACTTACCTTACCCTAAACTGCACTGACCCACACTGCTGTGCTTTTGTACCTACACTGCTCTGCAGTACTTTTTGACTACTTGTGTAAACAAAGTGAGTCTGTGTGTGTGTGTGTGTGTGTGTGTCTGTGTGTCCGTGGTAAACTTAACATTGACATTTTCTCTGCAAATACTTTGTCAGGTGACACCAAATTTTGCATAAAAATAGGAAACATTCAGTTCTTTCCAGTCATCTTGTTTAAAACAATATTGCACCTCTGGGATGGGCACAAAAAAAAATAAGAAAATGAAGCCTGATTATATGCAAACTGCATTTACTGTTTATATTTTTTGTATTCTCTAAACTTGGTACTTTGACCTCTTATTCTGACACAACAACTAGAGGAGTCATTATTATCATTTTTTGTTCAAACAGGAGCTTCTTTTGCTAAGCATGGGATATTTTTATTTATTTTGCAAATGTTTTTGGTGCAGATAGAGTAAAAAAGGGAAATTACTCTGTAATTAATGCTAGGGGACGTAATTTATCACAAAGTGAGTCTTGAAGGCCATGCCTCTCTTGTTTCAACCTTAGTGCCATACCCCATTTACACAACTAGAAGTAAGTGCTCTATTAAACTGCATTGTGCAACACTAACCAATGTAACACTACTCAAATTGTAATATGATACTGTAGTAATATCTGGTTAACAATATATCTAAATGACCATATGTCTGATCTGACAGACTGAGTGTGATTGCGGGAGTGTTGGCTGTTGACTCTTATGACATTGTTTTGGCAGCTGACACTGTAGTGTATGTCTGTCTCAGTGCCTATCTTTTTTATGTGTGGGACATGGACCACTCTCTATCCCACTCTCTCTCCCTCCCTCCACCCCTCTCTCTCCTCTCTCTCTCTCTTGAGCTCATGAGTCTCATTCCCTCCCTCCCTGCTGTCTCTGTCTCTCACCCTTTAACTTTCTCTCTATCTGAGTGTTATGTTTTGTATTTTGAGTGATGTTGTTTTCTCGCTCTGTCTGTCTATTTATTTGCATTTATGTGTGTGTGCGTGTCTCTCAATCACTGGCACTGTCTTATTATTTTGATTTAGTTACAATAATTGAGCATAACAATAGAAATTTGTAAATTACTTTCACTGTGGTTTCCATTTCAGTGTGATAGTATTGTGTTTTGTCATTGCGTATGTATAGTATTACACTCAAGTCACAGTGCGAAACAGGTTGTATTATGTATGTTTTATTTCATTATGTCATGCCTCTGAATCAGAGTTGCACATGGGTGAGAATGACCGGAATGAAAGCACTGTGACTGGTCCCCTGCACATGATTTCAGTTTCAGTTTCAGTTTCAGTAGCTCATGGAGGCGTCACTGCGTTCGGACAAATCCATATACGCTACACCACATCTGCCAAGCAGATGCCTGACCAGCAGCGTAACCCAACGCGCTCAGCATCATGTGAATGCATAAAATTATTGTTAATGTTATTGTTGTTATAAACTTTGTTCATTTTTTATTTGTCACCCACCACCCCCATCCCCCCCCCCCCCACACCCCCACCCCCCCTCTCTCTCATTCTCACATTCCTATTTCCCCTCTTCCCCCATCAATCTGGTTATCTCCATTTTGATATGATTTATTTTTTATATGGATACACATATACTGATACAGCACCTGTCCTCAGTCAGAGACCAAGCTCTAAGTGCTTTACAAACTCAGGGTCATTTGCACAATAGGCTGCCTACCTGGGTAGAGCTGACTGACGGCTGCCATTGGGCGCTCATCATTCGTTTCCTGTGTTGTTCAGTCAGATTTCAGGCACGCACACATTCACACTCAGATATGTAACATTTTATGTGTATGACCGTTTTTTTTCTTAGCCCCCCCACACCCCCCACACCCCAAGCCCTCCTGTAGGCGGCCATACTCTATTTTCAGGGGTGTGCATGCTGGGTATGTTGTTGTTTCCATAACCCACTGAACGCTGATGTGGGTTACAGGATCTTTAATGTGCGCATTTTATCTTCTGTGTGTGTACACACACGAAGGGGGTTCAGACACTAGCAGGTCTGTACATATGTTGACCTGGGAGATTGGAAAAATCTCCACCCTTTACCCACCAGGCGTTGTTACTGAGGTTCGAACCTGGGGACCCTTAGATTGAAAGTCCAGTGCTTTAATCACTCAGCTATGCAATGCTAGATGTGATAAATGTTCACAGAGTCCCTCTTGAGTTAATTATTTGTTTTCAAACCTAATCTCAGGAGCTGAGGCTTTCGTATAGATAACGAAGAACTGAACCGGGTCTTACTCCGGCTTTTGCAACTAGCTGGACAAGAAAGTATGAATGAGCCTTATGAGGTGACATGGCAGAGTTGGTTAGGCGTCAGATTTTTGATCCAGTGTTCACCTGGGACCAGGGTTAACCTTTAGCCTTGAAATAGACCTTGACTCAGGAAGAAAGATAAAAAATAAAAAAAAAGATGTTTGGTTGGTTGATTAGGAGAACTGTTTGGGAGAGATTTATATAACAAACAAGCATGCAAGCAAGTTACAAAAGAAAAGGAAAAAAAAGTGACATAATTTTTGTGGAATGTATTTTGACGTCATCTGCATATTCAAGCTCAGTCTAGATTGATTCTCTCATACAGGCCACACAGCAAGAAATAAGTTGTAATTTGTCATAAGTATCATGGCAGCTTTATCTTTCTGGTGCTAGCAGTGGACTTAGTAGTGCACAGTGGGCGTGTTATCACTTAGTGGCAGAGTCTCCCGTCAGCAGTAACACAGATACTCTTGTGAATGCATTGTTGCGTGCATTTGTGCGCACATGCATGAATGCATCATGCACACACACATGAACACACAGACAGGCACACACAAACGCATACCTACACACACACTCTCTCTCTCCCTCTCTCTCTCCCTCCCTCCCTCTCTCCCCCTCTCTCTTTCCCTCTCTCTCTCTGTCTCACACACACACACACACACACACACACACACACACACACACACACACACTCAGAATGAATCAGTCAGCCAGTTAGCCAGTGAATCAATCAGTTACCAGATAAGTGAATGGATGAATAAATAAATGAATAAATAAATAAATTTAAATATAAACTGACCAACAAATCTCCAGCAGTGGGGAATATGATTTTCTTTT
>NC_134888.1:6520791-6523291 GCF_041734735.1 Babylonia areolata | reverse complement strand
CCATTATTGTCGTTAGTAGGGGGCTTAGTAGGTGGTGTCCTAAGTACGTTAAATCAGAACAGGCACCACTGAACGTCACCGAAGTGACTCAGCAGCAGTGCAGGGTCTCCTCTGGTGTGTGGCCTCCTGGCGACCTAACATTGATGGTTCCCTGTGGACTGCCGACGCTGGAACTGTGACGGATGAACCCGGGTGTGGCCGTGTACGGTGGAATCTAAATGAGTGGTGTGGGAATAATGCCACTGAAACGGTGCAGATGATGGGCCAGCAAAAAAAAAAAAAAAGATTTGAGTGAAGTGCCTTTCCTAAGGACACAACCCATGCTGAAACAGGGCCTTGAATTCTGAACGGTGGGTCAGAAGCCCAGTGCTGAACTGATACTGCCATTGCTTCCAGCATTGATGTTGGGGCTAGGGTTAATTCCTGCCTTTTTGCCAAATCTGTCCAGCATCTTGGATTCAGAGCAGACGAAAGAAAGAAACCATGGCAACAAATGGAATGTTCATCTTCTCTTCATTGGTCTATTCACTGCACACACACACACACTCACACACACACACTTGTGGGTCGGGGTGGGTGGGTGGGTGGGTAGTAAAACACATGCAATGATGCATGTTACTGCACACATGCATTCACTTACACACACACACACACACACACACACACACATGCACACATGTACACACTCTCATAAAGACATGCACACATTGGTGAATGTACATGCACTCACATATGCACATGCAAAAACACATTAACACACATGCTGGTGTCTCTGTCTGTCTGGAAATATAATTGGGCTGAAAAAAGAATTGTAGAGTTCCTCTCCCTCAAATGTGATATAATTTTTATTTTTTAAAATTTTTTATTATTTTTTTTTTTTACAGCATATGTATCCTTATAACTTTCTTCCTATGCATCACATCTGTCTTTGTCGGCATCTAGAAAAAAACCCAGATTGCTTGGAACATATGCTGATATATGTATGGAAATTCAGATTGGTCAAGAGAAGTGTTTTAGGTGTATTCAGAAGACAATGTTGCTGTTTTACGTTTTACCTTGGTGAAGAGTTGATTGGTAACCAGTTGTTAAGTTTATTTTTCATACACTGTTGTGGGTTTTGTGATGAAAGGATTCGGGTGAAACAGAGAGAGAGAGAGAGAGAGGAAGATGGAGAGTGACAGAGAGAGGAGCAGAGTTGGGGACAAGAGAGAGAGAGAGAGGGGGGGGGTGGGGAGATGAGAGAGGGGGGGGGGAGATGAGAGAGAGAGAGAGAGAGGGGGGGGGAGATGAGAGAGAGAGAGAGAGGGGGGAGATGAGAGAGAGAGAGAGAGGGGGGGAGATGAGAGAGAGAAAGAGAGAGGGGGGATGAGAGAGAGAGAGAGGGGGGGGGAGATGAGAGAGAGAGAGAGAGAGAGAGGGGGGGAGATGAGAGAGAGAGAGAGAGAGGGGAGATGAGAGAGAGGGGGAGGAGAGAGAGAGAGGGGGGGGAGATGAGAGAGAGAGAGGGGGGGAGGAGAGAGAGAGAGAGAGGGGGGGAGATGAGAGAGAGAGAGAGAGAGGGGGGAGATGAGAGAGAGAGGGGGAGGAGAGAGAGAGAGAGGGGGGGGAGATGAGAGAGAGGGAGGGGGGGTGGAGATGAGAGAGAGAGAGGGGGGGGGGAGACGAGAGAGAGAGAGAGGGGAGAGATGAGAGAGAGAGGGGGGGGGAGATGTGAGAGAGAGAGAGAGGGGGGGTGGAGATGAGAGAGAGAGAGAGGGGGGGAGATAGAGAGAGGGGGGAGACGAGAGAGAGAGAGAGGGGGGGAGATGAGAGAGAGAGAGGGGGGAGACGAGAGAGAGAGAGAGAGGGAGGGGAGATGAGAGAGAGAGAGAGAGGGGGGAGACGAGCGAGAGAGAGAGGGAGAAAGAGACAGCAAGTTTCAGAACCTGTTGCACGTTCACGACACTGATCACAAAATAGAGACGCTTGTTGTAGCACGTTCAGAGAGTTGTGCCATTCACATAGTGCTGCTGCTGCGTTCTCCAGCTGCTGCCTGTTGCTGCTGTTGTTGTGTTGTTTATGTTTGTTTAATTATAGAATGTGCAGAAGTGTGTGCAGCGTTTGTGTGTGCGTGTGTGTGTGTGTGTGTGTGTGTGCGTGTGTGTGTGTGTGTGTGTGTGTGTGCGTGCACATGTCCATGTTGTGTCCCATTCTCCTAGCATGGTGCAGTCAAAGTTAGGCATGTATCATTGTTTGCAAGACACCTGCATGAATACACACTCACATACACACACACACACACATACACAGAGACACACACACACACACACACACACACTCATGGACACTGATACACACATCCACCCCCCCACCCACCCACTACGCACCCCCCTTCCCCCCACACCCACATCCACCCTCACACACACTCCCCACACACCCACATGTATACACACACACACACACACCATACCCCCCCCCCCAC
Organism: Babylonia areolata; assembly: GCF_041734735.1. Classification (NCBI taxonomy): domain Eukaryota; kingdom Metazoa; phylum Mollusca; class Gastropoda; order Neogastropoda; family Buccinidae; genus Babylonia; species Babylonia areolata. The sequence goes on along the minus strand of NC_134888.1, from coordinate 6,520,830 downwards.
CCCCACCCATCCCCCCATATACTCCCCCAGTCCCCCCCC
>NC_134888.1:6503291-6515791 GCF_041734735.1 Babylonia areolata | reverse complement strand
TGGATTTGTAATTGCTCTTTATGAGATGATATAATTATTTTTAGATTCCAAGAGAAACTCTAGCTAAAAGTGTCTAGATAGAAGAAAATGCGGTTGAAATAAAAGGAAAAAAAAATATAGGTACAGTGAACATAAAAAAAAAGAATAAAATGAAAACAGGCCAGACATGACGACGAACTAACCTTGACAGGACAAAAAGTGAAGACCAGCAGTTAAAGGTGGAGGTTGATGGGGGTGGTGGTGGGGGTGGTGAGGAGATTGACTTTACAGAGTGATGCCCCGTGGGCGTAGGCCAGACACCTCAAGTGTAGAAGTTGATTTTGACATTAAAACCACCCCGCTCCCTTTCAACTTTCCCTCCTTCCCTATACGCACGCACGCACGCACGCACACACGCGCACGCACGCACGCACGCACGCACACACACACACACACACGCGCGCGCGCGCGCACCCCAGCAAACCTTGCTCGGTACCCTATTATCAAACCACACCCACCCACCCCTCACACACACACACACACACACACACACACACTCTCTCTTTCTCTTTTTCTCTCTGTTTCTCACTGTCTCTGTCTCTCTCTCTTCTCCCCTTCCTCTCTCCCCTCCCTTTCCCTCCCCCCTCTCTCTCTTACACACACACACACACACACACACACACACACACACACACACACACACACAGATGAGTCATTTGAGTGTTGGAAAAAAAAAAAAAAGTTTTGTGAACAGCCAGTAATAATTATCAGCTTCCATTCGCTGATGAACTCTCGTAATTGTTGTGGGGGCGAATCGGGGATGACCAAGTTTGTTCTAGTAGGGCGAATCGGGGGCTAGGCGAAATCAGTTTGGATGATTGGGTGTGAAACATTGTCTCTAAATAAAAGGAGGGAGAGGGGGAGGGGGTGTGGGGGAGGGGACACACAGGCCAGCCATGTGTGCGTCGCGCGCCCCTAAAATGAGAACCTGGCCCAACCCCTGGCCCAACTCCCAACAATCTGAAGGCATCGCTGCCGTGGATGGTGATGGTGGTGATGATGACGACGACGACGATGATGATGATGATGACGACTACGATGATGATGATGATGATGGTTGTGTGTGTGTGTGTGTGTGTGTGTGTGTGTGTGTGTGTCGCTCTCTCTGTTTCTCTCTTCATTCACTCTTTCTCTGTCTCTCACAGTCTCTGTCTGTGTCTCTGTCTCTCTGCCACCCACCCCCCCTCCCCGCCCCCAACCCCCACCCCACCCCCACTCTCTCTTTCTCCCTCTCTCTCTCTGTACGAGTGTGTGTTTCTGTCTTTGTAAGTCTACGGTTTTGTCTTGGTGTCCGTCTGTCTCTCGGTATATTTCAGTCTTTTCTGTCTGTCTGTCGATGTCTTTTTCTGTCTCTTTCTTACCGTCCTTTTTTTTTTTTTTTTTCTTTTTTTTTTCGGTGTGTTCTGCTCCATTCATTCATGAAAAGAAGCACGAAGCTGTTATGATACTGATTGATTTTTCTCTTCCCCCCCGCCCCCCACACACCCCCCCTGTCTCTTCCCTTCACTCTCTGCCCCCTCTCACTGCGGGAAGACAGAGAATAGGTGGGTGGGTTGGTGGTGGTGATGGTGGTGGTGGTGGTGGTGTGCTATTTTCAGTCCCACAGTAGCGTCGCCACTTTTTGAGCAGGGGCGGGTTTGTGTGTGTGTGTGTGTGTGTGTGTGAGGAGAGAGAGAGAGAGAGAGAGAGAGTGTGTGTGTGTGTGTGTCTCCGTTTGTCCGTCCGTCCATCCGTTTTGTCTAGAGCTATCCCATCTCTCTCCACAGCAGGTCAGCCTTGACACGCCAGCAAGCGATTTGATCAGAGATAGATGTATACATACAAGTTTACTTCCGTACAACACGCACGCACGCACACACACACACGCACTGCGAAAAGATTTGGGTGGTTGTGCATGCGTTCTTTGTGTGTGTGTGTGTGTGTGTGTGTGTTGTGGTGTGTTCGCGCGCGCGCGCGCGTGTGTGTGTACGAAAGGGGCGTGTCGTGACCAATCTGTGTAGGGTCATCGCCTGGTCGCCTGCCATTTTCTGCTCCTCTGTTTCTGTTTTTGGTCTGTGTGTGTCTGACGTCAGCTGACCATCGAGAGGGGAGAGTGGGGAGGGTTGGGGGAAGGGGGGGGGGGGGGGGGTGAGGTGGAGAGAGAGAGAGAGAGAGGAGGGAGGTGGTTCAGATGGTGGGTTTTGCCTGCAGCTGATGTTTTGGACTCACTGGTATGCCCGCCCTTTTTCTTTCTTTTTTTTTTTTTTTTCTTTCTTCTTCTTACCTTGACGTCCTCACGTAGCAATCTCGAGGACATGAGATTATATATATATATAGTATGGGATGCACACACACACACACACACACACACACACACACACACACACACACACACACACACACACACACACAAGATCACACTCTCTTGGTGTCCTGGGCTTCGCTCCTTGTAGTCTAAAAAACAACAACTGAATTTATCACCGCAAACGGTAAAGGATATATATATATATATATAAGAATTATGTACTGCAGATACTGCCCATCTGTCTATCTATGTGGTGTGTGTGTGTGTGTGTGTGTGTGTGTGTTTCAGTGCAATGCTTTTTGTCCTGGCTGAGAACATCCCACTAACAGTCAGGGATAGTTTATCTGATGAGGGTGTTGGTGGTTGTCACGTGATGGTGGTGGTGGTGATGATGATGATGATGGTGTGTGTGTGTGTGTGTGTGTGTGTGTGTGTGTGTGTGTGTGTTTCAGTGCAATGCTTTTTGTCCTGGCTGAGAACATCCCACTAACAGTCAGGGATAGTTTATCTGATGAGGGTGTTGGTGGTTGTCACGTGATGGTGGTGGTGGTGATGATGATGATGGTGTGTGTGTGTGTGTGTGTGTGTGTATCACTCTCACTAGTATACCCTCCCCCCCCCCCTCGCACCTATAGCCGCTGCCCCACTCCCACCCCTACCCCTACCCACGAGAACCCCCACCCCCCACCCCCCGCCCCCCCTTTTCCCCGGTCCGACTTTTTTTTCTTTTATTTAAATAATTTTTATAGATTTTTTTTCCTTATCTGTTTTCCATTCTGTGAACCCTCCTCCCCTCACCCCCTCTCCTCCTCCTCCCCTTTGCCACCCCCACCCCCCTCCCTCCCTTTATCCTCATCCTCCTCCCCACCACCACCATTACAGGGTCTGTTGGTCCGATCGGGGGGGTAATAGTTGACAGTTTGATGATCCTCGCTTGAGTGGAGCTTTCGGATGATAGGTTTTTACTTCAGCGGTGGTCGTTTGGGCGTATCATCAAGTGTGTGTGGTACGGAGGCGGTTATAGTTTGCGTTGTTTTCTGTGGCGGTGTGTGGGAGGGGGTGTGTGGATGCTTTGGGTGTGTGGGTGTGGGTGTGGGATCGTGTTCGTGCCTTGGTGCATTGGTGAGGGGGGGAGAGAGTAATAAGCCTGAGTGATAAATATTTAATGATAAGTCACGAGTGGTAATGCACTCGTTATCAAATCTGGTAGTTTCCGTTAAGCATTGTGATGGCGTTTTGTTGTGTTGCTTTGTTGTAAAGTTCCGTCATGTTTGGTGTTTTTTGTTGTTGTTTTTTTTTGGGGGGGGGGGGTGGGGGGGGGGGGGGGGGGGTTGCGTGGGTGGGAAGTAGTGGGGTTGATAGGGTTAAAAAAATAGAAAGAGAGAGAGAGAGAGAGAGAGAGAAAAAAAAAGAAGAAAAGAAAAAAAGTCGTTTGACTGTGGGAGGTTGATGGGGAGGGCAAGTAGTGTGTAATATTATTTGCGATTTATTTGTGTGTTTTTGTTTTTATTTGGGGGGTGGAGGGGGGGTGGGGTGGGGTGGGATGTGGGGGTGATGGGATGGTCGAGGAGTGGGATAGGACGAGGAGTAAATAGTATATATGCATGTGTGTGTGTATATATATATATATATATATATAATGTATGTGCATATATATGTATGTGTGTGTATGTCTGTAGTATATATATTATATAATGTATATAGTTGGGGATGAAGTGCGTGTGTGTGTTTGGGGGGGGGCGTGGGGGGGCGTGGGGGGGGGAGTTGTGGGGGGCGGGGGTGGGGGGGGGGGCGGAGCTGGGGACGGCGGAGGGTTACTGCTGTGGCCTTTTAAACGTTGGGGACCGTGTAAAACAACCCCCACCCCCACCCCCACCCCCATCCCCCCGTGCCCCCCTTATACAGCCATGCTCTTCCCACCCACCCCCCCCCCCTCCACCTCCACCTCCACCGCCCCCCTCGCTCTTCAAACTCCTCCCTCCCTCCCCCACCCCCTGCTCTTACCCCTGACTTCTGATAATATGATACTGTGAAGTGCTTTGACATTCAGGGACAGTTTTGTTGGTACGGAACTGGTGTGATGAGGGGAGTAACTGTCAAGAGCAGTATTGTGTTGCATTGTTTTGTGTTGTTGTTGTTTTTTTTTTTTTGTGTGTATTGAACTGTATTGTATTGGTTAGTTTTTTTGTGTGTGTTGTATTGTGTTGTATTTAGTATAATGGTTGGGTTTTTTTTGTTTTTTTTTTTTTGGTCGGTCACGACAGATTGTGTGACAATCGGCCTGCTGTCTCTGGGGACAGCGCGTCTCTACAGTGTAGCGCCACCCGTTTTTGACTTTGTGTGTGTGTGTGTGTGTGACTGTGTGTGTGTGTGTGTGTGTGTGTGTGTGTGTGTGTGTGTGTAAAGCTATGTCGGAGACATGGGAGTCTGTGAAACCGACACAGAAACAGATTGCACGTGCATGTGGTTGTTGTGGGTGTTTGTGGATGTGCATTTTCCCACGTGTGTGTTTCGCACATATATATATATATATTTATTTACATTATAAGCGGCGTGGGAACCCGTTGTTCAGAGTGTGTACACACACACACACACACACACACACACACACACACACACACACACACACACACACACACACACACACACACACACACACACTGTTACCGACTTGTCATGACTGACTGTTGATTGTCTGCAGTCATCTGGTACTGATGGGCAGTTTGTCAAAACAACAGCGAGCGTTCGTTTGCGTGCTAAGGGGTATCCCAGTTAGTATTATGGTGTGAGAATATGGACGGATTGGCATGGAGAGATATTGTATCGTTTGGTTCTCTGGCCGGGGGGAGGGGGGGGGGAGGTGTTATTCATCACTATCATCCCAAACTCTGTCATCGTCATCATCGTCATCATCATCATTATTTTCATCATCACCCCCCCCCCACCCCCACCCCCCCCGCTATCAACTTCACCCACGCCATCACCATCACCATCACTCTCTCTTCGTGGGCGCGCTCATTAACTCTCCATACGAACGGCGAAAGAGACGACGTTAACAGCGTTTCACCCCAATTACCATCATCAAAATATTGCAAGCGGAAGGCTCTTATAGTTATGGTGTGTGTCCATCGAGATCGATGATGACCATCGTTGTCATCCAGCTGGGGGATGGGGGGAGGGTGGTGGTGGGGTGGGGGGGAGGATGCTCATGAATCTATCTGTGAATGCGCAGATGGCTGAATAGTCCAATCTGTGCACGAAATGTTCGCTGACATTTGGGGCAGACAAAGACAGGCATACCATTGTCAGGGAGCTTGTTTGCCCGTGACTTTCTGGCCTGCCTCTTCTGAACAGCTGCAGCAGTCCTGTTGGCCTCACACAACTTGGCGCCTTTGTGCACAGCAGCACGCCATTTGTCACGGTCCACTGCAGATTCCTCCCAGGAGTCAGGGTTGATATCAAACGCTTTCAGAGAGACTTTCAGAGTATCTCTGAAGCGCTTCTTCTGACCTCCGTGTGATCTCTTCCCTTGTTGCAGCTCGCCATAGAAGAGCCTTTTGGGCAGCCGATGGTCTGGCATGCGCGCCACGTGTCCAGCCCAGCGAAGCTGGGACTGCATCAGGATGGTGAAGATGCTGGGAAGGGTGGCTTTTGCGAGCACCTCTGTGTCTGGGGTCTTGTCTTGCCACTTGATGTTCAGTAGCTTCCTGAGGCATGTTGTGTGGAAGTGGTTCAGCTTCTTGGCATGTCGTTGGTACACTGTCCAAGTTTCGCAGGCGTACAGTAGTGTGGGGAGAACTACTGCTCTGTAGACCTTTAGCTTGGTCTCAAGACTAATGCCTCTTCTGTTCCAGACATTTGCACTAAGTCTACCAAAAGTTGCACTTGCTCTTGCAATCCTGACGTTCACTTCATCGTCGATGGTCGCATTTCGTGACAGTGTGCTGCCAAGGTATGTGAACCGCTCCACCGCACTGAGTCTCTGACCGTTGACTGTGATGTTGGGCTCAACGTAGGGTTTCCCTGGGGCTGGCTGATGGAGAACTTCAGTTTTCCTCGTGCTGATGGTAAGGCCGAAGTTCCTGCTGGCAGTGGCAAACTTGTCAACGCTGAGTTGCATGTCAGCTTCAGATCCAGCGTTGAGGGCACAATCATCAGCAAACAAAAAGTCTCTGATGATGTCTGTCATGACCTTCGTTTTTGCTTGAAGCCTTCTGAGGTTAAACAACTTACCATCTGTTCGGTACTTTAGGCCGATTCCAACATCGCCATCTCTGAAGGCATCAGTAAGCATTGCAGAGAACATGAGGCTGAACAGCGTTGGAGCCAGGACGCAGCCTTGCTTGACACCATTTGTGACAGCAAAAGGAGCAGATGTTTCGCCTTTGTCCTGGACTCGAGCCTGCATGCCTTCATGGAATTGGCTGACCAAGGAAATAAATTTCCGAGGGCATCCGTACTTGGCCATGATCTTCCACAGTCCCTCTCTACTCACGGTGTCGAAGGCCTTAGTGAGGTCGACATAGGTGGAGAACAGATCAGCATTTTGCTCCTGACATTTCTCTTGCAGCTGCCTTGCAGCAAACACCATGTCGGTGGTTCCGCGCTCTTTCCGGAATCCACATTGGCTCTCAGGCAAATGACCTTGGTCAAGGTGTGCTGTGAGGCGGTTTAGTAGGATCCTGGCAAGTATCTTGCCTGCGATGGAGAGCAAGGAAATGCCCCGATGGTTATCACAGGCTTGCCGGTTCCCCTTTCGCTTGTACAAGTGAATGATAGATGCATCTTTGAAATCCTGGGGGATCGTCTCTTCTTTCCACATGAGTGAGTACAGCTGATGGAGCTTCTCAGTCAGCACAGTGCCTCCATCCTTGTAGACCTCTGCTGGTATGGAGTCTGAGCCAGGTGCTTTGCCACTGGATAGCAGACGGATTGCTTTCTGGGTCTCAAGAAGTGTTGGCGGATCGTCCAGTGCTTCGTTGATGGGGACTTGTGGGAGACGGTCTATGGCTTCATCATTTATGGAGGAAGGGCGATTTAAGACACTGTTGAAGTGCTCAGCCCAGCGTTCGAGAATTTTCTCCTTCTCGGTGATCAAGGTATTCCCATCTGCACTGAGGAGGGGGGATGATCCTGAGGATGTGGGGCCGTAGACTTCTTTTAAGGCATCATAGAACCTCTTCATATCGTGCCTGTCAGCATATCCCTGGATCTCATCAGCTTTGTCACTCAGCCACTTATCCTGCATCTGGCGTAACTTTTGCTGAACAGTCCTGCGGATGGCATCGTACACATCCTTTTTTGATGTGGACTTTGGGTTGCTCAGGTAGGCTTGATGCAGACGGCGTTTCTCATCCAGAAGCTGCTTGATTTCATCACAGTTTTCATCAAACCAGTCTTTGTGCTTTCTGGACATGGGTCCCAGGGTCTCCGAAGCTGTACTATAGATCAGCTCACGCAGGGTCCTCCAGTCAGACTCCACATTCTGGTTGTCCAGAGAGGCGGATTCCAGACGATCTTCCAGCAGCTCCACAAAGGACTGTTTGATGGTGATGTTTTTCAGCTTAGCGATGTTGAGCCGTTTTGGAGCCTTCTGGCCTTGGGGGCGTCTCTTGGGCTGGATTCGAATATTCAGCTTCGAGACTACAAGGCGATGGTCTGTCCAACACTCGGCGCCACACATGGTCTTTGTTACACGTACATCTTGCCTATCCCTTTTCCTGACGATGACATAATCGATGAGATGCCAATGCTTTGAGCGAGGGTGCATCCATGACGTCCTGTTACGGGTAGGGAGGCAGAAAACTGTGTTGGTTATCAGCAGTTCGTGCTCTGCACAGGTCTGAAGCAAAAGCAATCCATTTGGGTTGCAGTGGCCCACACCATGCTTTCCAATCACTCCATCCCAGGAGATGTAGTCAGAGCCAACTCTAGCATTGAAGTCCCCAAGAATGATGAGCTTGTCTGCTTTAGGGATAGCAGCAATGACAGAGTGAAGGTCCTCGTAGAACTTCGCCTTCACTTCATCCGGGTTGGTCATGGTTGGGGCGTAGGCACTGACAATGGTGAGGTGCTTCTGGCCAGATGCCAGTGGGAGTTTCATGGTCATAAGCCTATCGTTGACTCCCTTTGGGATTCCAGCTAGCTTGCTGACAAGTGCTGTTTTTACTGCAAAACCAACGCCAGCCTCACGTCGCTCTTCGCTTCCTCGTCCACTCCAGAAGAATGTGTAACCAGATCCCCGTTCACAGAGCTCGCCTTCACCTGCAAGCCGAGTCTCACTCAAGGCTGCGATGTCAATGTTGTATCTGGCGAGTTCGGATGCAACTAGTGCCGTTCTCCTTTGGGGTCTGTCCGCGTTATCTCTGTCCAGGAGAGTCCTTATGTTCCAAGCACCAATGGTGAGAGGAACGATCCTTGTTTTTTTCTTTTCTTTCTTGTTGTTTCGACCGCTGATGTAGGGTCCCCGCCAGCCGCGGTATGCTGGCCAGGGTGATATGGAGCAGGCAATTTTTAGGGCACCTTTTCTAGCCCCTTCCTCATGCCAGGGAGGTGAGCAGTGCATTCCTAAAGAGGGCTGCTCAGACGCTCAGACGGCTGCCGAGCTCCATCGCTGCTCCTGTCGACGAAGAACGACCCTATGGCCTGAGCCGCCTGTGTGCAGGTCTGCGACTGCGACTGCCAGTGTACCCACACCTGTCGTTTCGTCGCTCGCCTGTCGCCACAGGACTTGGGGGTGATGAAATGATGAAGGATGAAAGGTCATTTTGGATGACTGATGACTTGCGCGATGAGTTTGTTTAAAGTGAAGAGGAGTTGCGCAACGTCAACCTCACTCTCTCGTCCGGGTCCACCAATTTCCAGTGGCAAGACTAAGTCGAGACGACTGGAGGATGAGCACGGATGCAGTGGATGACCAAGATATCCTTTCGGTGTCTCATCTTGCTCTCTGCACTCCACAGTGCGTTGCTGTAACCGCCTTCCTCTCCGTTGAACCGATAGGTTTCTTCCGCAGATACTGCCGGATCCAGACTTCGCATGCATGGGTAGACACACCCCGGGGGCCAACTGCGTGTGGCATGCACACAGCACAGTGGAGCTAGATGGCCGTCGGTGGCTCTCCTGAGCCAACGCCCTTTTATGGATCTCCATAAGGGTGTCTAGCCACCCGCCTCACCAGTCCCAGAAGGGAGCGGTGGGAGTGCCGGTTTAGTCGCCGGCAACCCGACCCTGAACAGGTTGTACTGGATTACAGGTTACCAGTAGCAGATCTAATGACCTGACCTGACAGGTCACTTCCCTCTTATAGTTATACTGAAGAGGTGAATGTTGACAAAGAATACCACAATTCTGACGACGGAAGCTAAAGGTTGGGTCATTGAGACACCCACTGGACATCCGAGGGGTCTTTGTGTAGAGGAGAGGAGAAGAGAGGACTGGCCGTACTGAGTGAGTTAATATTATATTTTTCACCCGTCGTTCGCTCAGTGACTCACTCAGGCGAGCAGTGTCACTGCTGTGGTGTCCAAGTGGCCGTAGAGCTGGAGGGTTCCCCAGGCTGATTGACCACCGCACGCTCTCGGGCTGACTGACCAGTTAAGTGTCAAGAGCTGAGGGGTCCGGCCCATGACCCGTGATAGTGATGGTGGTGGTGGTGGCGGTGGTCATCAGACTACGCCTCAGCTGCTGACCACTTGGCCGACAATGGTGGTGTCGGAGTGACTTGTCACTGATTGTGGGGAGGGGAGGGGAGAGGGTTGTTGGGGGTGTTGGTGCGTTGTTATCGAGTCAGTGGCGCGTGCACGTGCGTGGGCATTCGCGCATGCACGTTTCCGCGCGCGCACACACACACACACACACACGCACGTACGCACGCTTAGACACACAGGCACAGACACAGGCACACACAGACACACACATGTATATATATTTATCCATGCTTATTCCACTTCCCTCTTTGAACAAATTCGCTGTGTGTGTGTGTGTGTGTGTGTGTGTGTGTGTGTGTGTGTTGAGAGAGAGAGATTCAAAGAGATTCCAAGATTCAAAAACGTTATTACTCAAGGATAAAGATTTTAGGCATTGCCTAGTCTCCCAATCTGTCCTTGGGACAACAAAAACAGTAACGATAAGACACAACAATAATAGCAATGGTAAATACTACTACTACTACTACTGCTATTACTACTACTGATTATAATACTAATCAACGCACCATCATCATCGTTATAAAAATATCATGAAGGGAACACAGTCACACACTCATACCCACCCACCCACACACATATGCACACATCTCAAAACACAGAGAGAGAGAGAGAGAGAGAGAGAGAGAGAGCATAGATGTGCGCGAGCGCGGATGTGTGTGCGTGTGTTTGTGTGTGTGTGTGTGTGTTTGTGAGGTTTTCTGGGTTTGTTTAGAGCTGTAAGTATGCCTGCCTGGGTTCCTGCATGCCTGCCTCTTTATTTATTTATCTTTCCACGGACTCTGGAAGGAAGCGTTAAAACGGCAGTGGTTTGTTTCTAGTGGTGGTGTTAGTGTTGGTGTGTGTGTGTGTGTGTGTGTGTGTGTGTGAGAGAGAGAGAGAGAGAGAGAGTGAGAGAGAGAGAGTTGTTTAAATATTTCAGACGCTCACTTCCTCTCGTCGATTGTTTTTTTTTTTTCTTTTTTCTTTTTCTTTTTCTGGAGTGAGGGAAGGTTGCGAGCAGAGGGGAGAGAGAACTAGTCTGAGAGTTTGATCGTTTAACGATCCTGTTGGCTTTCCGTCTTTACATCGGTTTTTTTTTTTTTTTTTTTTTTTTCCTCCTCTTCTCCTTCTTCTCTTCTTTCTTGCTTGTGGTTCGCTGAAAGCTAGCTGGCATTTACCAGCAACAAGCGGACTAGCAGATGGAACTGAATCAGATCTCATCGATTTGTATCTGGGCCACCTTGTTGTTGTTGTCCTCCTTCTTCTCTTCCTCTCCCTTTCTTCTTCTTCTTCTGCTTCTCCACCTCCTCCTTCTGCACCCTTTTCCTCTTCTTCTTCTTCTTCTCCTTCTTCTTCTACTTCTTCTTCTTCTCTTCCTTCCCCTTTCTTCTTCTTCTGCTTCTTCTCCTCCTCCTCCTGTTCCCTTTTCCTCTTCTTCTTCTTCTTCTTCTTCTACTTCTTCTTCTTCTCTTCCTTCCCCTTTCTTCTTCTTCTGCTTCTCCTCCTCCTCCTCCTGTTCCCTTTTCCTCTTCTTCTTCTTCGTCTTCTTCTTCTTCTCTTCCTTCCCCTTTCTTCTTCTTCTTCTTCTGCTTCTCCTCCCCTCCTCCTCCTCCTGTTCCCTTTTCTTCTTCTTCGTCTTCATCTTCTTCTTCTTCTCTTCCTTCCCCTTTCTTCTTCTTCTTCTTCTGCTTCTTCTCCTCCTCCTGTTCCCTTTTCTTCTTCTTCTTCTTCTTCTTCTCTTCCTTCCCCTTTCTTCTTCTTCTGCTTCTCCTCCTCCTCCTGTTCCCTTTTCTTCTTCTTCTTCTTCTCTTCCTTCCCCTTTCTTCTTCTTCTTCTTCTCCTCCTCCTCCTGTTCCCTTTTCTTCTTCTTCGTCTTTGTCTTCTTCTTCTTCTCTTCCTTCCCCTTTCTTCTTCTGCTTCTCCTTCTCCTCCTGTTCCCTTTGTCTTCTTCTTCGTCTTTGTGTTCTTCGTCTCCTTTCTCTTCGTCTCCTTTCTTCTTCTTCTTCTTCTGCTTCTCCTCCTCCCCCCCCCCCCCCCCCCCCCCCCTGTTCCCTTTTCTTCTTCTTCTTCTTGTCTTCCTTCCCCTTTCTTCTTCTTCTTCTTCTGCTTCTCCTCCCCCTCCCCCTGTTCCCTTTTCTTCTTCTTCGCCTTTGTCTTCTTCTTCTCTTCCTTCCCCTTTCTTCTTCTGCTTCTCCTCCTCCTCCTGTTCCCTTTTCCTCCTCTTCTTCTTCTTCTCTTCCTTCCCCTTTCTTCTTCTGCTTCTCCTCCTCCTCCTGTTCCCTTTTCCTCTTCTTCTTCTTCTCTTCCTTCCCCTTTCTTCTTCTGCTTCTCCTCCTCCTCCTGTTCCCTTTTCCTCTTCTTCTTCTTCTCTTCCTTCCCCTTTCTTCTTCTGCTTCTCCTCCTCCTCCTGTTCCCTTTTCCTCTTCTTCTTCTTCTCTTCCTTCCCCTTTCTTCTTCTGCTTCTCCTCCTCCTCCTGTTCCCTTTTCCT
>NC_134888.1:6498291-6500791 GCF_041734735.1 Babylonia areolata | reverse complement strand
GGGGCGAGTGTGGGTGTGGTTTGATAATAGGGTACCGAGCAAGGTTTGTAGGGTGCGCGCGCGCGTGTGTGAGTGTGTGTGCGCGTGCGCGTGCGTTCGCCTTCGTATACGTATACGGATGTTTGTGTGTGTGTGTGTGTGATTCATTCTGTACAACACGGAGCGACGACTTGACAGTGAGCGCTTTGCCAAGGGAGAGCAAACCAAAGAAAACCAAACAAAATATGACATAAAACAACAACGACAACAACAAAAAGTTAGGTGGCTTATTCCCTCGGATATTTCCCATGACGTTGATTGTGGGAAAGTGGTTGCCAAAAAGGGCTGATGTTGGTTGTTAGGTAGAGTTCTTGTTTTTGATGGCTTGCCATGCACTGTCAGTTTTAGGGCTTTGTCTTCTGTCTATATATATATATATATATATATAATGTCTTCGTCTGCGAGTCAGGCTGTATTGTGTTAGTGTCTGCAGTCTGTCTTCCTTGTTAATTAACCCCCTTCTTTCTGCCTGCCCGTTTGTCTGTCTGTTTCTCCACGTATAAAAAGTACAGATAGATTTGCCCCTGCCTGTCTGTCTGCCTGTCGGTCTCTCGTATTAATTTGTCTGTCCTCCTCTGTTTCTGACCCTCTGTCTGTATCTGTCTGTCTCTCTTATTGCTTGGCTCTCTATGCGTTTCTGTGTTGTATGTCTCTGTGTGTGTGTGTGTGTGTGTGTGTGTGTGTGTGTCCCTCCCTCCCTCCCTCCCTTGTCTGTGCCTGTTTGAGTCTGTCTCTGACGGGCGCAATAGCCGAGTGGTTAAAGCGTTGGACTGTCAATCTGAGGGTCCCGGGTTCGAATCACGGTGACGGCGCCTGGTGGGTAAAGGGTGGAGATTTTGACGATCTCCCAGGTCAACATATGTGCAGACCTGCTTAGTGCCTGAACCCCCCTTCGTGTGTATATGCAAGCAGAAGATCAAATACGCACGTTAAAGATCCTGTAATTCGTGTCAGCGTTCGGTGGTTTATGGAAACAAGAACATACACAGCATGTACACCCCCGAAAACGGAGTATGGCTGCCTACATGGCGGGGTAAAAACGGTCATACACGTAAAAGCCCACTCGTGTGCATACGAGTGAACGCAGAAGAAGAAGAGTCTGTCTCTGTGTCCCAAATAATTGAATCTTCTGCAGGTCAGTGGCCGGGCTATTGCCGTGCACACGGTGCAGGGCAGTGCAGGGCGAACGTGTGCTCTCAAGCTCCCTCTCTGTCTCTGTCTCTCTCTCTTGTTCTCTTTCATCTCTCTCTCTCTCTCTCTCTCTCTTTCTCTCTCTCTCTCTCTCTCTCTCAGATTGTGTCTATCAGTGCACACAGGTGTGCGCCAGTGCATACCTTTTACTCGTGAATCTTTCTGTTCTTTTCTTTCTTTCTTTCTTCCCTTCTTTCTGTTTACTTGCATTGGTTCGTCTTGCTTTCTTGCTTTCTTTTTCACACGTGCGTACGTGCCTTTTACGGCGTTTGCACGGGCGCGCGCGCGCGCGTGCGCGCGCACACACACCCACCCACGGCATACTAGTATGCGCATGCACGTGCACACAGACACACACACGTGCACGCACGCTTGCAAGCACAGACACACACAGACACAGACATATTGAAACACACAGACACACACACACACACACACACACACCCTAGGTACCTGAGATTTTCACGTTTTGTGTTGGTTTTGTATAGAAAGTGTTGTTGAGTGACTCATCATTGAGCAGCAGGCTGCCCCTCCCACACCCACACCTGTTGGAAGGCACAGTGGTCCCCCTTTGCTTGTGTTGGGCTTTTCTCTGCTCTCGTGTGTCTCTCTGTGTGTCTTTGTTCTGTCTCTGTGTGTCTTTGTTCTGTCTGTCTGTCTTTCCACGTGTCTCTTTGTGTCCTCTCTGTGTCTTTGTTCTGTCTCTTGTCTGTCTTTTCACGTGTCTCTTTGTGTCCTGTCTGTGTCTTTGTTCTGTCTCTGTCTGTCTTTTCACGTGTCTCTTTGTGTCCTCTCTGTGTCTTTGTTCTGTCTCTGTCTGTCTTTTCACGTGTCTCTTTGTGTCCTCTCTGTGTCTTTGTTCTGTCTCTTGTCTGTCTTTCCACGTGTCTCTTTGTGTCCTCTCTGTGTCTTTGCTCTGTCTCTGTCTGTCTTTTCACGTGTCTCTTTGTGTCCTGTCTGTGTCTTTGTTCTGTCTCTGTCTCTGTCTTTTCACGTGTCTCTTTGTGTCCTCTCTGTGTCTTTGCTCTGTCTCTGTCTGTCTTTCCACGTGTCTCTTTGTGTCCTCTCTGTGTCTTTGTTCTGTCTCTTGTCTGTCTTTCCACGTGTCTCTTTGTGTCCTCTCTGTGTCTTTGTTCTGTCTCTTGTCTGTCTTTCCACGTGTCTCTTTGTGTCCTCTCTGTGTCTTTGTTCTGTCTCTGTCTGTCTTTTCACGTGTCTCTTTGTGTCCTCTCTGTGTCTTTGTTCTGTCTGTCTGCCTTTCCACGTGTCT
>NC_134888.1:6483291-6488291 GCF_041734735.1 Babylonia areolata | reverse complement strand
TCTGGGGGAAGGTTTTTTTTTATATTATTATTATCATCATATCACGCACACACACACACACACACACACACACACACACACACACACACACACAACGTGCGCGCGCGCGCGCGCACTCTGAGCTATCAGTTATCCTGCTGAACATTGAAAAAGAGAGAAGAAAAAAGAAAAAAAAAAACATAACAAAAAAAACTACTGGTATTGATTCGTGGATATGGTTTTTGGATCGGTTTGATAATCCCTTCTTTGAGCGGGTTCATTGTGTGCGTGCGTGCGTGTGTGTATGCGTGCGTGCGTGCGTGTGTGTGTGTATATGTGTGTGTGTGTGGAGGGAATGGGAGAGGAGGGGTGCATAGATGGAGGATGAGAAGGGAGGGTAGGGGGGTTGGGGGGGGAGGGGGGGGGGGGGTGCGGACGCGTTCTCCAGTCCATCGATCACTGGCAGCCTTGGTTCCAGACTGGCTGGGGCTTTTGTTTGTTCCTGTCCTGTTTTTTGTTTTTTTTTTGTTTGTTTTTTGTTTTCCTGTCTGTCTTGTCTGTCTCTCTGCCTTCTTTGTTGGTGTATGTCTGTCTGTCTGTCTGTCTCTCTCTTTGTGTGTGTGTGTGTGTATGTGTGTGCGCGCGCACGCGTATGTGTGTGCGTGTTTGTCTGATGTATTTATCTCCTGTTTGTCCGTTTGTCTGTCTGTCTGCCTTTCAGTCTATCTATCTATCTGTCTTATCTGTCTGTCTGTCGATGGATGGATGGATGGATGGATGGATGGGATAGGGACAGGAGAAGGTGTAGCGACAGATCTGTGGACACGTCGACTAACACCACCCCCCTGTCCATCTTTACCCCCCGCCCTGCCCCCCCCCCTCCCTATCTCCCGTAGTGCGCTTTGACATTTGTGGTCAACATCTCTTGTCCTTCCACGACCACGCAGTTACTGTGTGTGTGTGGGTGCCCCCTGTGGCGTTCCTGTCCAAATAATGACCACCTTGATGATGATGATGACGGTGATGATGATAAGGAGATGATGGTAATGATAAGGAGATAATGATGATGATGATAAGGAGAGGATGATGATGAGGATGATGATGATGATAAGGAGAGGATGATGATGAGGATGATGATAAGATGATGGTGATGATGATAAGGAGAGGATGATGATGAGGATGATGATAAGATGATGGTGATGATGATAAGGAGATGATGGTAATGATAAGGAGATGATGATGATGATGATAAGGAGATGATGATGATGATAAGGAGATGATGATGATAAGGAGAGGATGATGATGGTGATGATGATGATGATAAGAAGAAGAAAACGAAGGACAGGAATACTGCTGCTGCTGCTTTCTGCTGCTGTTATTGCTGCTGCTAAGAATAACAGTAATGACACGAACAGGAACAAGAACAACAACAGCGATAATTGATAATGGTAAACAACAACTAGGGCATTTTCTTTACTCTGTGTGTGTGTGTGTGTGTGTGTGTGTGTGTGTGTGTGTGTGTGTGTGTGTGTGTGTGCTGCCTCTTGCAGCAAAATCCTGAAGCGAAGCGACTGCCCGCGGGATCCTGACACCAGCAGTATGGCCGAGAGCGACCACAGCAGCAGCAGCAGCAGCAGCAGCAGCAGCAACAACAACACTAGCACCTCCATCAACCACCACCACCACCACCACCACCACAACCACCACCACCACCACGCCAACACCGCCGCCGCCACCGCCACCATCATCGCCACCACCACCAGCACCACCACCCCGCCCACGCCGACCCTCACCACCACCACCACCACCCCTACCCCGACCCCCACCTCGACCCCGACCCCCACCACCAACGGCAACAACAGCAAGAGCCGCGGCAACAACAACAACAGCAAGAACAGCAACGTCTCCGAGGGGGAACTGGGCGGAGGAGACCCGGCCTTGCCGCCCCCAGTGATGGTGGAAGACAAGAAGACGACGACGACGGCGACGGCGACGAAGAACGGAGGCGGCGGGGAAACGGCCGTGGCGGATGCCGCTTCGGCGTCGTCGGCGGTGGTTGTGGAGGAGAACGGGCACGCCAGCTCCTCGTCTTGGGGCGAGGACGCTGCCTCATCCACCGCCGCCGCTACCACCACCACCACCACCACCACCTCCCCCACCTCCCCCACTCCTCCCACCGCCGCTCCGACGTCGCTCCCACCCCCTCCCCCTCCGCTGCGGAACGGGCTGGACTCTTCTTGCTCCGAGGTCAGCAGCGGCCTGGGCTCCAGCAGCGGGAGTAGCCCTTCCACCCCGCCCTCCTCCCACCCTCCTCCTCCTCCTCCTCCTCCTCCTCCTCCCCCGGCCACCCCGACTCCGCCTCCACCCTCCTCCTCCTCCTCCTCGCACCACCGTGGTGGTGGTGGTGGGGGTTGTGGTGGTGGGGGGTCGCCCCCAGGGGTGCGGGGTTCCCGAGCAGTCCCTCTGCCGGGCTCCTCTTCCGCCGCCTCCACCACCTCATCATCATCATCATCATCATCGTCGTCATCCACCCGGGGTGGTGCTGGTGCTGGTGCCGGTGCTGGTGGTGGCAGCGGCGGTAACTCTCGTTCCAGCCCGTGCTCCGGAGGAAGCTACAGTGTGGTGGGCGGTGGAGAAGGAGGCGGCTCCCAAACCTCCACTTCTTGCAGCGGGGGTGGTGGTGGTGGTTGCGGGGGAGGTGGGCAGCAGCAGCAGCAGCAGCAGCAGCAGGTGCCCGCCGCCGCGGCGCCGACCTCCGGGTCCAACTCTCAGCACGTGGTGCACGTGCACGTCAACCCCGGGGAGACCTTCTCCGTGCGCCTGGGGGACCAGATTCAGCATATCCAAGGTGAGTGGTGTTGGGGGGGGGGGTGGGGAGTGTGTAGTGTGTGTGTGTGTGTTGTGCTGTGTTGTGTTGGTGGTCTGTTCTATTCAATCCTGATCTGTTGAGCTGCTTTTTTTTTTTCTTTCTTTGTTTGTTTGATTCGTTTGTGTGTGTGTGTGTGTGTGTGTGTGTGTGTGTGTGTGTGTGTGTGTGTGTGTTCGGTGGCTCACTAAGAGCCGAGTACAGTGCAGTGCAGTAAACACAACGTAACGCCATCGCAACCACCACCACCACCACCACCACCACCACTTGCACAATACAGGCCAGCGCAACGCAACGCAACGCAACGCAACGCAACGCAACGCAACGCAATGCAACGCAATGCAACGCACTGCAGTACGATGCAAATTACAGTTCAAATGAAATCACAGTGAATTTCATGGCTGAATGCTTCTGTCGCACATGATCGTTTTGATTAATACACGGATGCTTTGTCGTGGAAGTCGGGCCTTTCTGGCCTGGATGCAAGTGGTGATAGTGGTGGTGGTGGTGGTGATTTGAAGCTCTGTGTGTGTGTGTGTGTGTGTGTGTGTGTGTGTGTGTGTGTGTGTGTGCCCTTGGGTCAGTTGTCATATTGTTTTTTTTTGTTTTTTTTTTTGCTGAGCTTGTACCTCCTTCTGCTTGTGTGTGTGTACGTGTGCGTGTGTGCGCGTGCGTGCGTGCGTGTTATTTTGATGCACACTTGGTGTTGTGTGTCTGTCTGTCTGTATCTGTATGTACATCACCCATCCGCCCATCCACTCGTCTGTCTATCTATCTGTCTGTCTGTCTATCTGCCAGTCTGCATGTCTATATCTATCCTTCTGTCTGTCTGACTATGTCACACTTGGTGGTGGTGGTGGTGGTGGTGGTGGTGATTGTGTGTGTGTGTGTGTGTTTATGTGTGTGTGTGTGTGTGTGCGTGTGTGCGCGTGCGCGTGCATGCGTGTTATTTTGATGCACACTTGGTGTTGTCTGTCTGTCTGTCGATCTGTATGTACATCACCCATCAGCCCATCCACTCGTCTATCTGTCTGTCTATGTATCTGTCTGTCTATCTGCCAGTCTGCATGTCTATATATATCCTTCTGTCTGTCTGGCTATGTCACCACTTGGCGGTGGTGGTGGTGGTGGTGGTGGTGTGTGTGTGTGTGTGTGTGTGTGTGTGTGTGTGTGTGTGTGTGTGGTTGTCAATGTAATTATCGGTATACCCGTCAGTCTGACTCTCTTGTCTTTGTCTATCTGTATCTGACTCTCTGTGTATCATAATATCGGTATATCTGTCCGTCTGTCTGGCTATATATATATATATCGGTATGTCTGTCTGTCTGACTGGCCGCGTTCCAGTAAATCTCCTCCGATTTCTTTCAGACTGCTCCTGTTTCAGGACTGTGTTCTTCCTAGGAGCTCCCTGAATCCACTTTTTGTGTCTGTGTCGCTTTGTCCGTGTCTTTGTCATTTTGTGTCTGCTTCCATGTTGATGTGCGTGCACAGACAGTTGACCGATATTGGTCTGTGGTATGTGTCCGTCTCTGCATCTGTTCGTTGTCTTGTCTGTGCTCATGGACAGCAGCTGTTTGTCTGTCTGTCTGTCTGTCTGTCTGTGGCATGTGTCCATCTCTGCATCTGTCCGTTGTCTTGTCTGTGCTCATGGACAGCAGCTGTTTGTCTGTTTGTCTGTCTGTCTGTGGCATGTGTCCGTCTCTGCATCTGTCCGTTGTCTTGTCTGTGCTCATGGACAGCAGCTGTTTGTCTGTTTGTCTGTCTGTCTGTGGCATGTGTCCGTCTCTGCATCTGTCCGTTGTCTTGTCTGTGCTCATGGACAGCAGCTGTTTGTCTGTCTGTCTGTCTGTCTGTCAGCATGTGTCCATCTCTGCATCTGTCCGTTGTCTTGTCTGTGCTCATGGACAGCAGCTGTTTGTCTGTCTGTCTGTCTGTCTGTCTGTGGCATGTGTCCATCTCTGCATCTGTCCGTTGTCTTGTCTGTGCTCATGGACAGCAGCTGTTTGTCTGTCTGTCTGTCTGTCTGTCTGTGGCATGTGTCCATCTCTGCATCTGTCCGTTGTCTTGTCTGTGCTCATGGACAGCAGCTGTTTGTCTGTCTGTCTGTCTGTCTGTCTGTGGCATGTGTCCATCTCTGCATCTGTCCGTTGTCTTG
>NC_134888.1:6468291-6470791 GCF_041734735.1 Babylonia areolata | reverse complement strand
GGGACAAGGATTGTGATGGTGGGGGGTGGGGGGGGGGGGGGGTGAGGAGGAGGTAGATAGGTTCTGACGTCACTGTCTTCTCTTATATTTTCACTTTAAAAAAAAAAAAGAAAGGACAAGAACAAAATAACCCAACTCTGACCTCTGGCAGGTCTTTAATAATAAAAAAACAGACATCACTTTCTGGGGGCGGCGATCCTTGGGGTGCAGGGGGGGGGGGGGGGGGGGGGGGGGGGGTAGCTAGCTGGCTGTGGGTGTTTATATCCAACTTGGAGCCCAACCCCACCCCCCCACCCCTCACCACCTTCTTTCTCACTCTCCTCCTCCTGACTCCCTCCTCCACCACCACCACCCCGCCCCCCGCCCCCCCGCCCCGCCCCCCCAGCCTCCTCCCTCCGCCAGCCTTCACTCTTCGCTGTCTCCTGTCTGTTTCGTTGTCTGTCTCCCTGTCTGTCTGTCTGTCTGTCTCTGTCCAAGTGTTTCACTTGTCTCTGTTATCTCTCTGGCTGTCAATTTGTGCCTAAGGTGTATATATATATATATATGTCTGTCTCTCTAAGTCTCAGTTTCTATGTCTTGTCTGTCTTTTTCTCAATCTTCGTGTCTCCCCCCCCCCCCCCGCCCCTCCCCCCCCCACCTCCCGCCCTCTCCTTCTCTCTCTTAAACAAACACACACCATATGCTTAACACACACACACACACACACACGCACGCGCGCGCGCGCATATGTGTGTGTGTGTGTGTATAATCAAAACTAACCACTTCCTGTTTATTCTTTTCTGTCGCTTCCATCACATGCGTCATGCGTCCTGCTTTTTAACCCCATTCCAGATTAAAAGGAAATAGAATATAAAACAACAACAACAACAACAACAACAAAAACACCAAAACACACACACACAAAAAAAAAACAACAACAACAACAACCAACAACAACAAAAACCCACAAAAAAACAAGATAACTTCCTGTTGTTAATTCTATTTTCACTCGTTTGAGGTTTTTTTCTATTTCTGTTCGATTAAGTGCAACATCCCGCATTTTGTTGTTTGTTTGTTTGTTTTTACTCTGTGTGTGTGTGTGTGTGTGTGTGTGTGTGTGTGTGGTCTCTGTCCTCGCTACTAATAATAGCAGACGCCATTAACTCATCTTTTTTTTTTTTTTCTCTGCGTGCCCCCCTTCCCTTCCACTAGACTAGCCTCTCCCCCCACCACACACCCCTTTCCTCTCTCCCCCCCTCCCCCCCGTCCCCTCTCCCCCTCTGCTTCCGAATCCACCTGTTGGAAGACATGACTGATTCTCTTTTTTCTTTTTTTTTCTAAGTCAGCACAGCTTGTTGTTTCATGGACGGGGGTGGGGGTGGGGGGGTGGCCAAGTGGTTTAGAGTCTCTAGCTGGATGAGCGGCCGAGGAGGAGTTTCCTGGCGCTGAGTTTTGATTCTTCCCCGGTTTTCGGCGTGTACCCCCACCCCGGTGCGTTAAGGGTGAATGGTTTGTTTTTTGTTCCCAGGTCAACATATGTGGCGGAGACCTGTCTCGCGTACATGTGCCTGCATGTGTTTGCGCGTGCAGAAGATTTTAAAACACACACACACACACACACACACACACACACACACACACAAACCGCGCTTTTAAAGTCACTGTAATCCGTATCAGCGTTCGGTTGGTTTATGAAAACAGGAACGCACCTGGCGTGCACAGACCCGGAAACGGAGTGTGGCTGCCTACATGGTTAGGTTAAAAAAAACAACAACAACAAACAAACAAACCAGTATACAAACAAACAAACAAACAAAAAACCGTCATAATGGCAAAATCGCACTCTTGCAAATGTACGAGTGAACGTTGGAGTTGCAGTCCATTGATTGACTTGCTAACAAACATCTGAGTGGTTCCTCAACTACGTTCGCACAAGAAGATTTTTTTTTTTCTTTTCCTTTTTATTTATTTTATTTTTATTTTTCGTTCTTTTCTTTTTACATTGTAACCCTCTCCCTCTCCATCTCAATTAGTTGGGGTTTTTTTTTTTTCGTTTTTTTTTTTTCTTTTCTTTCGTTCGTTTCTTTTTGGCCCTCTTCTCCCCCTTCACCTCCACCCCCCCACCTTCTCGAAAAACACCGACCTACCACCCACACTCGTCTTTCGTTTTTTTTTGTTTTTTTTTTTCCTTTTTCTTCTTTTTCTTTTTTTTTGTCTTCGTTTTTTTCTCTCTTTTTTTTTCTCTTTTTTTTTTCTTTTTTTTTTTTTTTCTTCTTCTTTTTCTTCTTTGGCAGCGAGATGTCGCCTAGCGCACCCCATGGCAATATGTATTAATAGACAGTGGCTCTTGGCTTCATGCAACATTTAGCTAATGAGGGAGACCTTTTATGTGTGTGTGTGTGTGTGTGTGTGTGTGTGTGTGTGTGTGTGTGTGTGTTAGAGAGTGGGTGTGTGTGGAGGGGATGGATGGATGGAGGCGGAGGCGGATAGGGGGCGCGTCATTTCCCTTTTCTTTCTTTCT
>NC_134888.1:6463291-6465791 GCF_041734735.1 Babylonia areolata | reverse complement strand
GGAGATGTAACGATCTGAAGGCGATAACAAGTCTACTATACAGAAAACGCTTTGTTTTGGGACGTTGGGAGGGAGAGGAGTGGGGGGGGGGGAGACTCACGCACGCATCACATCACACACACACACCACACACACACCACACACACTCACACCACACACACACACACTTCCCCCCTGCCAATGCATGCATGATCTATCCCTCTCTGAAGCGTTGGGTTGCTGTCATCAGGGCTGTTCGTTGATTGCTGTCTGTCTATCTCTCTCTTACTCTCTTCCCTCTCTCTCTCCCTGTTGTGTGTGTGTGTGTGTGTGTGTGTGTGTGTGTGTGTGTGTTAGTGTTACTGTCCCTGTGTTTGTTCTGTATCTGCCTCCCCCCCTTCTTTCCCTCCCTCTATCTCTCCCTCCATCTCTTTCTGCCTCTCTCCCCTCCCCCCCCCCCCTCCACAGCTCCGCCTTCTCTGCCTCTCACTCTCCCGCCCACATCTCTCTCCTTTCTCCCTCCTTCGCCCCCCATCTCTCTCTCTCTCCCTCTCTCTCTCCGCTCCCCTCTCTCTCCCTCTCTCCTCTCCCCCCTCTCTCTCCCTCTCTCTCCCCCATCTCTCTCCCTGTGTGTGTGTGTGTGTGTGTGTTAGTGTTACTGTCCCTGTTTTTTTTTCTGTATCTGGCCCCCCCGCCCTTCTTTCCCTCACTCTATCTCTCCCTCCATCTCTTTTCTGCCTCTCTCCCCTCCCCCCCCTGTCCCTCCTCCCCCACAGCTCCGCCTTCTCTGTTTCTCTCACTCTCCCGCCACATCTCTCTCCTTTCTCCCTCCTTCTGCCCCCCATCTCTCTCTCTCTCTCTCTCTCTCCTCTCTCTCTCTCCCTCTCTCTCTTCTCCCCGTCTCTCTCTCTGCCCCCTCCTCTCTCTCTCCCTATGTGTGTGTGTGTGTGTGTGTGTGTGTGTGTGTGTGTGTTATGTTACTGTCCTGTGTTTGTTCTGTATCTGCCTCCCCCCCCTGTCTTTCCCTCCCTCTATCTCTCCCTCTCTCTTCTTTCTGCCTCCCCCCCCCCCCTCCCCTCAGCTCTGCCTTCTCTGCCTCTCACTCTCCTCCCGCCCACATCTCTCTCCTTTCTCCCTCCTTCGCCCCCATCTCTCTCTCCTCTCTCTCTCCCTCTCTCTCTCACCTCTCTCTCTCTCTCTCTCTCCCCCCCTCTCTCTCTCTCCTGTGTGTGAGTGTGTGTGTGTGTGTGTTAGTGTTAGTGTTACTGTCCCTGTGTTTTTTTTCTGTATCTGCCCCCCCCCCCCCCCCCTCCCTTTTTCCCCCTCCCTCCATTTTCTTTTTGCCCCCCCCCCCCCCCCCCCCCCTCCACAGCTCCGCCCCCTTTTCTGCCCCCCCTTCCAAATCTCCCGCCCACATCTCTCTCCCTTTTTCCCTCCTTCGCCCCCCCCCCCCTCTCTTCTCTCCTCTCCTCTCTCCCCTCTTTCCGGGCTCTTCACCTACTAGCTCTATCTCCCTGACCCCGTCGCGTTGTTTTTTTTTTTTTTTTTTTTTTTTTTTTTTTTTTTTTTTTTTCCGTTTCCCCCTTGGCCCCTTTTTTTTCTTTTCATCTCTCCAGGGGGGCCCGTGGGAGGGGCCTTTAACCCCTGTTTACGTGGACGGTTCGGGGGTCTTGACAGGGCAAGGAGGGAGAGAGGAGGGTAGGGGGGGGGGGAGGGAGGGGATGGAGGGAGGGAGGGAAGGGAGCGAGGGAGAGGCAGGGAGGAGACATAGGGGAGTGGAGACAGAGTCTCTGAGAGAGAGAGAGAGAGAGAGAGAGAGGGAGGATGGTAATTCTTTACTCTTTACTAGGGTGATAGATAAGCATGTTCTGGGGTGGGTTTTTTTTTTTGGTTTTTTTTTTGTCCTTTTTTTTCCCCTGCAATCCCCTCCCTCTACAGTGTCCACATTACATAACTAATTGCAGATAATGCTAAAAGCATGCACGTGGAAAAAACACTCTCTCTACCGCCCTTTCCACGCCCCTTCCACCACACATCTTAGAGAGAGAGAGAGAGAGAGGAGGGGAGAGAGAGAGAGAGACTGCTGACAAAGTGGAATGGTTCTCTGGAATGGTGAAAGAGGGGTTGGGAAGGTTGGGGGCCTGGGGGCGGGGCGGTGGGGGGTGGGGTGGGGTGGTGGGGAGCGGGGGGCAGGTGGGGGATGCAGGGAGGGGGGAGGGGGTGCAGGGCCTGGGGGCGGGGCGGTGGGGAGCGGGGGGCAGGGGTGGGGGAGGAGGCAAGCAGACTTGATCAATCATGGTTCAACGACAGACACCCCACGCTCACAAGTTGCTTGGTGCAACATGTATCACTCCAACGGTCTCTCTCTCTCCTCTCTCTCTCTCTCTCTGTATGTGTGTGTGTGTGTGTGTGTGTGTGTGTGTGTGTGTGTGTGTGTGTGTGAATGTTTTGGGTTCATTTTCCTCTTTGGCCTGATGGCTGGATATGAAAAAAAAACCCCAACAACAATATATACATGTAT
>NC_134888.1:6455791-6458291 GCF_041734735.1 Babylonia areolata | reverse complement strand
ATGGAGATGTAATGCCTGTTGTCAATATATATAAATACTTAGGTTTATATTCTCGACACGTTTAAATTTTGCCTTTGCTTGTAAAGATCTCGTTAGCAGAGCTAAAAATGCATTATTGTGTATAATGAAGAAATTATCATTGTTAAACAACGATTCTGCAACTTTATTTTTAAAGTTATTTGATTCACAAATTCAACCTATGGTACTATATGGAGCTGAAATATGGGGTCTCGATTCTGCTGCTGTATACTGTGAAAAAATACACCTATATGCTTTAAAGAAATTGCTCGGATTGTCATTACAAACACCTAATGATTTAGTGTATGGAGAAACAGCCAGATATCCCATAGTTTTGACTTCCACTGTTAAATGTATTCAATATTGGCTGAAAATAACTCAGATGGAAGAGCACAGATTACCTCATAAAGCCTATAGAATGCTATTAGATTTAGATAATAGAGGCAAGAGAAATTGGGTGTCTAATGTGAGAATGAAACTTTGTGAGTATGGTTTTGGTTTCGTATGGTTGAACCAAAGTGTCGGAGATATCAGCAATTTTATTCATGTATTTCGTAGAACATTAATTGATTGTAGATGGCAAAATTGGAACTCTCATATTCAGAATAGCGACAGATTTGATTTGTATCGAATGTTTTGTCATATACCTTATAATATGCCAGTTTATTTGTCAATGAGACTTGATAGACATCTGAAATATACTTTGGCAAGGTTTAGATTAGGTGTTACTGAAATATTTACGCATTATTATCGATATCGAAAATCATGTGCCCAAAATTTGTTTTGTCCAATGTGTCAAGAATCTAAAGAAGATAAAGTTCACTTTGTGCTGTGTTGCCCAGTATTAAGAGATCTTAGAGAACAATTTATTCCAGTTAAATACTGTCAACACCCTTGCTTGTTTAGACTTATCATGTTAATGTCATCAACAAATGAAAAGACTGTCAAGGAGTTCGCTCTATATCTGTATAAAGCACTCAAAAGGAGAAATGTATATGTTACATCATGAAGACTTTTGAATGTATGACTTTAGCATTTTACTGTATATCCCCCTTCAAAGGGGCTGTGGCCTATATGAATAAACCATCTCAATCTCAATCTCTCTCTCTCTCTCTCTCTCTCTCTCTCTCTCTCTCTCCCACTCTCTCTCTCTCCTCTTCCTGTGCCTGTCTTTATCTCTCTCTTTTTCTGCCTCTCTCGGCGGGTCGTGGTGTCTTTCTTCCCCTATTCTCTCTCTCCCCCCCCCCTCTCTCTCTCTCTCCCCATCTCTCTCCATCTCTGTACCCGCCACCTCCTTTCCCCTTGGTGGGAGGGAGACAGACACAGATGGAGAGAGGGGTAAAGAGATAGGGGAGGGAGAGAGAGGTAAAGAGAGAGGGGAGGGAGAGAGAGAGGGGGTGGGTGGGAGGGAGACAGACACAGAGGAAGAGAGGGATAAAGAGAGAGGGGACGGAGAGAGAGAGGTGGGAGGGAGACAGACACAGAGGAAGAGATGGATAAAGAGAGAGGGGAGGGAGAGAGAGAGAGGTGGGAGGGAGGGAGACGGACGCAGAGGGAGAGAGAGGAGGGAGAGAGAGAGGGGGGAGGGAGGCGGACGCGGAGAGAGAGGAGGGAGAGAGAGAGGGGGGAGGGAGACAGACACAGATGGAGAGAGGGAAGGGAGAGAGAGAGGGGGGGATGGAGACGGACACAGATGGAGAGAGGGGAGGGAGAGAGAGAGGGGGGAGGGAGACAGACACAGATGGAGAGAGGGGAGGGAGAGAGAGAGGGGGGGATGGAGACGGACACAGATGGAGAGAGTGGAGGGGAGAGAGAGAGGGGGGATGGAGACAGACACGGAGAGAGGGGGAGGGGGAGAGAGGGGGGAGGGAGACAGACACAGATGGAGAGAGGGGAGGGAGAGAGAGAGGGGGGAGGGAGACAGACACAGATGGAGAGAGGGGAGGGAGAGAGAGAGAGGGGGAAGGGAGAGAGAGAGGGGGGAGGGAGACAGACACAGATGGAGAGAGGGGAGGGAGAGAGAGAGGGGGGAGGGAGAGAGAGAGTGGGGAGGGAGACAGACACAGATGGAGAGAGGGGAGGGAGAGAGAGAGGGGGGAGGGAGAGAGAGAGAGGGGGGAGGGAGACAGACACAAATGGAGAGAGGGGAGGGAGAGAGAGAGGGGGGGATGGAGACGGACGCAGAGGAAGAGAGGGGAGGGAGAGAGAGGGGGGGATGGACACGGACGCAGAGGGAGAGAGGGGAGGGAGAGAGAGGGGAGGGAGAGAGAGGGGGGGAGACAGACACAGATGGAGAGAGGGGAGGGAGAGAGAGAGGGGGGAGGGAGACAGACACAGATGGAGAGAGGGATAAAGAGAGAGGGGAGGGAGAGAGAGAGAGGAGGGAGGGAGACAGACACAGATGGAGAGAGGGGAGGGAGAGAGAGAGGGGGGAGGGAGACAGACACAGATGGAGAGAGGGATAAAGAGAGAGGGGAGGGAG